>NC_056739.1:960040699-960388199 GCF_019279795.1 Protopterus annectens
TTTAGAGTGTCCAATCCACCTTCAGCATGCCTTTGGGATGTGGGAGGAAACTGGAGCACCCGGAAGAAACCCACGCGACCACAGGGAGGACATGCGGACTCCACACAGAAGGCACCCCAGTCAAGAATTGAACTGGAGAACCTCTTGCTGTGAGGTGGCAACGCTAACTGCTGCACCACCATGGCCGCCCCCACTTACCCCTGCGATAATTTCTTTAAAAGAAAAAAGGGGTGACAGGAAAGTTGTGAAAAAGGGGGCACGCAGAGGGAAAAACAAAAGGAAAGTAGCTAGGGATGTGCAGGATGGGTGTAGGGAAAGTCCATAGCTGTCCATTTCTTTTACAGCAACAGCTGTGGATATATACTGAATCTGGAGATAGATTTGGACACTCAAACCCCTGAGAGAGGTGTGAGGACAACAATAATGTGTTGTGAAGCCAATTAGACCAGATTACATGTGTCCAGTGGACACATGCAAAAATGGACAGCTATGTATGAGACAAAATGTTTGAGGTGGAACATATTGCCCTTTTTTAAGGTGAGAGTGGGATGTTGGGGAAGGATAGTAGGTATATTTGGGGAGGTAGGTTGGGTATGAAGACAGATAAGACAGACAAGACAGCATACAGGAGAGGTATATGACACATATGGGGTGTAAACACCTTGGATGGGGAGGGGTATTTGGAAATCGGAAGGCCACGAGTCCCCAAATGGAAACAGTGGGACTGAGGTCCCCACCCATGAACAGTCACCACTGCACCTTCACAGCCCCGAAGGTGGCTGTGCTGGGGGTTGAGCAGGAGTGGCAGGCTGACCCTCTAAATGCACCACGCAGACCTCAAGCTGGCATAGCAGATCTCCAAACTCCTTCGGAGCTCACTATGCATCAATCCCCTGACCTGACTTTGGGTGACGGGATCCTGTCCGGGCCCACTCCCAGGGGGATGAGCCCCATCCTCTGAGGCAGTTCCATCTGAAGGTGGTGCAGGACCAGCGGATGAGGAGGTCCTGGCATGGGTCACAGGCATGCTGGTGCCCAGTGCCACGGCCAGATGAGGTGGGTCCACTGAGACCACCCTTCCCATACACGCTATGGTGTTGCAGTTTTAAAACATATGTAGGTTAGTAATCATCACCACAATACAGGATTAGTTATAACAGCATGCATAGGTATTCCCATTAACCCAAAACACCAGATTTGGAACAGTTGCATAGCAAACAGAATACCTGCATATATTAAACCACAGTGGCCATTATAATGACATGCAGATTACATTGATAGCAACAGGCCGCCAATGATAGCATTTCAACATGGAACATTAATAGAAACACATTTCAATATTTATTGAACAATAAGACATATGTCCCAACAGTAGGTTTGATGTGAATATACCCATTGATTTGTGTATTTAGATTATTGTTGTAGATATGGTGGGGGGGGGGATATCAATTAACAACTTATATATCCTTGTAGTGCTAACAACTTTAATGATCATTGCTCTAATCATCACGGTACAGATATTATTACAATACCCGATTGCCTTGGTTTGGGCAGTGGTATGTTTGTACATAGTGTATACTTCACCTGTATTATAGCTAAATTCTACATCTCTTACCTGGTAGACCTGTGGAGGGAATGTTTGTTATCACTACCTGACTGTTTCTACACATATTACTAGATTCCAAGTTAATATTATGCACATACCTCTCAATCTCTTAATGCACACACTCTGGACAAATCTTGACAACATGGGAGTAAAAATAGGGGCATGTTTTGAATATTGTTGTCATAAACTTGGAGAGTTGCTAGAGTGACAGTATTTGTTTTAGTATACATTTTCTGAAGGTTTTGAGGTCTGAAAATCAAATGTATGTCATTATTTTGTGACTACAATTCTGAGATCATCCCACTGATTTGCCAAGGGACAGAGGAGCAGGCAGAAAATATGGGCCAATTATTTGGACATTCTGAAAAATCTGTACATTTGACAGGTATGATTATGTATACAGCTTACTACCACTCCCAGGATTCAAACAGTGGCTGTCTGCTAAAAGTACAACAATTTAAGTCACAGCAGAGTGGGCTATTTGGATATTGATGTCTTTTCCTTCAGTGTTTTCTGTCTGTCTCTCTTGGTTGTACAATCTGACCTTGTAATTACAACAGTCTTATACAGTCATTCCTACACATATTTTTATGTAGCATAGTGTGAGAAACAGTGGCTGACACAACAGTACTATTCTGATATCAGATGCTAGTGAATGTTACATGTCAGGCCATACTATACCAGAGTAAACACTACCAGTCCAGGGTTTAAATCTTTATTAACAGGCACAGTTTTCTTATCTAGCAGACCTGTAGAGGGAATGTTAACACTACCTGACTGTTTCTACACATGTTCCCAGATTTCAGTTAATATTATGTGCATACCTCTCAATCTCTTAATGCGCACACTCTGTACAAAGCTTGACAACATGGTGGTACAAATAGGGACATGTTTTAAATATTGCTGTCATAAACTTGGAGAGTTGCTAGAGTGACAGGATTTGTTTTAATATACATTTTACAAAGGTTTTGAGGTCTGAAAAGCAAATGTATGTCATTATTTCCTGACTACAATTCTAAGATCACCCCACTGATTTGCCAGGATTTGCTGGACAGAGGAACAGGCAGAAAATATGGGCCAATTATCTGGGCATTCTGAAAAATCTGTACAGTTGAGAGGTATGATTATGCATACAGCTTACTATCTCTCCCAGGATTTGAACCATGGCTGTGTCTACTAAAGATACAGCAATTTAAGTCACAGCAGAGAGTGCTATTTGGATATTGCTGTCTACCTCTTCGGTGTTTTCTGTCTAAGTCTTTCTTGGCTGTACAAGCTGATCTTGTACTTATAACCGTCTTATACAGACATTCCCAGACATTTTTTATGTAGCACAGTGTGGGTAACAGTGGTTAACACATTACTATTCAGAGAATGCAACAGTAAATGCAATACAATACCAGAGTAAACACAACCAGTCCAGGATTTAGAGCTTTATTGCCAGGCAGTTACAGTTTTATTTAAATATGACCTATCTGGGACTATTACTGTCATATTGTCTGGTTTATTCCTGATTCACAGCCTGCTCTGCCACAGCTGTAAGGGAAATAGAGAAATATTTAGGCATACCTATCCATCATATACAATGGCTGGACATTAGTAAACAGTTAATATGAGTACTTACACACTGCTGGGACATCACCCCTCTGCCTTGCTTCTTGAACCCACTCATCCAAGAGCTCCCTCTTTCCCCTCTTCAAGTCAGCATAGTGGTGCTGGACCTGCTCACCAGTCCAAGGGATACCAGTGGCACTGGTGAGATCATAGGCGAGACCGTCCCAGGCTTCCGCTTTATATTGGGAGCCTTGGCACTGGCCCTGCAGCAGTCTCTCATCATGGTTTTGTACCAGGAGTCCTACCATGACCTTGGACTCCTGTATGCCCCAGTGCTGTGCATGGAAGTGCATGCCCTCGCCGACTCCTGACATACTGCCTACAGTGGGAAGCTGCCACCAGTTATGAGCTGTATTCCCACCTGTGGGGCTTAAAATATGGCCAGTTTCCTGCCCTTTGCTGTGATTGGACAGTTTTGAATATGGTGAGCTAAGCTAAGCTATTGGCAAACCTGCTTAGCTAAGGTTGGCAGTGGTTAAAGGGACAGGTTCAGCACTGCTTACCGATGGGCAAATCCACTTAGCTGGGCTACTCATTGCTTAGCAGTCATATTTACACAATGCTTACACATGGTAAGTAGAGCTGTGCAATGCTTAGCATTGCTTATTTTTCATTTTATAGACTATCTGTTGTATGGCATTGATTCATCATTCATTACATATTATATATTTGTTTACTGTCCCTGACATCCCCCAATGTGCTTTCATTACATTTATTCATGTGTGACTGTACTGTATGGGGTACTTGTGTTTATATGGGTGTTTCACAACTTTATTAAACTGACACCTCGCATCTGAACCTAATGCAGTACACCGGTTAACAAATATATGTTATTTAGTAGCCAATAATAAAAAAAAAGTTTATGTACTGCTTTCACATGTAAAATGCAACTTGGTTATAGTAGAGATTGACCCAGGAATGTATGCTTACAAAGTGTATGCTCTAACCACTACACTATTACAATACTGCTTATATTGGATGTCTCTTGGTACTTAACTTCTTGTGCTGTTTAAGCTGGACTAAGCGTAGCTAAGCAATGGGCACACCCCCTCAGCTACGCTTAAACTTTATCTCATTTATAAAAAAAAAAGAAGTTTTGTTGTGTTATTTTATCTATACCCTTCAGAATATCCCTGCTAAAGCTGAACCTGTTACTTTATCAACTTTCTGCTTTGTGGGACAATTGTCCATTTTGACTTTGTCCACATTCCTTACTCTGATTGGTTGGGAGGTGTCCGCTATGTGCTTATGCTACCTGTGTTATCCTTACAACTTTTGGCTTGGTAGGGATGATTGTCCTTTATGCCTTTGACCACAGATTTGTTATCCTGACTGGTTGGGGGTGTTATGAGCATTCTCACTCATTTTTAATTGCCGAAGGGCAATTCTGGAGTGCAGGGGGGGTGTGTATTGTGAGAGCTCTGCTCTCAGACACACACCCCTGTGCTCGTACACGGAACCGTGTCCGTTTTAGAGCATGGCAGCACGCCTTCATAAATATTCATGGCACGCTGCCATGCTGAACAGGAACAGTTCCTGCTGTGCATGGTTGCTTGCGGAATCCCAAGGTCTGTGTTGTCTAAACTGTGTAAGTACAGAGGGAGTAGGTTTGAATCCAATAATGATGGACAACTGTCCACTGGTGTTTGTCATGCTGTGTAGAAAAGGCTTGTAATCCATATAGTATGTGTAGCCATGCAATGTTATTGTGCACTTCTAACACTTTCATACATTTTTAGAAGAATATCAGTGTATGAAAGAATGGTGATGTCAGCCATTCAAATGTGCACTGTCACAATTGTAAAAAACATCTTGTGTGGCACATGTGACTCAGGCAGTGTTCTGTATGTTGTGAACTTAGGTAGCCTGTTCAAAACCAGCCATTGCTCCTTAGACTCACTTGTGTCACTATATCTGTTTATGTGCAAATAGGTAGCAATGTTGTCAGCCATCTATCTACTATGTACATGTACAGATAGGGATTTCTGTTACAATGCTTTCTACCCTCTTTTGCCCACAGAAATTATTTTTTTGATAATGGTGTTGATAACACCATGGAATGACATTTGTCTTTCTCATGAGAACTACTAAGGGTTTTTCTGAGGTGTGAGGACAAGCCTGCTGAATCTAGCTTTGTTTGTATAACTTGAGCACTGATCCAGGCCATCTTTTTTGGAGAAGGTTCCCCTGCACCCTAGTAAGCAAGGGTGTGCAGTTAGAACTTGTCTGATTGAAGACTGCTGGAATAGGGCTCAGTTTGAGCTTTTTTTTCTGGTTAATTAGGTAACTTGTTTAAATCAGTTTGTTCATTTTCTATTGTTTTATATATGTATATATATATATATATATATATATATATATATATATATATATATATATATAAAATTGCACTTTTTTCATCTGCTTTTACTGTATTTGTGTTTCTTCCTACTTTATTACTAGGGGCATTGACTACAACTCTGATCTGCTATATATAACAATAAGTATCCTTTTCTGTGCATTTAAAGTGTTTTTTGAGTGTATCTGCTTTATTTTCCAAAAAAAAAAAAAAAATATATATATATATATATATATATATATATATATATATACATATACTTGTTTCCTGCCTTTCTAAGCTAGTATAGTCCAGTTTTCAGGTTAGTGCTGAATTCAGGGCTGTGTTACAAATCTCTGTGTTTGCCCATACCTTACTTGGATAGAAGGAAGTTCTCTGTTCACCTGTAAGAGAGGGGAGCTTTGAGCAGCCTATCTGTCCCTGGAGGAGTGGTTTCAGCCCAGAAATTAGTAGTTTATTGGCCATTTTGGGCTAATTTCTATCTCTTTCATTTCCCTGCTATAAATACCGTATTTGCCCGGTTTTGCGTGTTGGGCAGCACCGGTTAGCTAGGGTAAAACTATTCCCGGCTCCACAAAGTCTCCTCTTCAATTTTTCCCTTGGAACTAGACAAACTTTCAACTTAAGCATTCAAGCCATTCATTTCTCAGCCCAGCACTTGCTCAAAACTTATAGCAAGCACTTATAAACCCTAGCACTAGACCCTCCTGTACTGTACAGAAGGACAAGGCTCTCTATTCGACCTTACCAGCCATCCAGTAAAACAGTTCACTGTACCTATCCAGGCATGTCTAAAGGGCAGTTTCAGGTGTACTCACCAGCCCAATTGGTGAATCTGGGCATTTTGATGCAATGTTACAACTGCCTCATGTACACAGACAACCCCCTCCTCCTACCACCAAACACTAATACATGCGAGAGATGCAATTATACAGCCAAACTGGAGGCTAAGCTCTCTCAACCCAAGACTGGATCAGACAGTCAAGAGGAGAAGGGAAATACTTGCATCACACCACCAGTCTCACATAGACCCATTAAAGCAGCACTGGCAAAAAACACGCATAAATACATGAAAACATACTCGGAGGCTCTAAACAAAAATCTGCAAAACCAACAGAGCCCTCCAAAGCAAACATCCAAGCAACCTCCACCCCCCCCCCCAACACAAACCATGAAACACATACTTCATAAAACCAGTGTGCCATGCAATCACAGCCCTTAAGGCAAAATAACATACCCAACAAACTGTAACAGGTGACTCTATAGTCAGGTACACTGATATCCCATTCACTAGGCTGAATAAGGAGAAGGTTACTGTTAGCTGCCTGTCGGGTGCCGGGATCCGCCACATAACACAAGCACTCAGTTCACTCCAGGACAAGAAAAAATATGACTCTGTCATTGTCCATGTTGGTGTGAATGACCTGAGCCTTACCTCCCTGGACTACATGGAAAGAGACATGGAAGAGCTCTCTGATCACATAGCCCAGGCCGGTATGACCCTGACCCTGAGTAGCATCTTGCCCTCACCAAAAATGATACCATGGTATAAAGAAAAAAATTCTAGATTTCAACAATTGGCTAAGTTTCTGGTGTCATTCAAAGGGGATCCAGTGTCTGTCCATCTGGGATGACATGCTCGACAAACCACGCTGCTTCGCTAGAGATGGCTTTCATCTGTCATCCTTAGGCTTTCGAATACTGGCCAAGGCTCTTGCCACCCCCATAGTGCCTTTTATAGGCAAGGCTCAAAAGACAAACCCACCGCCGTAAATAGCACAAGTAACAAAAAACTGAGGGTAATGCTACTCAGTGCCAGAAGTCTAAACCTCAAAATGCATGCACTCGAGGCACTCCTCAGTATGGAGAAAATCGATATATGTGCAGTAACAGAAACCTGGTTTAAGGATCCAGAGAGCACCCCAGCACTACCAGGCTGCAACTCATACCATACATTTCAGACACAGAATCCAAACCGAAATACAAAAGGCGGGGGTGTATCCATATTCATCAAGGATACCCACACTTCCAGGTTAGTGGCACAGCACGATGCTTCAGAAATCATCCACATGCAACTAACAACGGGCAAAACTGCAATTCAAATTGCAGCTTTCTATAGATCACCCACCATGTCCCAGGACCCCCATTCTGCATTTTTGGGAACACTGGGAAACATAAAGGTCCTACCAAACACCCTAATATTGGGTGATTTCAATTACCCAAACATTAACTGGGAGAACTACTCAAGTACTAACTCCCTTGCCCAACATTTCCTAGAATTTATAAACTCAAAAGCCCTGGTTCAACTGGTCAACACTCCCACTAGAGATGACAACATATTGGACCTGGTCATCACCAACATGTGCGACAGGTGTTCCACACCGGAGGTCAACCCCTTGCTGGTTAGATCTGACAATAAACAAATCACTTTGGATATCCACATTCCACCCCCACCCTCGGACAAGAAAACCACCGTGAAAAACTTTTCAAAAGCAAACATCACATTACTTAAGACCAAGGTGGAAAGTTTCAAATCCCCCATGCTGAAGGATAACACTATGCCAGCTGCAAAATCCTTTACTAATGCACTCTATGGGCACCTACAAGAATGCATGGATCATGTCATCCCAAGCAAAACCAAGAATCACTCCTCCAAGAAAAGGAAACCAGCCTGGTGGACTCCTGCCATAAACAAGCTATACAATAGAAGGAGGAAACAAGTACAGAAAATAGTAAAATCCCAAGAAGGGAAGACATCCCTGATCAGTATCAGCAGGAAACTATGATCCCTCATAAAATCATCCAAGGTGAGCTTTGAAAGAAAAATTGCCAAGGACTCCAAAGATAACCACAAGGCATTCTTTAGCTATGTCAAGAATTTAAGTGGCAATGCTCAGATCTGCTTGGAGTTAATGCAGAATGGCACAAAATACACTGAACTGACCAATATCGCCAACATCCTGGCAGAAAGGTTCAGCACAAACTTCACCCCCCCCTCTCACCCCCAAAAGAGCCCAAAACTATACCAGAAGAATGTAGAGTCCCTGAAATCACAGACACTCATGTTAAAACAGCCCTCTCCAAAGCCAAAAACACAGCATCAATGGGACCGGACGGTGTCCCAGGCTGTGTCTTACACAATCTCAAAGACGAACTAACCCCTCATCTAAACATACTGTTCAAACTCAGCCTTTCCACAGGCTACAAACCCATAGAGTGGTGCACAGCAACTGTTATTCTACTCCACAAAGGTGGAGCCACAACAGACCCTGGGAACTATCACCCTATAAGCCTGACTAGCTTGGTCTGCAAGGCTATGGAGTGCATCATTATGGAACTCATTAACAGAGATATTGAGAACCTCCAAACACTGGACCCTACCCAGTATGGCTTTGTTAAGGGTAGATCATGCCTCTTAAACTTGGCAGACTTCTTTTGAGACAGTTACCAACGCTATAGACTAGGGAAAGGTGGTACACATAGCCTACCTAGACCTTGCTAAGGCCTTCGACACCATTCCCCATTCTGGTATTATACACAAGCTCACCAGCCTGAAGATAAACCCCTATGTCAGAAGACGGGTTGCCAACTAGCTCACGGACAAAACCCACATGATGAGAGTTGTGGGAGCTAGGTCCAAATCTAAACCAGTTACAAGTGGCATTCCCCAGGGCTCAGTCTTAGGATCCCTCCTGTTCGGCATATACTTCTCAAAGGTACAGACAAGCACAGGAGGACTATGGCTGACCAAGTTCACAGACGACTGCAATCTAGGGGCTATAATTGACTCTCTGGCTGACACAAACACTGAGATGGATACCTGGTGTCAAAATCATGGCCTCAAGCTTAATGCCAAAAAGGGCATAATCATCCCCTTTGGAAAAAACAAAGTACCCACAAACTACCACATAGGTGGTAGTCCCCTAAATACGGAAGATGTAATAAGGGATCTGGGGACCCAAGTAGATAGTAATCTCACCTTTGATAATCACATTGCCAAAGTGGTTAGAAAATCCTTCTACGTGGCCCACCTAATCACAAAAGGGTTTGCATCCAGATCAAAAGAGGTCATTGTGCCCCTCTACTCATTACTCATTTGGGATGTACCTTACAAGACACCTGCAACAACTGGAAAGACCACAGAAGTACCTCACCAAGAGGATCACTGGCCTCAAACAGATGCCCTATGCAGCTCGACTGAAGAAACTGCAGCTGTACTTGGTTGCATACCGCCTACTCAGAGGTGATCTTTGCCTGACATACAAGGCCATGTCCAACCCAGAATTGATGCACATGCTCCACCTAAAGAAAACATTATCCCTTCGAGCCACACGCTCTAGGGATCCAAACCTCACCACAACAATAAATAGGACGTGCTGGAGGGATAGATTCCTTTCCCAGAGACTTCCCATGCTTTGGAACAAGATCCCAATCTACATTAGGCAGTGATCCTCGCTAACACTCTTCAAAAGAAACCTTGACAAGTGGATGGGAAACAGAAAGTTTACCTCGGGGATCACTTCAGTGGTTCTGCTGGACAGAGGCACAGGGAAGTAATCTAAGGGGGTGGCAAAAGCCAACACATTCTGGCTAGGCTTATAAATGCCTTTGGGCAGATAGCCTAGTACCTACCTATGAACCTATGACACTATGTTCTGTATGCTTATGCTTTAGTAAGGCATGTGTTTGAATCCATGATTATCCACACATTGTACCTGATTACCATTCTCCCATCACAGTGATGACTGTATTGTGCATCTCTTGTGTCTGAGTATACCTAGCAGCAGGCAATGCTGTGTGAGAAACACAAAAATAGCAACATTATTTTGAAGATATGACAGTTACACATCTCTCTTGCAGCAAAAAAATTATGTTATGGCTCCAAAGACCAGAATATCTCACAACTGTAGCACCAGTGTCAGTGCCACCATAGTGTATTCATTCTTTCCAATATCATGTAACCACCATTGTCACATAGTCAGGTGTTCAAAACCCACTTTGGATGATTGTAAGCATGGAGTGTCTTAATGCTGTTATGCATGGATGACATTCACAAGAGTTATGATGTGTACAATTACAGTGGAAGAAATTTTACCAGCCCTTTTATGTCATACAAATTGCTATACAATCACATGATGTAATGACTTCACATAGGTAGAGTCTCACAGCTTTGCTAAGACTTCCACTGAGGTGCATTTGATTCATGCACATGCTTGTAGTCAGTGAACTTACGTAGCTTATTCTTAGATTTTACTTATTCATTATTAATGCAAATAATATATGTGTTTTTGTTGTTTGCATGCTGTTATGGTATTATTCAATGTAATGTTTTGTGAGCATGCCCAGTATAATCCTGAATTAGATGTACTCAATTTACAAATGGAGACCTTGAAGTACTGCAATGTCATCAGATCTGTGTTGTCATTTGTCACATGTTTAGATTGCTATTATATTACTGTTTATGATGCACATGCATATAAAAGTCGTGCTTGTCCAAGACATGAGTCAATGTAATATAGCCCCTAACTATGGTTGCCCAATGACAAATGTTAAAACATGTCCCTTTCAGCTGTGCATGACAAAGCTGCTGTATGGCTCATGGCTTGTTTATACAGGATTGATTGGAGGATGCAGCACTACAGTCAGTTATCACACATACATTCCCTGTGTGTGTGTGTGTGTGTGTGTGTGTGTGTGTGTGTGTGTGTGTGTGTGTGTGTGTGTGTGTGTGTGTGGGGACACACACACACACACACACACACACACACACACACACACACACGCATCTCTCTCTCTCTCTCTCTCTCTCTCTAGATATATATATATATATATATATATATATATATATATATATATATATATACATGTATGTCATATTCAATAACTGCACTGTATTCAAATAGCCCTAATGTATCTCCTGTCCTTGCTAGCTATTATCTCAACTTGGCATTTTATCAACATTATCAGATTCTCTTCCCTTTCTTACAACGCTGCATTGAGTCCCTTTCACATCCATTGTTAGCATGTCCATTTTTAAGTTATGTTCATCGGTAAACACTTTGAGACAGAATTATTTTATTTACTATTACTATCAATATGGACATCTTCCTATTGAAAAATGTTTTTTTCTAACATCATCACATTTGAATGCAATAACTGAGTACATTTTTTCCATTTATCCTCCCCTCATAGTTATCTCTGCACTATTTGCAATGTATTCTGCCTACATTAGCCCTGTTTTATAGCTCCTGCATCTACATGTTTAAAAGTCACTTGCCTTCTTTACTTTATATAAGCTGTCAAAGGGTGCTCGCATAATATATTAGCCTACAGGCAAGTATTTTGCATACACTGTGTGCTTGTGCTTCCAGAACCATTTCATGGCCACTAACACGGTAGTTGATCACAAAACGGTGCTTGGAATCGTGTAAGTGTGATGAGCAGCATGATATTCATCAAGCACTGCTGCTCATCATGCTAAAGAGTAGCAGTCATGTCGGCTTCATTTGATGCCTACATGATTCTTAATGAATCGCATGGAGCCCTTTTCTGGAGTTTTTCTCTTCGTGCCTCACCCGACACCAACCTTAACCCTGCCCCTTTCCCCAACCCTAACCTGACACCTTAACATCCTTAAAACTTTTCCATAACACTGCCACTACACAAGCCAGACTCAGACACACATTCACAAACAACTCTACATACAGTATATCCTCTAACCTAACCATTACTCTTACCCTAAAATACACAAACTCCACACAAACACCCAACACTCATCCTTAACCCATTCCCGACCCTAACCCTAACACACACACACACACACACACACACACACACACACACACACACACACACACACACACACACACACACACACACACACACACACACACACACACACACACACACACACACACACACACACACAAACACACACAAAAACCCCACTTATCTGTATCAGTATTCCATAGCATCGACATATCCACTATTTGGCCATCTACATTGATGACATTAAATCACATCCCTCTGTTTGCCAAACAAAAGTACATTTAGTAAAACACAGGTGAACCATAGTTACATAGCAACATAACACAACGTGTTGTTCACAGTACCACTCTCACCATGACTAATGCCATCTAACATTGACAGGGAGACAGCAGTACATCTCCCTGGAAGCCATTCTACCAATGTTTTCTATACAGATGACAAAAAAATTATCAATAAAATACACAAAGTCACATACTTAATAGATGATCTGTTTTATAAAAAAAACTGCATATTCACAACAATGGTGCAGGCATCCCATTTGTTTTATCCTCAAAGCTACCATAATAACTTCACACATAATGAAAAACATAAGGACTGTGTAACCAAACTGACTTTATGCAAAAAATACAGAAAAGGAACTCCAAACTTGACTTTAAGTGCTTTTGTGTTATTTTTTTTAACTGATGTCTTCAGAATGAACACCACATTAAATTCTGCAAAATGATCATATGATAAAATTATTCATCCAATGAATATGGGGCATATAAAAACAAACAAGCCAATAGTGAAAAAGCATAAATTCGTCATTTCAAAATACTATCAAAATCACCTCTTCTGCTATCACTAATGATATGCTCAATTTCAGAAAACTTATATTTCTTAAAATTTGCTCACATTTTACTGCATTTTTATAGGACATTAGTGTCATTCTTTGTTTAAATGGTGTAAATATACTCATAAATGCATTGTGATAGTTTTCTAGTACACTTTCCCTGATAGTAAATATCACATCTTTAACATTTACCTAAATAAACAATGCCTTTGTTATTGTATGTAAAATATCCCACAACACTTACAACTTTATTAGTATGTGACACTTTTGCAATTGTAGAAGTGGTAATAAACCTACACATTACACATACTGATGGAAATGTTCCCCGTTTACCAGAACTCATTAAACTTATTTAGAATCTCCAACAATGATTTTTAATCTATATTTCATTTATTTACAAATCTAGTAGCATTACTTGCTCCTTGAGACAGTTCGGTATTGCCGAATATAACATTCTAACTTTGATGAATAACATTCTTAAAATCTATGGAAGCCAATGAAGAGGTCAAGGGAAACTTGAACCATAATCAAATTATAAGGTCCAAATAGTTTCAGACACCACAAAATGTAAAATGGTTTGTAATTGCTGACAATAAACAACGAACTAAGTCAAAATCCAAAAAAATATTTATTCAGTAAGTATAAAAAAGTGTGGTTTAGAACTTTCATCCCCACTATTTGGGACTTCCTCAGAGCAATCCAAGACCCAAATCCAGTTAATTAATCAAACAATCAAGCAATTAGTTATGCCCTCAAAACAATGACATGTGCGATGTTTGTATTGTTGACAAAAATAATTATGTTTTATGAATTGTGACTAGAAAAGTTTTTATGCATTTCTTTCCTTTATGTGTCATTGTTTTGTAGACATAATTAATTGTTTGATTTATTAATTACGGTTTAAACAAATGTGTTTGAGTGCATGGTATACACACCTTAGAGAAACTTTTCTCAAATATTTTTTTTTTATTTTCAATTAAAATAATATTTACATAATATTTTTAAATATCATTTTAAACAACTATATACAATATTTACAAAAGCCTGACTTTCAATTATATACATTGTATGTTATTAAATATAGAATTAACAGATCAGTTATCAGAGATACAATATTGATTATTGCAGAGTGTCCAACAAAGATATAACTTTCTTCCAAGGATTATTTACCAATGGCCTGGGATAGATTCATAGTTCTTTGATTTTTATTTCCATCAATGCAGTTGTCTTCAGTAAAGTGTAGAATTCTTCCAAGGTCGGGGGTGTATTTGAATTCCAACTTCTGGTTACGCATTTCCTAGATATAGCAAGTATTGTCCATAACAAATACATATTTGTCTTATTCAGGTAGGGACCTTCATTTACATTTAGTGTTATCAATACTTTAGTTAAGGTAAAGGATTCATTAAATAAAGCTTGTAAAAAATGATTTATTCCATTCCAATATGATTTAATTTTATTACATTCATAAAAAATATGAATCCAGTCTGTTTTATTTGACTTTTCACACCTCCAGCAAAAACTATTTTTAGTAGTACTGATCTTTTTAATTCTAGCTGGTGTTAAAAATGCTCTATACAAGTATTTACAGTTAAATATTTTCCAGTACTGTGTGTTAAGAGGTATAATCAACTGATAGTAAGATGTTACTTTTAATTTCTTCTGTTAACTGCAATGACTGACATTTTGTTAAGAACTGCCAGTATGATGGTTCATAGGTTCATAGGTTGGTACTAGGCTATGAGCCCTAGGGCCTATACAAGCCTAGCCATAACAATTCCCTGACTATTTCTTCCCACACTATTTATTTCCCTGGACCCCTGTCTAGCAGGGCGACTGACGTGATCCCCGGGGTGAATTTCCTTTCTCCCATCCAATCATCAAGGTTCCTTTTGAAGAGGACCAAAGCGGCACTCTGCTTGACATGTATGGGCAATCTATTCCATAGTCTGGGGAGTCTCTGGGTCAGGAACCTATCCCTCCAGCATGTTTTGTTTATTGTGATGACAAGGTTTAGATCCCTGGAGCGTGTGGCTCTGAGGGATTGGGATTTCTTTAAGTGTAGCATGTCCAACAGCTCTAGGTTTGACATGGCCTTGTATGTTAAGCAAAGATCGCTTCTGAGTAGATGATATGAGACAGAGTATAGCTGGAGTTTTTTAAGGCGGTCAGTGTAGAGCATCTGCTTTAGGCCTGTGATTCTTTTAGTGAGGTATTTCTGCCGCCTTTCCAGTTGTTGCAGATGTCTTGAGAGGTACATACCAAACGGAGCATTGTATTCTATAATGGGTCTAATGAGGGATGAGTACAGTGAGACAATGACCTCCTTTTTTCTGGATGAAAAGCTCTTAGTCATGAGGTGTGCCACACAGAAGGATTTCCTGACTGTTGTGGCAATGTGGTTATAGAAGGTGAGACCACTGTCTACCTGTGTCTCTAAGTCTCTTATCACACTTTCCGTGTTTAGTGTACTGCCACCTATATGGTAATTCACGGATACATGTTTTTTCCCAAAGGGGATAACTATACATTTCTTGGCATTGAGCTTGAGCCCATGGCTCTGGCACCAAGCATCTGTTTCTGTAAGGCCCTTTTGTAGAGTATCCACATCATTTGGGGATTCAATAATGGCTCCCAGTTTGCAGTCGTCTGTGAACTTTGTTATCCAGGGTCCCTTAGTGTTGATCTGTACTTCAGAGAAGTAGATGCCAAACAAAAGCGGTCCCAGGATTGAACCCTGAGGTACTCCACTTGTCACTTGTCTGGAGCTGGATTTGGAGTCGGCTACTTTTACAGTGTGGGTTCTATCAGTAAGCCAGTTAGCAACCCATTGGGTGACGTAGGGATTAATGCCAAGCTTAGTAAGTTTATCTATGATTCCAGAGTGGGGGATGGTGTCAAAAGCCTTGGCAAGGTCTAAATAGGCTGTGTGGATCACCTTACCCTTGTCCATGGCTCTGGAGATTGATTTGAAGAAGTCAATCAGGTTCAGGAGACATGATCGGCCCTTCACGAACTCAAACTGGGTGGGGTCCAGTGTTTGAAGGTTGCCAATGTCTTTGTTTATAAGTTCCATAATAATACGTTCCATGGCCTTGCAGATAAGGCTTGTCAGACTGATGGGACGGTAGTTTCCGGGATCCAAGGTGGACCCCCCCTTGTGGAGTGGGATAACTGTAGCTCTGCGCCACTCAGTGGGCATGAAACCTGAGGTGAGGCTATGATTAAACATGACACTTAGGTGAGGTGCCAGTTCATATTGTAGTTCATGTAGTACACAGCCCGGGATGTCATCTGTTCCCATGGATGCTGTATTCTAAGCTTTGGAGAGTGCGTTTTTTACCTGTGTGGCAGTTATTACTGGAATTTGGCAATCTTCCGGTATTGAGATGGGCCATTTAGGAGGTGAGAGGGGGGTGAAGTTGGCACTGAATCGATCTGCCAGGATATTGGCAATATCCTTGGGATCAGTATATTTAATGCCTTTCTGTTTTAGCTCAGAGCACATCTGAGCATTGCCATTTAGATTCTTGACATAGTTATAGAATGCCTTGTGGTTGTCTTTGGAATCTTTGGCAATATTATTTTCGTAACTAGCTTTGGAGGATTTTACGAGGGATCTCAGTTTCTTACTGAGGCTGGTAAGAAAGATTTTTGCATCCTGTAATTTTCCTCTTTTCTGCAACAGTTTCTTCCTTTTGTTGTAAAGTTTGTTTATGGCAGGGGACCACCAGATTAGCTTCTTTTTTTGGATGAGAGCATCTTGGTTCTATTTGGGATGGCATGATTTATGCATGAGTGGATGTGCTCGTACAGTGCCTTAGTGTAGGATTCAGCAGTTGAACTTTCAGCTCCCATCTGCATGGGTGTCATGAAGTTTGTCACTTCTGACTTGAGTAGCATGAAGTTGACTTTGGAGAAGTTTTTTTATGGAGGTTTCCTTACTGGGAGGTGGGTGTGGGATGTGGATGTTAAGGGTGATTAGCTTATGGTCAGACCTGACTAACGAGGGGGTGACCATAGGTGTGGAGCATCAATTTCCGATGTTGGTAATGACCAGGTCTAGGATATTGGAGCCCCTGGTGGGACTATGGATTAGTTGATCCAGGGCATTGGAATTTATGAATTCCAAGAACCATTGGGCAAAGGTGTTGGTACATGGGTAGTTTTCCCAGTTAATGGCAGGGTAGTTAAAATCACCCAGTATTAGGGTGTTTGGTTGTATCTTAATATTTTCCAGTATGTTTAGAAAGGTGTAGTGAGAATCTTGGGGTATGGTGGGGGATCTGTTGCAAGCTACAATTTGGATTGCAGTCTTACCTAGTGTTAGTTGCACCTGGAGAATTTCAGACACATTGTGTTGGGCAACTAGCCTGGTGGTGTGAATATCCTTGTTGAATATTGACACTCCTCTACCTTTCGTGTTTCGGTCCTGCTTTGGTGGCCGAAAAGTGTGGTAAGAGTTGTAGCCTGGTATTGTAGGGGTGCTCTCTGGAGCCTTGAACCAGGTCTCAGTTACTGCACAGATATCGATGTTCTCCATTTTTAGGAGTGCCTCGAGAGAGTGCATTTTGCGGTTTAGACTTTTAGCATTGAGTAGCATTACCTTCAGATTTTGCATGTTTGCACCTGTTACGGTGGTGGTTTTGTCCTTTGAACTTTGCCTAAAAAAGGCATTATAGGGGTGGCAAGAGCCTTAGCCAGTAACCTGAATCCCAGGGGTGACAGGTGCAGACCATCTCTGGCAAAGCATCGTGGTCTATCAATCATGTCGTCCCAGGCAGACAGATACTGGATCCCCTTTGAATGACACCAGAAGCTTAGCCAATTGTTGAAGTCAATCATTTTGTCCTTATATTGTGGTATCATTCTGGGAAAAGGCAGGATGCTACTCAGGGCTAGGATCATACCTGCCTGGGCCACATGATCCAAGAGCTCTTCCATGTCTCTTTTCATGTAGTCCAGGGGGGTACGTCTCAAGTCATTCACTCCAACATGGACAATGACAGAGTCATACTTGTACTTGTTGTGGAGTGACTTGAGTGCATGCATTATGTGGCGGATCCTGGCACCCGACAGGCAGCTGACTGTAATTTTCTCCTTGTTCAACCTGGTGAGAGGGACATCAGTGTGCCGGACTGTAGAGTCACCTATGACTAAAGTATTAGGTACATTGTCTTGCCTTAGGGGCTGTTGCTGGGTGGCACACAGGTGTTGTGAACTATGTAACACTTTGGTTGTGATTGGTGTTTGTTTGCGTTTCAGCTTCAGAGGTCCTTGTTGCTTGGGCAGGTTACAGTTAAGGGCCTCTGTATATGTGGATTTAGTGTTGCTGTATGTGGGTGTTGGTGGTGTGGGTTTAGAAGGGCTATGTGTTGCTTGAGGTGTAGTGTGGGTGTTAACCTTCTCCTCTTGACTGTCTAGCACAATCTTGGGTGGAGAGAGCTTTGCTTCCATTTTGGCTATGTAAGTGCATCTCTCACAGGTTGTAGTGTTGGGTGGTAGGAGGAGAGGGTTGTCTGTGTATGTGAGGCAATTGCTGCATTGCCCAGGTATGCCCAGATTCACCAGGTGGACAGGAGAAATAACCAGAAGCTGACCCTTGGACATGCCTGGTTTGGTGCTTTTTTTTTTTGTAAAGTACAGGAGCTGTTTTCCCTTACCTTAGCAAGGTACTTTGCAATTATAGGCTGTTTAGTGCCTACTATTAATTTCTCCTTATTAACAAGGAGAGTTGAGTGCTTGTATCAGTTTAAGGCTTCCTAGTGCTTTCAAGCAGGTATTAGAGAAAGTGCTAGTCAAAGGGATGCTTAAAGGTAAGATAAAAAAATGCACACTGCAGTGTGCACTAGAGAAGTTAGACGTGAAAGTAGGTAACTTAAGCTTTACCTGTTTAAAAAGTTATGGTTTAGTGGAGAGTTACTATTTTTAAAATAGCAAGATGGGTTGAAAGGGGTGGTCAATTTTGTATTCTGGTACTATGGAATACAGTAGGATGGCCAATAAATTTAAATAGTTGAAGGGGAGGGGTTTTTGATTTAGTGATTACTCACACAAGCCAGTGAAAGTAGAGAGGAAATGAGATATATGGTCAGATTAACATAAGAGGCAGGCAACTAGAAAGACAGTGGTATTTAACAAGACAACTGTGACTGGGTGAGAGGGTGGGTCTGCCTGACTCAGAAGAGAGAGAGAGAGAGAGCTGTGGTCTCTTGAAGTTTTAATATGCTGTTAAAGCAGAATACAAGTAAAGCACAAGGTAAAGAAAAACTACAGTATTTAAAATATACAAAATACAAAAAATGAAAGCAAACTAACCTTTCCTTCACAGCAAAGTGTAGCAGAGTCTGGATGAGCCTTTCTGGTAAAGCTCAGAAATGTTTTATTTTACCCCTTAAATAGAAGGTTTAATTCCTAGCTCCACCCCTCAGTTAACAAATGATTAACCTTAAGTGACCTCTTCTATCTTATGAATGAGTCCTTAATTGATCAGTTCTAATTTCTGCCTGACTCAGTTCTAATTTCTGCCTGACTCAGAAGAGAGAGAGAGAGCTGTGGTCTCTTCTGAAGTTATAATATGATGTTGAAGCAGAATGCAAGTAAAACACAAGGTAAAGAAAACAAACTACAGTATTTAAAATATACAAAATACAAAAAATAAAAACAAACTAACCTTTCCTTCACAGCAAATTGTAGCAGAGTCTGGATGAGCCTTTCTGGTAAAGCCTTTTTAAAGGTTTACTTCTGTATACTGCTGTTTGAATTATGAGTTCATAGATTAGTACTAGGCTAACTGCCCTTGCAAGCCATTTTAAGCCTAGTCAGTTATCCCTTGTGAGACTCAAACCCTGTACCTTGTGTTTGTAAGGCAAACACCTTAACTATTAGGCCACCCTATGTTTTATGCTATTAACTCTTTATATAGATTTGAAATGGAACTTTTCTTTTCACAACTATTATATATAAATTCATATAGAAAACTTATTAGATTTAGAATATCTTTAAATGAGGAATCATTAATTAATCTGCATAAATCTTGAGTGTACATTAGAATGCTTTGTAAGGTTAAACTGTCCTGTGTTGGAATATTGTAAGCAGTTTTTATCAGATGTATATCTAAAACATTTAATTTATTTACACATTGAAGCCAGCATAAGAATCCATTTTGTTCCCAGGAGGCTGTTTCCCTATATATTTTGTGAGGAAAGTTCTTAGTGTTGGTAAATGGGGTTAAAAGGTCAAACCAAAGTTTTAGATCTATATTTGCATTGATAAGTTTCATAAAGGAATTGATGTAATGATTAATCAGTGTTGTTTTAGAAGGTGTTGTTATATTATATTGTATACTTATGCATAGTATGTACCAGGGTTTGTTTGATTTGTCTACTATAAAACATGTTTTAACAGATTAAATTAATTTATTAATATAGCCGTTAATTCTTTCCAATTGGCAAAATAATTTGGGTTTATCCAGTCTATTGTAGTTTTAAGCACAGATGATTTTTTATATGTTTCTATTTCTGGAAAGTTCAATCCTCCTTGTTTCCAGGGTCTAATGTGATGAGTTAGAGGTACTCCATTCTTTTTGGGATACCATCAAAAATTTATTAAACATTTGTTTATTTCTTTAAGAATGCATCTTTCAGGAATTAACTGTATTGCTGCTAATGCTACATATAGTATTTTTGGCAATAAGACCATTTTTATTAATTGCAATCTGTCTTCAAAAGTTAATATAATTTTGTTCCACTTTTCTATATATATTTGTATTGTTTTAATAATGTTTTTATAATTTATTAATATTGTTTCATTTATATTTTTGCATAACACTATTCCTAAATAATTTAGCGTAAGTTCTTGTTTTCCTATGCTGGATTTATCTGTAACTTTTAGGTCTTTTTTCGTATTTAAAAATATAAATTTTGATTTTGATCTATTAAAGTGTAGACCTGAAATCTTATAAAATTTCTCCATTACTTCGTTAGCTCTCTTAATGACTCTCTGGAGTTTGATAAGGTTAATAAAATATCATCAGCAAAAAGCATTATTTTAGATATGTACTGGTCATAGACTTCTCTTGGATTATTGTGTATTTCTTCTGTAAGTATTTCTATAGCCAAAGCAAATAAAATAGAAGAAAGGGGTCATCCTTGTTTAGTACTTTTTGTTATACGGATAGATTCTGAGGTGAAAGGACTTAATTTAATGTAGGCTAAGTTATTACATATGATTTTTAGTAATAAGATGAAGGGAGGAGGAAATTAAAATAATGCTAAAGTTTTAAATAGATATTCCCAGTTGAGGGAATCCAAGGCTTTTTCTATGTCTAATTTGATTACAAGTGTTTCTCTGTCTTCTTTATTCACATAATCTATAAGAGTAAGTATCCTTTTAATATTATCATGTGTGTGCCTGTTATGTAAAATCCAGTTTGATCATTATTAATTGTCTTTGAAAGTGGTATTTTCATTCTGTTAGCTAGAATTGACATGGATATTTTGTAATCATTATTCAGTAATGATATAGGTCTGTATGAGGTGCAAAGGTCTGATGGTATTATCTTTTAGAATTGGTGTTATGAGAGAATATTTCCATGAGGGTGGTATTTTTGCTTCTGACTGGACTTCTGGCAAAGTTTTATGAAAAAGGGAGATTACTGTTGAAGGAAAGAGTTTTTAAATTTCCGTAATGATACCATCTATTCCTGGAGCTTTGTTAGATTTACTTTCTGTTATCTTATCAACAATTTCTTTGTAGGATATAGTTTTTTGTAGCTTTAGTTTTAAGTTTTTGGGAATTTTTTAAATATTGATAAGGTTTGTATCGAAGTTTATTTGGTTGGTATCTAACTCTTCTTTTTTGAAGTGTTCCATATAATGGAACCAAAATGCTTCAAGGATGTCTCCTATATCTGATACTTTTTCCCTTTCTTTTCATGATATATACTACTAATGTTATTTGCTTTAGATTGTATTTTAATTCTTGTAGATAAGTTATGCAGATATCTGGAGGAGGTGGCTAATGAGTTTATTTTTAATTTTTCCAAGGCTAGACAGATTTTGTGTGTTAGAATTTCATTATATTTTTTATTTAATTCCTCTATTTCTTTTTTGACTTCTGGACAATTCTGATTTTTTTTTTAGATTTTGCTGTCAAGAGTCTGGTTTGCAAGTCTAATGATTCAGATTCCCACTCTCTAACTTTGTTTTTGTACCAGCTAAGGGTCTTACCAAATAAACACACTTTTAATGAGTCCCAAACCATGACTCTACTGATTTCTGTTGTATTATTAATTTCAAGAAATAATTGCAGTTCTGACAACATCCAGGGTCTGAATTCTTTAATTTTCATGATATATGATGGAATTCTAGTTGAGAGGATTAAAGGTTTAAACTCTGTTTGGAGCTTCACTATCAGAGAGTCATGATCTGCGAAGGGGCATGGAACTATTGAGAAGTTGAGGATTTTTGTTTGTAAATCTTGAACTACGAATAATTTGTCTATTCTGATTTGTGTTCCAAATCTATGGTCTTTATGGGAAAATAATAAGGATTTATCATCTTTTACTTTAAAAGTGTCTATTAAATTAAATGAATCAATCCATTTTTTAAGGATTTTGAAATAGTTGCTATGCAAAAAGACTTCTTGGTGGTTTCAGAAGCTTCTAAGGTTCAATTAAAGTCTCCTCCCAGTATAAGATTTCCTTTATAATTTTTGGAAATAAAATCTAGGTGTTTTTAACCATACCTGCTCCAATTCCTGGGAGCCAATATAGATTAGCTAAGGTCCATATTCTGTTATTACATTTAATTATAACAAATGCTAGTAGACCTTCTTTGTCTTCATATTTATAAATAACTTTTGGAGTGATTATGTTTTTCTTCCAGAGAATTGATACTCCTTTTGTCTTTGTTCTATAAGAGGATTGAGCTAAGACCGTATAGTCCTTAGGGTTCCAAATAAAGCTATCATTAGTCTTAAAATGCATTTCCTGGAGAAATACTACTTGTGCCTTATTTAGATTTAAATATTATAGTAAGTTTGATCTTTTATTTGCATTATTTAAGCCATTAGTATTTAATGATAAGAATGTTAAATCTATTTCAAGTTATTGTTGGAAGAAACTTTTTGCTTCTTTTTTTTTTTATTATAGTAGTTATACCATATTCTCTGATAACATTGGATGTTATTTTTATGTGTGTAAACTTGGGAGTGTAATTTAATGTTCTTTCTTCTTTAAATATAAGTTGGGTAAAATTCTGGTCAGGCTTTTAAAAAGTACTTCTATAAAACATTAATTCTAAAGTATCAAATACAAGTAAATATGATTTTCCCATTAAACATGGAATGAAAATCATTCCTTATCCAATAGATAAAGATAGATCTATTGGATTATCACTCATACCTTTAACCAACAATATCAGCTGAGCTCCATATGTTAAATTATTATACAGAGAATTTTTTTAAAAGAGATATGAAATTTTATATTATTCTGTTATTGTTCTATAGTATTTTATATATCAGGATGGAATGTTAGTAGTATAAACAATTATTATGTTAACTTAGAAAATATCCAATATTTAGTTACCCTTAAGAGATCCCAAACATGTCAGGTATGTTATTTTGGATAAATTAAATGCAACAGAGGAGCATACACTAAATAAGCCAACAACAAATAGATTATTATTAAAATAATTTGACTAAAATGACTCTACAGGAGACAATGAGTAATTACCAATGAAATATGAATTTACTGTAGTTGTACTGTCTTCCTTTACTTTCCCACTCTTCAGCTCACCAACTTCAACTTACACTTATGAAAAGACATGGCTTATCAGTAGTATCGTGACTCTGAGTATAGGCGCCTTACACATTCTAGTGTGCAGTGCTTTTACATATTTATAGATTTACAAAGCAGAGTCTAAGAATGAACTATGATCACCCTGATAATTCCCATCCTGCATAGGGCACCTCCTGCTTCCAGAATGGGTAATCACATCAGGTCTAGAATGAATGTGAAGGTACCTATATGGTAATCAAGACTTACCTTAGGTAAGTATTAATCAAATAGTATTTAGAGCATCTTAGAGAGTTCTCAGGGCAGTTAGAATACTCTAAAGCCTCCCCTCCCTTGAACAAAAACAGAGATTTCCCTTCCTTTTCTTTCCCTTGTTTTAAATCAGTATTAATAAAAGAAATTCAGCAAACATATTTAAACAGAAATAACATTCAGTAGTCCATCTTGTACATGACTCACAATCCATTAAACAAGTCAGTGACTAACATCACTTTAGTAAACATTAAAAAGACAAATTAGACATAACTTCTTAGCTCCTTCAATTTTCTGGTAAAGCAAAAAGTTAACAATAAGCTATTTTAACTAAAAGTATAAAGCATTTCAATTTTTCCTTGCATGTATACATTTCTATTTATATTATAGTGTCAATGAGTTTGAAATCTGTACAAATACTTCCCTTTTTCAAATCATTCCTTTTTCAATTCAGGTTTTGTTTTGTCAAAATGGCAACAATATTTCAAGGGCACAATTAATATTTAGACTGATGTTTCAAATAAATAACTTGTCAGTTGCCAATTGAGTTAGTTTAGAATGTATGTTTAGTGCAAATATAGCATGTTGCAAAAATAATATGTATTTTTTCGTGTGCTCTAGAGACTGTCATATGCAAGTGACATATATAATGTAGCATATATAGAGCAGATAGCTTATGGATTCAGGTTGTTAAAGTAAATTATGCTTATTAATCAGGCAGTTTCATTTAAATTCACAAGTAATTTGGGAACATTTCAGTTGAGTTTCCAGGAATGTGTAGTCCAATGTGAGTAATTGAGTCCACTTTTCCACATAAACATATGTCACAATTCATTAAACTACGCAGGGTCTAACATCTGTCTAATAATCATTATAAAGACAAAGAATAGCAATTTCCTAGCTCTTCAAACTTTTTGATATCGCAAAATGTTGACAGTAAGCTATTTTAACTGGAAGACTAAAACATCTCAATACTTCCTTGTGAATATACATTTTTACTTTTACTGTAGTGTCAAGAACTGTCTTTGAAATCTATGCATTACTTCACATCTTTCAGGTCATTCATTTTACAGTTCACATTATATTTTGTCAAAATGTCAATAGCATTTCAATAGTATATTTAATATTTAAACTGATAATTTAAATGAATAGCTATCAGTTGCCAAGTGAGTATGTACAGTGTGTGAGGTAACTGCAAAAATATCATGTTGCAAAAAGTAATATGTATATTTTCATGTGCTCTAGAGACTGTCAGTTTCAAGTAACATATAAAATGTAACTTTTACAGTGCAGACAGCTTGCAGAATCAGCATGTTAAAATGAATAATACTTTTTAATCAAGCAGCTACATTTCGGTGCACACAAAGTTTGGGAGTATTTCAGTTGTGTTTCCAGGAATATGTAATCCTATGAGGATAAATCATAAAATATATACAAATAGTCCTATTATGTATTTATTGTACCTTGTTTAGGTTGTTTTTTCATTTTAATAACTAAACAACATTACTTGTTCTTATTATTTGTTATCTGTGAGGCTAAATGCACTTTGCAGATTCACAGTGTCCTTACAAACTGCAGCAATTGTTTGCTGTTGTTATGGCAACACAAATAGAATGTGAGAACAGCTTCACTTCTCTTAACCAACAATACATTTTTCCCTCTTTTTTTAATGTATTTGTTAATACTAAAAGGAAATAATTCAAAGGACATATGTACATGAATGGAACATTTCAGCGTTAATCACAAACATGTCCCCAATCCCAATAAGCATAACAGTGACTATCATTAATCTAATAAATATTGTAATAACAATTAATTAACTTCACTATTCCAGTTAGTCTACCTTAAACCTAGACTATTTTAGACTATTATTTATCTATGTATAGATAGTGAGTTATTAAATATATACAAACTATATTAGTATAGTAAATAGGAGAGAATTTAGAAAGGGTGACAAGATGCAGTTAAAATAAATAATGAGAAAAGGGAGAAAGAAAAGAGAAAATAAAGAGAAAATACACATATACTATTTATGTTGATTTACAGTATAAATATTTTATGTGCTATATAACCCTCCTTCTGTGAAAGAAAAGTACCCTGTTTTACATACCTAAGGTAATCTGAAAACTCTCATGTGTCATCTATTTTCAAAAAATATAGATAAAGATTCCACTAGTTAGTTACCTTTGTTTTAAAATTCCAAGCAGCAAAATTGGTCCTTTAAAGTAATGTTAAAACAATTCATATCATAGTAGATGCTTTGAGAGATTTGGCTTTAACAGTATTAGTCTTTTGCTTCTTCTTTTTGATGTCTGTCCAGACATTTGTTTCTTTTGTTCTCTTGAGAGAAGGTGACATCCAATCCATAGCTTCTGGTAGAGTAATCAGATTATTAGTTTTAATAAATTAAGAGGCTTCCTCTAAGTCAATAAAAGTCCTCATCTCATTGGTATACAGTATTCTTATCTTAGCTGGATATGCAAGTTGTACCTTGATGTTATTTTGTTTCAGAAACTTTATCATTGGCCACACTTTTTTCCTTTGTTCCATTATTCTAGATGAATAATCGTTATCAAATCTTATCAGGCTCTGTTTATATTTTAGAGGTGCCTTCCTCCAAGCAGATCTTAAAATCAGTTCCTTGTCCAAATATGAAATAAATTTGATAACTATTGACCTGGGGGAGAGTTTGAGTTAGTGACAGGTTTCCCAAGAGCTCTGTGTGCCCTTTCAATGCCAAAGGAAAGTCCTTCTTTTAAGTTTAAAAAGTCAGGGATCCAGCTAGATAAAAAGGAAATAATATCCTCACCTTCTGTGTTTTCAGGTAATCCGAAAATCCTGATGTTATTTCTCCTCTCCCTATTTTCCAAGTCATCTACTTTATTAAACGACCAAGTGTTTTGTTTAAGAAGCAGTTCTTTCTGTGTTTCTTCTTCCTTAAGTCTGCTTTCTAAGTCATTTAGAGAAACCTCTAGTCCTGTTATCCTTGTCTGGTGTTGTTGTAGCATTTCCTTGAGGGTGTCAGCCTGTTATTTACTGCTTGTTTTAAGATCTTCCAGGTTCTCTTTAAAATCATCCATCTTCAAAGATAATGCCTGCAGGGTAGATGCCATCTGTTGTAGTTCCTTCTTTAAGGCAGCATCCTGGTGAGAATTCCTTGAGTTGCTCATTTTAACAAGTGAATATATCTCCAAGCTTTTTGACAGGAAATTATTTGTAAAACTTCACCAAAGTGTCTAATTATGTAAATTAGTCCTTTATCTATAAGATTATATACTTTGAAGAAAAAAAATAATATTTTTCCTGTCTTATTTAACTAGCTATAAGGAGCTCTAAAAATACTGCTACTTTCAGTTAGCCATTCAGGCTCTGCCCCCCCCCCCCCACCTTAGAGAAACTTGAAACATCTTAACCCTTATCTAAAATAACGGTGGTATCTGTACTTAAAACAGTCTGGTATTGTTACATACAACACATGCTAAGTAAAAAACAGATGAATAATGATATGTTTTTCATAATTAAATATCTCATTTTCAGAAATTAATCTAGCCAGCTTCACACACACTTGCCTTTGACCTCACATATTTTAATGTACATTGGATGACTACTTTGAACATATATATATATATAAGAATTGGCAAAAGTACCTTTTCCAAAATTATTTGATTGAATCATTCCAGGGACTATATTCAACCTAATCTGAACAGCCTGCCAAGTTATTATACTGAATGATGGCACAAAAGGAGAACCTTATAAAAATGTGCTTTGGTTCAATTCATACATAAACAGATTATAATCATTATGACTGGCTAAGAAAAAAATTATCAATATAATATATTATATTCTTAAAAAGATTCATGCTATACAGTCAGGATAGCTCCCAAGTCTAATTAGACCATATTAACATATATTAGCATATAGTATAGCCATGGAAGTTTCAAGTGCATCTCCTTTCTTTTGGTAATAAATCAGTTCTTCAGATAACAAAATAATAGCATCTGAAACTACTTCCAGAATACAACAAATGCCACATAATGAATGTATGAATCTATGTTCTTCAAGCAAGAAGCCATCTGGATAGCTTCTCTGATCTCCTTAGACAGGCCTCCTTTTTGAAGACAATTTCCACAAATGCTGTAAAAGTAAAGAGGGATTAGTCAGTACAACATGCTCCTGTTAAAAGAAGTCAAGTAAACCAACAGACAATAGCAAACAATATGCATTGTAAAACCCTATACATAGTGCTAACTCACTTTCTTTGATTTATATTTCCCACTGGCATAACAGGGTAGGATTTTACCTCCACAGGCTTCTATAATGATGCCAGCAATGCTCACATGAGCAGTTGATGCCATTAGTATCACTGACTGCCCTGGTAGGCTGGTAACAGGCATCAGTCTTAAATAGTAGGTCTTCATAACGGGTCGGTAGTTGCTCTTAATAGTACCTGTCCAGCAGATACAAAATGACTTAAATCTCATGGCTGCACCAGGCACAAGCCCTGCTGAATTCAATACCTGAACAAGTCATGTCCACTCATTACGCTAAAATGAGAAGCAAATGAGTTGCTCCATGCTTACAGCTAGATGTTATGGATACCACATTACACATGTCATTGATCAGGAAGTATAGGTTATAAAAATTATCAGTAGTGCAGACTGAATGCACCATGGGATTAGTGCAGTGTGCACATGTCCTTCTAGTGCAGATTGAATATACCATCAATTTAGTGTAGTGTGCACATGTCCTTCTAGTGCAGATTGAATGCACCATGAGTTTAGCGTCGTGTGCACATGTCCTTCTACTGCAGATTAAATGCACCATGGGTTTAGCACAGTGTGCACATGTCCTTCTAGTGCAGATTGAATACACTATGGGTTTAGCATAGTGCACATGTCCTTCTAATTCAGATTGAATGCACCATGGGTTTAGTGTATTGTGCACGTCTTTCTTGCTCTGAAACAGGCAGGCATGATCAGCAAGTCTGTCAGGCAGTACTGCAGTGTTTTTTGGTTACAGCTCCTTCCATACTATTATATTGTATAACATGGAACACACCATGAATAACTGACTGTAGATCTCAGGTGTATAGTACACTGCTTTGGCAGATTTATCCCAGCAGTAAAAGCATGTCTTCAGAAGTCAAAACACACATTCAGCAATGCTCTGTATCTCTGAATATATAGTATTGTATGCATCTCAGTTATGGTGTGGGTGTTAAGGATGGGGGTCATCATTCATTGTTCCAAAGCATATCTTATATTGTCTGAAGCATACAATAGAGAACACCATTATAAGTGGGCTGATGCCTAAATTGATGGGTACAGCATATCATGGCCTCAGTAGCTAATAATGTGTGTAGTTATCAGTTAGATAACCCTGTGGAACATCCTCCAGCTCACAACAGTGATAGAGGTTGTTTAGGTATTGCCAGCAATGCCAGGAGAAATAGGACAGTGGATGGGTAGCAGATGCCAGCATACCTAGCTGGAGTTTTCTAAAGAATTACATGTCATTTGTATATCAAACTGATTTGTAGAGGTGCTCATGTTGAAAATGTATTTGTAAAGCTGCTGGACAGAAAAAGAAATATACATGTATGCCAGACTGTACTATTGTAACTGATTAAATGTATATATTGTAGTAGAGGATACTGGAAGAGAAGAGTTTAAGCTCAGCCCCAGCTAACTTTTAGAAAAATATCCTGAAATTAAATTACTTAATTCAGGCCATAAAGATTGTAGCTCACAGGTCTCAATGCAACCAGAGACAAAAAGTCTGTACTTAGAAACCTTCTATATTGTCCTTGGGGGTGAACTAATTGCTACTCTGGAAGGGTGGAAGTATGAAATTGTTTTATGACTTCCAGAAGCTGCAACAGATCTTAGCAAAGCTCTAGGTGTGTAAGGTAACACATCTGTGCTAAATCCTGTCAGCCTCTAGTAAAGGGGGGTACTATAGGAACCATAAGTCAGATGCCCAGATGTGTGTGATGTCATTCTGTAACCCTGTACAAAAGTGATGTTTTAATACTAGATGAGACTGAAGTCTCAGAGCAGTCTGTTTTTGCAACCTGACAAAGAAGGATTTCTCCCCCGCTTCATCTTGCCTTGCTTTAGTAAGTAACCATGGAATAGTAATTCTTTAGATCAGTTGGAAAAATATAGTGACATTAGTTAAGTATTGTTTTTTTCTGTAACTGTATGAACCTGTCCACCTGTGTTATTTTTGATATTTTCTGTGATTAATATATGGTTCATAGATTCATAGATAGGTACTAGGCTATCTGCCCAAAGGCATTTATAAGCCTAGCTGGAATGTGTTGACTTTCACCACCCCCTTAGATTAGTTCCTTGTGGCTCTGTCCAGCAGAGCCATTGAAGTGATCCCTGGAGTAAACTTTCTGTTTCCCATCCACTCGTCAAGGTTTCTCTTGAAGAGGATTAGCGAGGACCTCCGCCTAATGTAGATTGGAATCTTGTTCCAGAGCATGGGAAGTCTCTGGGACTGGAATCTATCCCTCCAGCATGTCCTATTTATTGTTGTGGAGAGGTTTAGATCCCTGGAGTGTGTGGCTCGAGGGGATATGGTTTTCTTTAGGTGGAGCATGTCCATTAATTCTGGGTTAGACATGGCCTTGTATGTCAGGCAGAGATCACCTCTGAGTAGGTGGTATGCAACCGAGTACAGCTGGAGTTTCTTCAGTCTAGCTGCATAGGGCATCTGCTTGAGGCCAGTGATCCTCTTGGTGAGGTACTTCTGTGGTCTTTCCAGTTGTTGCAGGTGTCTTGTAAGGTACATCCCAAATGGGGCATTGTAATCTATGATGGGTTTGATGAATGATGCGTAGAGGGCCCAATGACCTCTTTCGATCCGGATGCAAACCCTTTTGTGATTAGGTGAGCCACAGAGAAAGATTTTCTAACCACTTTGGCAATGTGATTATCAAAGGAGAGGTTACTATCTACTTGGGTCCCCAGATCCCTTATTACGTCTTCTGTATTTAGAGGGCTACCACCTATGTGGTAGTTTGTGGGTACTTTGTTTTTTCCAAAGGGGATGACTGTGCACTTTTTGGCATTTAGCTTGAGGCCATGGTTTTGACACCAGGTATCTGTCTCAGTGAGACCCTTTTGGAGGATGTCTATGTCAGCTGGAGAGTCAGTTATAGCCCCTAGTTTGTAGTTGTCTGTGCACTTGGTCAGCCATAGTCCTCCTGTGCTTGCCTGTACCTCTGAGAAATATATGCCGAACATGAGGGGTCCTAGGATTGAGCCTTGGGGAACACCACTTGTAACTGGTTTAGAGTCAGACCTAGCTCTCACAACTCTTACCATGTGGGTTCTGTCTGTAAGCCAGTTGGCAACCCATCTCGTGATGTAGGGGTTTATGTTCAGGCTGGTGAGCTTGTCTATAATACCTGAGTGGAGAATGGTGTCAAAGGCCTTTGCGAGGTCTAGGTAGGCTATGTGGACCACCTTTCCCTCATCTATAGCCTTGGTAACTGTCTCAAAGAAGTTCACCAGGTTTAGGAGGCATGATCTGCCCTTAACAAAGCCGAACTGGTAGGGTCCAGTGTTTGGAGGTTCCCAATGTCTCTGTTAATGAGATCCATGATGATGTGCTCCATAGCTTTGCAGACCAAGCTAGTCAGGCTTATAGGGTGATAGTTCCCAGGGTCCATTGTGGCTCCACCTTTGTGAAACAAAATAGCCGTTGCTGTGCGCCACTCTGTGAGCATGTAGCCTGTGGAGAGGCTGAGTTTAAATAGTGTGTTTAGGTGAGGGGTTAGTTCATCTTTGAGCTCATGTAGGATGCAGCCTGGGACACTGTCTGGTCCCATTGATGCTGTGTTTTTGGCTTTAGAGGGCTGTTTTAACCTGAGTGTCTGTGATTTTAGGGGCACTACATTTGTCTGGTATAGTCATGGGCCCTTTTGGGTGTGAGAGGGGGTGAAGTTTGCACTGAACCTGTCTGCCAGGATGTTAGCTATATCGGTTGGTTCAATGTATTTTGTGCCATTCTGCACTAACTCCGAGCAGATCTGAGAATTGCCACTTTGATTCTTGACAGAGCTAAAGAATGCCTTGTGGTTATCTTTGGAGTCCATGGCAATTTTTCTTTCAAAGCTAGCCTTAATGATTTTATGAGGGAACATAGTTTCTTGCTGATACTGATCAGGGATGTCTTTCCTTCTTGGGATTTTACTCTTTTCTGTACTAGTTTCCTCCTTCTATTGTATAGCTTGTTTATGCAGGGGTCCACCAGACTGGTTTCCTTTTCTTGGAGGAGTGAGTCTTGGTTTTGTTTAGGATAGCATGATCCATGCATTCTTGTAGGTGCCCATAGAGTGCATTAGTAAAGGATTTTGCAGCTTGGACAGCATTATCCTTTAGCATGGGGTCTTTGAAACTTCCCACCTAAGTCTTAAGTAATGTGAAGTTTGCTTTTAAAAAGTTTTTTCACAGTGGTTTCTTTGACCGCGGTGGTGGCAGAATGTGGAAATCCAGACTGATTAGTTTATGGTCAGATCTAACCAATGAGGGGTTGACCTCTGGTGTGGAACACCGGTCATCCATGTTGGTGATGACCAGGTCCAGTATGTTGTCACCTCTGGTGGGGGTGTTGACCAGTTGATCCAGGGCATTTGAGTTTATAAATTCTAGGACATGTTGGGCAAGGGAGTTTGTACTTGAGTAGTTCCCCCAGTTAAAGTTTGGGTAATTGAAATCACCCAATATCAGGTTGTTTGATAGGACCTTTATGTTTCCCAGTGTTTCTAGGAATGTGGAGTGGGGGTCCTGGGACATGGTGGGTGATCCGTAGCAAGCTATAATTTGAATAGCAGTTTTGCCCATTGTTAGTTGCACATGGATGATCTTTGAAGCATCGTGCTGTGCCACTAACCTGGACGTGTGGGTATCCTAGATGAATATGGATACTCCCCTGCCTTTTTTATTTCAGTTTGGGTTTTGTGGCTGAAATGTATGGTATGAGTTGTAGCCTGGTAGTGCTGGTGTGCTCTCTGGAGCCTTAAACCAGGTTTTTGTTACTGCACATATATAGATTTTCTCCATACTGAGGAGTGCCCAGAGTAAGTGCATTTTAAGGTTTAGACTTCTGGCATTGAGTAGCATTACCCTCAGTTTTTTACTTCTGCTATTTATGGCGGTGGGTTTGTCTTTTGAGCCTTGCCTAAAAAAGGCACTATGGGGGTGGCAAGAGCCTTGGCCGGTATTCAAAAGCCTAAGGGTGACAGGTGCAAGCCATCTCTAGCAAAGCAGCGTGGCTTGTCGAGCATGTCATCCCAGGCTGACAGACACTGGATCCCCTTTGAATGACACCAGAAGCTTAGCCAATTGCTGAAATTGATAACTTTTTTCTCTAAAACATGGTATCATTCTTGGTGAGGGCAGGATGCTACTCAGGGTCAGGGTCATACCAGCCTGGGCTATGTGATCAGAGAGCTCCTCCATGTCTCTTTTCATGTAGTCCAGGGAGGTACGGCTCAGGTCACTCACACCAACATGGGCAATGGCAGAGTCATATTTGTACTTGTTCTGGAGTGACCTGAGTGCTTGTGTTATGTGGCAGATCCTGGCACCTGACAGGCAACTAACAGTAACCTTCTCCTTGTTCAGCCTAGTGCGTGGGACGTCAGTGTGCCTGACTATAGAGTCACCTATTCGTAGTGTGTTGGGTATGTTACTTTGCCTTAAGGGCTGTGATTGCATGGCACACTGGTTTTGTAAATTATGTGTTTCATGGTTTGTGTTGGGGGGTGGAGGCTGCCTGGATGTCTGCTTTGGAGGTCTCGGTTGCTTTTGCTGATTTTTATTTAGAGCCTCCGAGTATGTTTTCGTGTATTTATGTGTGTTTTTTGGCAGTGCTGGTTTCATAGGTCTATGTGAGACTGGTGGTATGATGCAAGTAATTCCCTTCTCCTCTTGACTGCCTGGTCCAGTCTTTGGTTGAGAGAGCTTAGTCTCCAGTATGGCTGTATAATTGCATCTCTCACATGTATTAGTGTTTGGTGGAAGGAGGAGAGCATTGCCTGTGTACATGAGACAATTATAACATTGCCTCAAAATGCCCAGATTCACCAGTTTGACCGGAGAGTACACCTGAAACTGCCCTTTGGACATGCCTGGATAGGTACAGTGAACTGTTTTACTGATTGGCTGGTAAGGTCGAATAGAGAGCTTTGTCCTTTCTACAGTATAAGGGGGTCTAGTGCTAAGGTTTATTAGTGCTTGCTATGAGTTTTGAGCTAGTGCTGGGATGAGAAGTGAATGGTTTGAGTGCTTAAGTTGAAAGTTTGTCTAGTTCCAAGGGAAAAATTGAAGAGTAGACTTTGTGGAGCCGGGAATAGTTATAACCTAGCTAACTGGTACTGCCCAGCGCGCAAAACCTAGCAAAAGCGGGTTTTATAGTAGGGAAATAGAAGATAAATTAGCCCAAAATGGCCAATAAACTACTAATTTCTGGGCTGAAACCACTCCTCCAAGGACAGATAGGCTGCTCAAAGCTCCCTCTCTCACAGTGAGCAGCGAAACTTCCTTCTATCTATGTGGGCAAACACAGAAGCTTGTAACACAGCCCTGAATTCAACACTAACCTGAAAACTGGACTATACTAGCTTAGAAAGGTGGGAAAACATATATATATATATATATATATATATATATATATATATATATATATATATATATATATATATATTTTTTTTTCAGAAACTTAAGCAGATACAATCAAATAAACACTTTAAATGCACAGAAACGGCTATCACACTTGAGTGTGTAGCCTACAACAGTTAAACAGGTAATTTAAACACAAAAATGACTTTGTTAAAGTGCAGGCAGCAAAATAAGTACAATATGTAGCTGAAACAAGCTTTTTAAATCACAGAAACTCTAGAAAATCGGCATTTTATGTGGAATTAGCTAAAGGCAGCAAGAAAATGCAGAAAAATGATAATCTCTCCAAAGTCTCTCTTTTGTCTCTCTGCTGCTGTAGAACTCTGCATGGCACCAGGCAGGAGCTTGCTGAGCTGTATACTAATGCAAAAACCTTGCAAATGCGGGTTTTATAGCAGGGAAATAAAAGATATAGAAATTAACCCAAAATGGCCAATAAACTACTAATTTCTGGGCTGCAACCACTCCTCCAGGAACAGATAGGCTGCTCAAAGCTCCCTCTCTCACAGTGAACAGAGAAACTTCTTTCTATCCAAGTAAGGTATGGGCAAACACAAAAACTTGTAACACAGCCCTGAATTCAGCACTAACCTGAAAACTGGACTATGCTAGCTTAGAAAGGTGGGAAAACAAATATATATATATATATATATATATATATATATATATATATATATTTTTTTTTTTCAGAAAATAAAGTAGATACAATCAAAAAAACACTTTAAATGCACAGAAATTGCTATCACACTTGATTGTGTAGCCTACAACAGTTCAACAGGTAATTTAAACACAAAAATTACTTTGTTAAAATGCAGGCAATAAAATAAGTATAATATGTAACTGAAACAAGCTTTTTAATTCACAGAAACTCTAAACTTTGGAACAATCTTCCACCCTCTATAACTACTCTACCTTCCAGCAGCCATTTTGAAGACTGCCCTCAAATTCGGGTGTTTATTGTAAATAGATATTTAGTATATTCACGTACGTTTAGTATATTTAGTATAGTTTAAGATATTTAGTATAGTCACATACTTTTATTATTTATTATTAAATATATTTAAACTTTTCATTGTGACTGGTCTTTTAGAGAATGTTTTAACCTTTGAGAGTACTTATATATAACTCCACTATGTCCGTAAGATCAAGCAACAAAAATCAACTCACTGTTATCAAACCCAAAAACTCAGCAGGAGAAGCCATATTTTCATGTACCATATCTAAACTTTGGAACAATCTTCCACCCTTTATAACTACTCTACCTTCCAGCAGCCTTTTCAAGACTGCACCCAAAGTCGAGTCTATATTACCAGATCGAAAATACGTTTCGGCGAACACCACAAGACTGACACGTATAGAGTGAACCACAAATACACCGAACCTCCCTAAACCGCAAAATTTCAAATCTCGAATCATCATAATTAGCCAACACCAATGCGTGCTACATACTACATACCCAAACATAATAAATAAAACCCATACATACACTAACAAAACCCTACTTCTAACCGTACACTAAATCTGACATACATTACTATCTATGCACTTACCTTAACCCCCACACTAACCCTAAGGTCCGTAACTATCGCACACTTACCCGACAGACATATACCCAATAATCCATACACATACACTTAACAAAACCCTACTTCTAACCCTACACTAAACCTTGCATACTTTACCTATCTATGCACTTACCTTAACCCGCACCCTAACCCTAAGGTCTGTAACTATCTCACACTTACCTTATAGAGCTATATCGCAGATGGGCCAACCATAACACTTCGACATTTCGTGTTTTGCGGTTTTGAATATTCACCGTTACCATAGTTTGCGCTATATGTGTCGGTCTTGTGGTGTTCGCTGAAACGGGTTTTCGATCTGGTAATCTGGACCCCTCAAATTCCACTTAAATTTGCACTGACTTTATCCAGATGTTATTCATGTATGTATGTATATGCACTAACTGGAGCTTTTCTCCCTGGGCATCTGCTGAAAAAGGACATGTGTCCAGCCGGACTTTCCCAGTAAACAAATGTAAAATACAATAAAAATAAAAATTGTTCTAATCCAGACTAGCACCCCCACCCTTACCTCCCCCCACCTAGACTCTTAACCCAACTATACTTTCGCCTCTACTAACCACAGTCAGAATTAGCTAGTTGTCTTTACATACTTTAAAATCTTGTCTGGCAACTTTGTTACTAATATTATAAACAACAAGAAGCTATCTTAACTTGCAACATTTACTGTATATACTGTTGATAATCAATATCTTGTTATTGTATTAAAGCCAACAACTTGTAATGTTGGTTACTATTGCTGCAACTTTGTATCTCTATTTATCATGTACATGATGTGGGACTTTTCTCCCCGGGCATCCGCTGAAAAAGGATCTGCGTCCAGTCAGAATTTCCCGGTAAACAAATGTAAATAAATAAATAAATAATTTGGTGACACTGTGGCCACTCCTGAAAGCCTTACTGCATTGGTCAAACACCACCATTTGTATTATTATTAATTTCACTCAGTATAATTGGGTACTCTTGTAAGAGCCTTAGAGTAGCTGGCTTTGGAGTGTCTGGTAGCAGTAACTACCTTATAGTCTGGGCAGAAGGGGGCATAGCTAGTAAATCTGTGCCAGCCTTTCCCGTGTGTGTGTGTGTGTGTGTGTGTGTGTGTGTGTGTGTGTGTGTGTGTGTGTGTGTGTGAAAATCAAATCTCAAAGAGTGCATGTGTCAGCTGCTTGGGATACAGAGAACACTGGTTTCAGGGTGGTGGAGTACTTGACTTGGACACTTGGCTGAGGGCTCAACTCTACAGCTCTGTCAGTGTGGAGTCTTACTGGTGACCTGGAGAGATAGAGAGGGAAACCCATCTCCCAGAATGAGTGTGTTCCCTGTGTGTGCTTAAGGGAAATTGTGCTTGATGCAGAGAGCTGAATCTGGAAATACTGTTTTGCTCCAAGTGAAAATCCATCTCCAGTGTCAGTGGTGAGGATTTAGGCTCCTTGATTACTGGCCCAGAGGGGGAACATCACATATTGGTGGCAGTGGTGAGATATTAATTGAACTTCTGTAGCCTGTGGGCAGTTGTCACTAAGGGTGTGTGTACTGTCAGCAGCCACAAGGTAAACATACAGTTTCATTTTCACAACAGCTTTATTTATTTTTGTTAGTTTAGTTTAGTCAGTGAAAGCAGGTAAAGATGTCAGCAGGGGATTATGGCAAGCTGACAAAGAATCATTTAGCCAAGGTGTGTGAAGCCATAAAGAGGCAATGATTTCAGCCTTAGTCACACCTCAGACCAGTAACCAGGAGGATAACCAGTCTGGTGACAGCAATTTGCAGCTGTCAGAAACAGGACAGTTCACTTTTTCCTCAGACAGCTTAAAATCTGTCTGGAGTTAAAGAGACTTGAACTGGAGGCCAAACATTTAGAATTAGAATCAGCAGAGAGACTGCAGCATTTGAAAGCTGAAGAAAATGAGAAGCAGTGTCAACAAACAGGGAGATGTTGACTCTTTGTAAGGGTTATGGAGGTAATGGGGAAGGGAATATCCAAATCCCAGAAGCAACAAAGGTCAGTAAATCTCTTCCACAGTTTTTCAGAGGGTGATAATTTGACAGTTTTATTCATATATTTGAAAGAGTATGCAAACAGTATAATCTTGACTAAGGGCTCTGGGCATGGTTCCTGATCCCCCTTACTCCATGGCAAGGTTGATGGTGATTGTTTAAACTATGATAAAGTCAAACAATCCTTATTAGAATGCTTTAAGTTAACACCTGAAGCTTACAGAAAAAAAGCTTTGTGAGCATAGACGCAAAGCAGATGAAAGTGTACATGATTATATTGCTGAGTTAAGCACTTATTTTCGTAGGTGGATGAGTGGATGCCAGGTCATCACTTTTGAAGGGCTGGCAGACCTTTTATTGAGGGGAAAAAGCCCTTAGCACTTTACCTGAGGACATGAGAATCTGGTTGGCTGATTGACAGTGTAACTTTGAGAATGAGCTGGGGAAAAATTTTGATTTCTACTTACCAAGCAGGGCAAGACTGCACAAGAAGGGAATACCCATTGCTGCACATTGATATAAGGGAATCCATGGCAGGCAGACTACACCACCCCAGCAGAGTCCACCAGTAACAAGTGAAGCCACTAAGCTACTAGATCAGGTACACAGCCTGGATCAAGGGTTAGATATTTTAAATGCAACCAGTGGGGCCATATATTTATTTATTTTTTATTTATTTTATTTTACATTTGTTGACCGGGATTGTCCGACGGAGCTGAAGAGCCCTTTTTCAACAGAGGCCCGGGGAGAAAAACTCCAACATATTATAACATTTTCATTATAAATTAGCATTAAACAGCAATGTTACAGGATTATTACAAGGCATTAAGTAGCAATACAATGTTACACAGTGTCAGTAATCAGGAGTATAGCAAAACTATTTCAAGATGTATAAAAAGAAATATGTCATTAAGATGAGTATAGTTTTTGGGGTAAGTCCATGGAAGCAAGGTGGGGAACAGAAGGTGGGCGAGCCAGCGAGTGGGAATAACAGCATGCCAGTGGTAAATTATTTGGAGACAACAGGGGTTCTAAACTATCACTGGAGTTTATATCCTTTGTGGATAGAAAACAGGCCACTGCTAAGCATCTGACATAACCATTGTGAAGCCTGCAGTGGCTAAAGAGTAGCATTACTTGCTTGGGCAGTCCACCCCAGTCAGAGCTTTAGGAGAGACCCCTTTTAAAATGCCTTTGGCCAGGGTTTACCTTGACTGGGAGGGTGGAAAAGGAAGCAAGCAAGTAGGTGTGTTTGAGGATATCCCTGCAGATGTCTTGATAAGGAATGATTTTGATAATGCAGTACCTTGTGTGCATGCATAGTTACATGCAGTCAAGCTTGGAGACAGGAATGTGGGTCTGAGAGCCTGGGGGAGACCCAGACATACCCCACACACAAAACCAGGGCTGATGAGGTGGCTATTTCAGGGAGGGAGCTACCTTGTAGCAGTGAGCCTGAAGGTGAGCCACAGCTACTGGTAGATACTGATGTTCCCTTGGAGAGAGTGACTGCAATGTCAGAGGTGAGTGGCAGTACCCAGGCTGACAGTGAGACACTGCTATCAGAGGATACCAGACTTCCTGTGGAAGGGGACCTGGAAAGAGTTACAAAGATAGAGTTAAAACAGGCTCAGCTCTTGCACCCTAAACTAAGAGACATGAGGGAGGTAGCTAGGGAGGAGCCTGATTTTCAAGGAAAAGGGGAGTCTCTATACTGGAACAAAGAGTTACTATATAGAGACTGGACCCATGAGGTAGGGCTAGAGGGTGAGGTAATACAGCAGTTTATAGTTCCTAGAGCCTACCATCTGGCACTTCTAGCCATAGCCCATGACATTCCTTTTGCAGGTCATATGGGCATAAAATGTACCAAGAGACATATTATACAGAACGTTTACTGGCGTGGGATTGCAAGGGATGTAACAGGGTACTGCATGCTCTGTCAGCAGTGCCAAAATGTAGGCAAGGCAGGAAACAAGTTCAAGGCTCCTTTGATGCCTTTGCCTGTGATTGAGGAGCCATTTCAGAGGGTAGCTATGGATATTGTGGAACCTCTAAGTACTCCAAGTTCCTCAGGAAAGAAGTGCATCCTGGTGGTAGTAGATTATGCTACTAGATACCCTGAGGTGGTGACTCTGTCCTCCATCGAGGCAGAGAAGGTGGCAAATGCTTAGAGATTTTCAACAGGGTAGGTTTCCTGAGAGAAATACTGGAAGACAGATGTGCCAATTTCATGTCCAATCTGCTGGCTTGTCCGTGGGAGTGCTGTGGGGTGAAGCACCTAAAGATCTCCTTCTATCACCACAAGACTAATGGCATTGTGGAGAGGTTAAATGCTACATTAAAGACCATGCTACAGGCATTTGCAGACCAGTTTAAGAGACAGTGTGGAAAATATTGGCCTCATCTGCTGTTTCCATACAGAGAGGTATCCGAAGAATCCACAGGTTTTTCACCCTCTGATTTGCTGTTTGGGCATAGCGTGAGGCAGCCTTTAGATATGATTCATGATGAGTGGGAGGGTGATTGTGACTCCTGCAAAGAGTCTGTTGTAGTATATGTCCTAAACCTCAGGACAAGGTTCAGGGACCTCATGGGCTTGGCCCAGAAGAATCTGGTAGGAGCCCAACAGCAGAAAAAGGTCTAATATGACAGGAATGCTTGAGTTCGAGAGTAGGTTATGGTTCTCATTCCTGTCAGATACAATAAGCTGTAGGCAGCTTGGGAGGGGCCCTTCAAAGTGGTAAGGAAGGTCAGTTGTGTTAACTACATGGTAGAACTGCTAGTCAGGAGACAGGGACACAAATTGTATGATGTTAATATGGTGGAACTTTACCATGATAGGGAGGCCCTTGTGTTGAGTATTTGCAGTGGGTGGTAGGAGGAGTCTAAAGGGGATGTACGGCTACATCGAGCCAGCCAGCAAAGTGCCAAGTTACTAAGTTGGAGCTTAGGGTTGCAGGCATATGACATGACAGTGTAGCACTGTAGTGGGTTCAGCAATGCCAATGCAGATGAGTTCTCAAGATAGGGCATGGGTTAATGTATTCCTGTGCAAGCTCATTTCTCTCAAGCAATGTTTCCCCAAGGTCACTTAAGAAACTAGCTTGAGTCTTCAAAGATGGGGAGAGCTGTGTACATGTGAGGTGTTGCCAGCTATGACAGTAGAAGTAGGGCAGTGGATGTGTAACATATGCCAGCATAGCTAGCTGGAGGTTTGTAAAGAATTATATGTCATTTGTGTGTCAAACTGATTTGTAGAGGTGCTTATGTTGAAAATTTCTTTGTAAAGTTGCTTGTGTTAAACATGTACCAACAATGTGTCCTGCTGGACAGAAAAAGAAATATACATGTATGCCAGACTGTACTATTGAAACTGATTAAATGTATGTATTGTAGCAGAGGATACTGGAAGAGAAGAGGTTAAGCTCAGCCCCTGCTAACGTTTAGACAAATATCCTGAAATTAAATTACTTAATTTAGGCCATAAAGATTGTATCTTACAGGTCTCAATGCAGCCAGAGACAAAACGTCTGTACTAAGAAGGCTTTTGTATTGTCCTTGGAGGTGAACTAATTGCTACTCTGGAAGGGTGGAAGTTTGAAATTGTTTTATGACCTCCAGACACTGTAACAGATCTTAGCAAAGCTCTGGGTGTGTAAGGTAACACATCATTGTTAAATTCTGTCAGTCTCTAGTAAAGGGGTTAGTATGGGAACCAGAAGTCAGGTGTGGTGTCATTTCTGTAATCCAGTAGATTATGTTTTAATACTAGATGAGACAAGTCTCAGAGCAGTCCATTTTTGCAACCAGACAAAGATAGATCTCTCACCCACTTCATCTTGCCTTGCTTTACTAAGTAACTGGGGAATAGTAATTCTTTAGATCAGTCAGAGAAATATAGTGGGATTAGTTAAGTATTGTTTTTTCTGTAACTGTGTGAACCTGTTCTCCTGTGTTATTTTTAATATTTCCTGTGAATGAAACTCTGGTGTTTATTGTAAATAGATATTTAGTATCTGCATGTTCTTTTATTATTTATTATTAAATATATTTAAACCTTTCATTGTGACTGGTCTTGAGAGTACATATATTTATTTGGTGACATTGTGGCCACACCTGAAAGCCTGACTGCATTGGTCAAATACTACCATTTGTATTAGTATTAATTTCACTCTGTATAAATGGGTACCCTTGTAAGAGCCTTAGAGTAGCTGGCTTGTGCGTTTATGGTGGGAGTAATTGCCTTTTAGTCTGGGCAGAAAGGGGAATAACTGGAAAACCTGTGCCAGTGTGTGTGTTTGTGTGTGTGTGTGTGTGTGTGTGTGTGTGTGTGTGTGTGTGTGTGTGTGTATGTGAAAATCAAATCTCAAAGAAAGTGTGCATGTCAGATGCTTGGAATAGGGACACAGAGCACTGGTTATACAGAGAGGGTGGTGGTGTACTTGGCTTGGACACTCAGCTAAGGACTCAACTCTACAACTGTGCCAGTAGGGAGTCTTACTGGGGGCCTGAAGAAAGAGAGAGAGAGAGGGGAAACCTAGCCCCAGAATGAGTATGTTCTTTGTGTGCTCTTAAGGGAAATTGTGCTTGATGCAGAGAGCTGCATCTGGAAATACTGTGTGTACCTATCTTCATTCTAAATGAATGTCCCTCTCTCAAGTTCTGTGATGCAGCAATATTAACCAGTAGCCTGTTATACTGCCTTTCTATATCACCAGCGTATTTTTAAAAGGTTTTGTTAGGAATTCTTTAGACTCTGTGGTGAAAGATGTAGTCATACATGTAAAGTTTTTGTGTAAATAATCCAACCAATAAGAGGTTATGTTTATATATATATATATATATATATATATATATATATATATATATGTTTATTTTTTTTTCTTACAGTTGGTGATGGTCATTGAACTGATTTGTATGTCTGTGTGTGTGCAAGAGAGAGAGTGTGTGAGAGAGATAGAGAGAGACAGACAGACAGAGAGTATTCCCCGGACTAGTGAACAGGTCAGGCATCACCATGCTGACCTAAAGTGGTGGAGGGGTGATCTCTTGGACCAGTGGATCCAAGAATCCAGGCAGATGGCTGATGCCCCAGCACTAAGTACTCATTCGACTATGTAGATAGCGCTTGCCTAGCTTGTGTATACTATGGATAGGTAATGGCTAAATATCACTGTATTTCTCTGACAGCTGCAGATGAGCGGGTTGCGAACCAGCAAGCCCATGCTGCTAGGCTGCAAAGGCTGCGTCATGAGGCAGGTTAGTAATATTCTTGCATGTACTGTCATAACAAATAAATATAACAGTACTAGAAAGTGTTGTACCAGTATAAAAATGTATTGTGTATGGGATGTACTGAATAAACCAGACAATATGGCAGGAAGACTGTCATATAGGTTGCGTGGAAAAAAGGTGTAATATCTAGTGATTGAAAGTATAATCCCTGGAGTGCTTGTGTACATTCTGCTTCCATATGTTGTTGTACTGCTGCATTCTGTAAACAGTACTGTTGTATTACGCAGTCTTACCCACACTGGTGAACACAATTAAAATGTATAGGAAGTTCAGTATAACAATGCTGAAAGTCTCAAGAGGTCACTCATATAGAACAACTGAAGGAGACTTAGACAGAAACCATTGGAATGCTTTACACCAATTCCCTGATAGCACAGTGTACTGTGATGTTAGCTGTAATTTTTTACCACACACAGCACAGGTTTGAATCCCGGGAGTGGTAGTAAGTTGTATGCATAATCATACCCCACAACTGCACAGAGTTTGCAAGAATGTCCAGATAGAAAGCTGTATGTATAATTAGACCCAACAACTGTACAGACTTTACTAGAATGTTCAGATAGTACGCTGTAAGCATAATCATAACCATCAACTCTACAGACTGTGGCAGAATGTTCAGGTAGTAAACTGCATGCATAGCCATACCCCTCAACTGTTCTGATTTGTCCAGCATGTCCAGATAACCGGCCCAAATCTGCTGCCTGGTAACCTGTTCCCCTGACAAATAAGTGTGATGATCCAAGAAATGTAGACAGCTTATACTGACATATAATGGATAGTCAGACCTGAACATAAAAAGAGAATGTATATGGAAAAAAACTGTCACTGTAGCATCTCACCCAAAGTGTATGACAGCTATTCAAAAATATGTGACATTAACACCTGCATCCTGTCAAGCCTTGACCAGAGTGTGTGCAATAACGGACTGTTAGGTATGTGTATAACATCAACATTGCATCTGGGAGTATGTGTAGAATTTGTCAGGTAGTGTTAACAAAGATTTACCCCACAGCTATAACAGGTAAGAGGTGTAGACTGTAGGTACAACACAGTTCACTCATATACTTGTCTACAAGCATGGCATCTGGGAGTATGTGTAGAATTTGTCAGGTAGTGTTAACAATGATTTTCCCAACAGCTATAACAGGTAGGAGATGTAGACTGTAGTTACAACACAGATCACTCATATACTTGTCTACAAGCATGGCATCTGGGAGTATGTGTAGAATTTGTCAGGTAGTGTTAACAATGATTTTCTCAACAGCTATAACAGGTAAGAAGTGTAGACTATATGTAAGACACAGTCCACATATATACTAATTTACAAACATACCATTGTACAAAGTAAGGTAATTGGGTAGTGTAATAATACATGTAAGGGACAGCTCGCTGCAGTGACTAAGAAAGTTGTGAAAACTACAGGGATATATTATTTGTTAATTGACCTCTCTCTCTCACTCCCACCATATGTGCAGCAATGACCCAATTATACATCTCAATGGGTATGTGTACATTCCATACTTTTGTTGGGACATATGTCCTATTGGTTTACAAATATTCACATTTGGTTCTATGTATGTGACATGTAAAAATACCCCCATAATGATGGCTTGTTGCCATCAATGAAACCTGCATGTTGTTGTAATGGCCACTGTTGTCCCATATATGCATGTGCTCTGCTTGCTCTGCAACTGTTGTAAATCTGGTGTCTTGGGTTAATAGGAATACCTGTGCCTGCTGTTATAACTAAACCTGAATGCTGTTGACTATTACTAACCCATATCATTCTTAAAACTGCAACACCATAGCTCGTATGGGAAGGCCGGTCCCAGCGTACCCACCTGTCCCACCTCAGCTGGCCATGGCACTGGGCAACAGCACATCTGGGGTCCAGCCTAGTACCTCCTCCAGTGTAGACCCTGCACTACTTTCGGGTGAAACCACTGCAGGGGATGGAGCTCGGCCCCCTCAGAACGGAGTTGGAGAGGTACCTGTCACCTGCCGTCAGGTCCATGCCATGGTGCTTAGGGAGCTTGACAGGGAGTTTTGAGACTGGCTACGCCAGCTTGAGGGCCACGTGGTGCAATTAGATAGTGTATGCCAGCTTGAGGGCCACATGGTGCAATTAGAGAGTGAGCCTGCCCCTCCTACCCAGCCCCCAGCACAGCCATCCTTGGGGCCATGAAGATGCAGTGGTGACTGTCCATGGTTGGGGACTTCAATCCCACTGTTTCCATTTGGGGGCTCATGGGATGGTGACTTCCAAACACCCTTCCCTGTCCAAGATGTTTACCCCATGTGTCATATAATGCCCCTGTATGCATCTTGTTTGTCTTGTCTGTTAATCTACCCAACCTACCTCTCCAAATATACCTACTACTCTTCCCCAACATCCCACTCTCACCTGAAAAAAGGGCAATTTGTTCCCACAAAACAATTTTGCCCCATACATAGCTGTCCATTTCGCACAAATGTCCACTGGGAACATGTAATCCAGTCTAACTGGCATCACAACAAATTATTGTTGTCCTCACCCCCTCCCAGGAGTTTGAGTGTCCAAATCTACCTCCAAATTCAGTGTATATGCACAGCTGTTGCTGTAAAAGAAATGGGCAGCTATGAACCTTCCCTGTACCCTTCATGCATATCCCTGGCTATTTTCCTTACTGTCTTTTCATCTTTGTGCCCCTTTTGCACCACTTTCCTATCAACCCCTTTTTCTTTTCTTTTAAAGAAATTAGCGTGGGGGTAAGCAGGAATAAGAACTTTTAAGCAGCAGTGAGTGGGTTTACGCCTGTTTGCGTGGGGGTAAGCAATGCCTACACAGGTTAAGCAATTTAGAAGCTAACTGAGTGTAAGAAACTGTAACTGAAAGTTAGCACTGCTTACTAAGACGCAAACCCACGCAAACCCACTTACAACTGCTTTAAAGTGCCTTAATCACACTGTATCCAACGGCTCATGTTCTGCCCAGCAACAAAATGAACAGCCTCTGCAAGGCTCAAACCCAGGACCCCACACACCATAGACAAAGTGATTTGCCACTAAGCCATCACAAATATACAAAAATCTGATGTTTTCCGAAACATATCATCCAGCCTAGTCATGCTACAGTACAGAGAATGTAACCAACATCTAGATGTATGTGTGTGTGTATATATATTAATATTTAAACAGATACAACATATCTATATATGTTTATATATATATATATATATATATATATATATATATATATATATATATATAAATATATACATATATATATATATATATATATATATATATATATATATATATATATATATATATATATAAATATATATGAACATATATACATGCAAATGCCTACATCGAAACATATATATGTCTACACCTATATGTCGACATATGTACAGCAAGGTACATATATGTACGCAGGTATATAGCTATGTAGGGATATGCGGACATAGAAAAAACATGACAGGGATTTTATTATTAAAGATTCATGGGATTTTCTACCTAAAATTAAACATGAAATGTACAATGAATGTCTTATACTGGTTACCATTGATGCAAAGGATCTCTTTTCTGTAATACCCCATGATGTGGGTATTGAATGGTTCTATGATTATCTATGTAAGCAGAACTCATTAAATCATGAAACCATCCTTACCATTAGGTCCTGTATGGAGATTGTTCTGGACAACAATTTTATTTCCTTTGAGGGGCAACTATTTAAACAAGTGCAAGGGGTGGCCATGGGTGCCTGTTGTGCACCTTCGTTTGCCAACATAGTACTTGCCCAGTGGGAAAACCTATATATTGTGAACTCTGAGTTCAAGGACATGTGGGTACTGTATGGGTGGTACCTCGACGATTTGGTCTTATTTTGGCATGGTAGTGAAGACGAGTTAGACAGGTTTTTCAATTATATCAACAACATCACAACTTTTCTGAAGTTTACCATGACCAAGGACCATGATATGTTGAATTACCTTGATGTGACCATCAGGAAGAATTATTCCAAGGGGAGATTCACATCACATCTCTATAGGAAACCCACGTATTCCAACTCTCTTTTGTGAGTTGGCACCCCTTGCACTAGGAGAAATCCCTTGTGAAGGGTCAATGTGTTAGACTGGCCAGAATGGTTTCAGAGGACGATAATTTTTTTAGAGAGTGCGACTTTCTACTGGCGATGTTACAGAAAAGAGGCTACCCCCCCAATTTGTCAAAGACATAATAGGGGAGGTGCAACAAAAAAGAACTAATGGGGTTTATAGAATATTACTGGACAACCCTTTGGGGTTAGTTAGACCCCTAGGAACTGAGAAAATGAACAGTATTAGCAGGGCATTGGTATTACCTTTCACTACTGATTTTTTTTATATCAAAAGCATCATTTGTGATTGTTGGAATATGTTTCTCTTTGATGAGAATATTATTAACAAATTAGATGAAAAAACACTGGTGGTATACAAAAAGTATATATCTTTCAAAAGTCTAGTTGAAAGAAAAAAGGTGGCACCAGGACCAGTTGGTACTTTCAGATGTGGAAGATGCACCCAATGTTCTTTTATTGTTGATGCCGAATTTATTAAACTTAGGAATTTTGGGAAAATCACTACACACAAAAAGTACTTTTGTTACAGTAAGGGGGTTGTATATGTCGCATCCTGTACAGGTTGGAACTGTTACTATGTGGGTAAGACTGTCCAAGCTTTAAGACAATGGATTTATCAACACAGTTATGATATCAACAAACACAGGGAGACTAATGCCTTATTCAAGCACATTAAATGACATCCAACACACACTGTTTCAAGTTTTTTGTATTAGAGCAGGTTGACTTGGGTGTAAGGGGTGGACCTGTTGATGATTTTCTTGAATTTCTAGAACTCAAGTGGCAAATAAGGTTAAATGCGTGTCTGGGCTCAATGACAAAATCTCTGTCAGTTCCATGTTAAAATTAAAGCTGTTTCCTTTATATAATGTTTTTAATGTATGTTTTATTTTTTTGGGTATTTTTGCTTTAATAATTCTTGTAAGGGTATGTAGGAAATGACCTACCTTTGTAGTAGGATATGACATCTTTCAACAGGAAATGACAACCTTTGTACTTGACCAATTGTGGAGTAGGGCAGGTTATTTAAATCAGTAACAAGTGTGTTATGTAGTTCTGAAGAAGTCAATGTAATGTACTTTTGACGAAAGCGCTAAACTCTCATCGTTGTGAAATTAATTTGTTGGATTTTTTTATCTTTGGTGCAGTGCTCTTGGTCATTTCCTCCATTCAGTTTTTTCTGGGTTTGGACTTTTTTGTGTTTCTCTATATACGGACATAGTCATACATATGTAAGCTGATATATATCTATATAGGTATATGTGGCCATACATCTGTAGATACCAATGGCAGATTAACAAAAACAAATATGTCCATATGTCCACATGCACCATTAATGGGGTTGAGAGGCCCCAAACAATATACGTCTTGTATAAATAGGCATACCCCCCCAGCCAAACAGGTCCACCCTGCAATACACTACCAAGTGTTGCAGATCCCATAACCAGGACCTGACATGACATGGGCACAAGATGTTAATAGTACTACATTCCACCTGTATGATGTCAGGCTAGTATTGGTAACATATCATGCAGTACAGTCTGGCTCCCATAGGAAATGAAAAATGTGGAAGCTATCAACATCCCCAGGATACATACACACAGACGCATATATATACTTACATATATATAGATATACATGTGACTACACATTCACATGCAGAGATATGTACAGTAAGATACATATGTAGGAGGTAAACAAAATATGGAACAGCCACTATGCCTACAGTTCACACCTGAACAACTGGACACTGTGTAGGCCACCCATACAAATGACAATCATTGCCTGCAACATATACCCACAGAGAGGTCATAGGAAAAAACACCACACACAAGTTTGCAGGAATGGAAAACCTTTATCTGTGTACTATTACAGTTCTATATACTATTGCTACTGTAATTGGGATTGTCTTCACAGACATGGTGTGTGAGGGGGGGGGTCACATCTGCTTTCCACATGTATGCTATTGGCTACTGAGAGACATCATAAGGACATCATGGTAAAGTACTACTGCTAGCACGTATTGCCCCTGTCGACGGCAACAGAGATACTGGCCAATATGTGTGGACATTCTGACACACTTTGTACAGTCCAGAGGTATACACAGAATCCCTTAGTGCAAAACATGTGTACCATGCCTGACAACATGGAAGCTAACAGCCATGTAGATGGGTATAACACATAACAACTGGTATACATATGCCACCTTAGGTTATGCATTCACACATGCCTGTCTGGCCTGACATGTACTACCCACTGGTACACGGGTGCCATGGCCACATACTACCTACTAGATATTGACATACATCTGTACAGCATCCCACTGATCTGTCTGGCATACATGACTGTTAAGGGAGACCTGGCAGCAGTACATCTGGCAAGTATCTGCACATGACATCTCACTGGGTAAGTACACTAAGCTGCTAGGCATGTAACAATGCACTGTGCAGGCTACAGGCAGACTGGCTCAACACTGGCCTACATCTCCTATGGGTGAATGCATATGTACCTGCATATATAGCAGGCTGTACAGGCATGTCACAGCACAAGGTAAGATACACCTGTGTGAAAGAACATAACCACAACCAATGAGAACAGAGCCACAGCCACATATGGCAAGCTAGCATAATATTACAGTATATGGACTATCTGTTCAACACCATCCACATATGTGCCACTCACGCAGTAACTCTACATATACTGGGCCACTACACAGTTTTGTCTGATGGCTGACTGTGGTATGGGACATGTGTATGTATGGCCCTACAAACATGTAATCCAATATGGTAACATACAGTGGAGCAGGATGTGACATCAGATAGGATGGGACCTAGGATGATGACAACTACCACAGTCTGTATGCAGGCCAGGGTACATATTAACAATTCACACACTGTCGACATTCATCGTAAGTACACAGACCTCAGTACTGTACAAACAACCACAGTATGTCCAGGTTATGTCATGAAATATAACCCCTACTGTACATAACATGTGTAGCAGTCTGTTATCTCATTGGCTTATCAGATATGACACTAATTATGGTGTACATCACATATGCACCTATTCATGCACCACATATGTGCAAAGGTTGACAGAGTTGGGGCTGGAAGCACATACACAGGACCAATATTGACATGTTGCTGTGATAACCTCATACATTTACTGTTGTAACAGGGTTTGTTGCAACATATGTTCTATGAGAGATATGAAGTCAGTAACTGTCACGGCTTTCACCATCTACAAACTGCAATCCTCACACTACTTTCTGCAGTCCACAGATAGATGCTCCATGGGTAACACATGAAACCAAAGGCACAACACACTGCCCAGTCTGCAGATGACCCTGCAGATGGGGATTCCTCATAAACATAGAACTGACATTGCAGGTATTGAGACATGTAGGACAGCCATATCCACACACACACTGTTAAACCAATATTACTCCAAATGCAGTATAGCAGCACTTACAGTCTGTAGTCAGGTCAGGCACATCCCCCTCCTGTGTGTTGCCCTGTTTCCACAGTGTATGTTGTTTGAGGTAAATCCTCAATCCAACTGGCTGTTTGCCAAACAACAGATCTAGTTCCTGCTCACAGTGAATGAAAAAGGGCCAACACCAACATGATGTTCCTAGATATTGGAGTGTGTTTCCATGCAATCAGCTATGGGAATGTTACCAAAGCTGTTCCACATACAATCAGCTAGGGGAGGGTTGCAATTCGTGCAGAGGACATCAGCTGATCATAAGCATCACTTAAAATACACATGCTGCTGCCTAAGCAAAGCAGGTGTAGGTCTCCACATCCACCAGAGAGGGAGTGGGAGAGGCAGACAGAGGCAAAGACAAGTCAGGGAGGGGTGGGAGAGTAAAACCTAAGCATGCTTGTGTCGCACACCAACCAGCACAGGGTATCAAACCCCTGACAACTATGTAGTGCTATCACAGTTCTATGCAGTTATTGGATGTACTACATGGGTTACCTGTTGTGGAGCCCTCAGAACATATATGTGATGGTGAGTGACATCTGCAACAGGGATACGGTAGCTATACGGTAGGTGACATACACGTGCCTGTCTGCATGAACAGGTGCCACTGTCAACACAGCCACACTCTCATAGGGACACACACATACTGACACACTTGGCAGGGTCAGGATTAAAACTCATCAGTAGTAGGATTGACAAAACACATCACTGTGCAGGTATCACATGCACCACATGGGTCATACGGAGGTTGTATGGGCAAAGGGTATGGGGGGGTGTCTGACATCAGACAGCATGCTTCAGTATGCCAATGGGGGTTGAAGTGAGTGTGGAGGTGAACATATGCACCATACAACACACACACACAAATGCACAAGGTGCCAGTACTGACATGCATGGGTGCATGTCTGCATGGGTGTGTGGTGACCAACTGTGCTAGATGGCTGTACAAGGCTAGGCGATGGGTATACCTTTGCATCAGGTCACATAACAATGGTCTCATTGTGGCTCAGGGCTGTGGTTTTTGTATTTGCCCACACAGGTGGGTGTTATATCCCCCATTCAGTCACCTGGGTGACTATTGTGTGTGGCCAATGCTGTGCGCTTGCATGTATGTGTTCCTCAGTCCATGACATGGATGGTGGCTGGGATGTGCACATCTCCCATATGCATGTACAGTGATATGTAGAACTGTACCTGGGGTGTCTGGCACATGTTGTGAACACATATTGTCATCAGATGTGGTGGAACTGGTAATGGGCAACAGGTTTACCCTGCACCTACATTGATAGCATGTTAATGGCATTCTCTGGTGTCAGTGGCATCTGTCCATACAGAGCATGTTGTCAGGCATGGTATGGTATGACCTTTGTGGGTAACATGTGATGGCACCACAGGTGTTGCAGGTTTCCATTGGGGAACATGGCGAGGGTACACTGTCTGCATGTACGTGCATATTGGACAGATGGACAGGATGCCATGTCCTCTGTAGCCCACTGCTATAACTCCATAGTTACTATCAGTGGCCAATATGCAGTGTACTACCCACATATTGGCTGTTGCCTAGGCATGCATGTGTGTATGAGACATGGGTTGAGAGTAGTCTCTCAGTCATACTGGGGTAGCTAACTGTGATTGCCTGGCCTTGATGTCACATGTATAGGTATGGCTTTGCACCCCAGCCTCCCAGGTATTTCACTTCTGTTATCCCTGTATGGTGGGCATTGCGATATATAGTAAGGCCACCATATAAGAATTATGCAAAAGCCGCTCTACATTGGCCATAGGTGTCACACACTCATAACCACCTTCATATAGGATACAAGTCACAAACACACACCTGTCATGTCTGGGAGTAGAACCCCTACCTAACTAGCTTATTACACTACAGCACTATGCAGTTATAGTATGCGCAATGGAGATTACTTGACTACTCTTTTCCCAAAGGTGTATATCACATAGGATGACATCAGCAGGATTGCCAAAGCAGGACACTCTAATTGTAGTGAGTGTGACTAGCCTAAAATCCATTGCTCCCTACACAGACAGTGACACACACACAAAACATCCACAACCAACATGTGTGGGTATATAACCCCTAACAGGGGTCTATATCATACTACAGCATACAGCTGTTAGAGGACGCCCCACAGGGATTACTGGAGAACTCCTTCCCTAAAGTTGTATTTCACAATGAATAACATCAGCAGGATTGCCAAAGTAGGAAATTTGAATTGTAGAGAGTGTGACTAGCCTAAAATGCATTGCTCCCTACACAGACAGTGACACACACACACAAAACATCCACAACCAACATGTGTGGGTATAGAACCCCTAACAGAGGTCTATACCACACTACAGCATGGAGCTGTTACAGGACGCACCACGGGGATGATTGGAGAACTTCTTCCTCAAAGGTAGTTGGACATTCGAATTGTAATGAGTGTGACTAGCCTGTAATGCATTGCTCCATACACAGACATTGAAACACACACAAAACATTCAGAACTGCCATGGGTGGGGATGGAACCCTATCAAAGTTCTAAATCACACTACAGCAGTACACAGTTACAGCACAAGCTACAGAGATTATTGGGCTACCACCTTCCCAGAGGTGTATTTCTAGGTGGGTGACATGAGCAGCCTTGCCAAAGTTGTGCATATGAATTTTAGGGAGTGTGAGTACCCTAAAAAGCATTGCTCTCTACACAGCCAGACACACACGCACTTGTCATGTTTGGAAGTAGAGCACCCACCTAATTACTTTATCACACTTCAGCAGGACGCAGTTACAGGATGCATTATAGACATTACTGGGCTATAGTCTTCCAAGAGGTGTATTTCTAGGTGGATGACATCAGCAACCTTGCCAAAGTTGAGTATATGAATTGTAGGGAGTGTGAGTACCCTAAAAAGCATTGTTCTCTATACAGACAGACACACACTTGCCATGTCTGGGACGAGAACACATACCTAACAACTTTATCATACTGTAGCAGTGCACAGTTACAGGATGTGCTACTGAGATTACTGGGGTACAACCTTCCCAGAGGTGTATTTCTAGGTGGATGGCATCAGCAGCCTTGCCAAAGTTGAGCATATGAATTGTAGGGAGTGTGAGTACCCTAAAAAGCATTGCTCTCTACACAGTCAGAAAAACACACAAACACACTTACATGCACAGTTGCCCAGTCTGGGATTAGAACTCCTACTGGACTAGTTTATCATACTACAGCAGTACACAGTTTTAGGATGCACCACAGAGATTTCTGGGCTACAATTGTCCCAAAGGTGTATTTCACATTGGATGACCTCAGCAGGCTTGTCATAGTAGGGCTATGTGGAGGGCAGTGTGTGTGTGCATGGGCCATAACCCATTCATCTAGGGGTTGACACACCACATGTGGGCACACACAGGGTCATATTTCACAGGTACGTGTATACAGCTGCTAGATGACTACTTCCTTGTACAGTCATGTTGCACAGCCGGCACATATACCACATAGTCTGTCATGCTGACAGATACTGGTGGCTAGTATCTGCAGTGAGTGACATCTGCACCTCATGTATTTGGGGCCCTTTGGCTGTGTGCTGGGTAGGACAGTTCTGGATGGCTCCTTGTCACAGTCACCCTCTTCCACACATCTATGTCCGTCTACCTTTGGCTTATTATAGTGTGTTGTCCTTACATATATGTCTGTATTGCTATTCACTGTGTGTGCAAGGCATGAGGGGTGCATACTGACAAGTGTCTGCACTAACAACTGGGACTGCCATATATGTCTGGTCCACTGGTGTTTGCAGACATGGCCTTCATGTGTTAGTGTGTGAGCATGCCCAGTATGACCTTTCAGTATGTTGTTGACTGACATTGCCTTCATTTCTCTAAGTGTGTGAGCATGCCCAGTATGGCCGTTTGTATTGTATGTGTGGATTGAGTCCAGGTAGTTTATACTGCAGTGCTGACCTTTGTGTTGTACACCGACACGTAGCATGCTGTCTCTGCAGGGTATCCATTGATCATTTTGCATTGACTGTTACTACATTTCTGCATAGCAGGGGGGCACACCTGACTGTTTCTACATTTCTACACATGATTGGGGGGCACACCTGACTGTTGCTATATTTCTATGTAGGATGGGGGGGCACACCTGACTATTTCTACATTTATACACAGGATTGGGGGGGGGGCACACCTGACTGTTACTATGTGCACACTGCTGCTATTTCCCGGTTTAACTTCTTTTTTCTTCCTGTAAAACCCAGTGCGCAGTGCGCACACCCACTTAGGCTTTGTAAAGGGTGCTAGGCAGGTTTAGGCATACCTCCTAGCTTAGCTGTGCTAAGCTGGAGCAAACCCGAGCCACAGGGCTCCAGTCCACTTACAGTATGCCTGACACCCCCCCATGATGTCACATAACTCCTAGGCTTGCACCAAGCTATTCCTGCTCTTACATTATTGGGACCTGACTCACATGCTGGGGAAAACTGGGATTCACTATCATTCCCCTCATTTGCATAGGATTGCCTGCTGATGCATAGTTACATATCTCACACTGAGCCTCCCTCCTTAGCAACCACTACTCACTGGCCATGTTGTCTTCTGCCTGCCATTGACTTGCATGGCAGAATACTGATTTTAGTTAGAATGCTTAATTTAGGTTTATTTTGTTATTTTCCCCCAGATCCTATTTGAGCGCCGCTGCCCTAGACTTAAACAGCCAAGATCGGCTAAAAAAAATTAAAAATTGATTTTTTATTGCAATGCCAGTGGCCTTATACTTGGCCATTGGCATGCTTCCTCATTGATAGACAGCCTTTATTTTTAGCTGTCACAGCTCCTTTTTGGATTTTTGCAGAAATGTACTTGGTTACTAACAGAGTACATTTCTGCAGATTGCACTAGTCCTGCACAGATGGTCGCAAGCTTCCTGGGTCGCAAAATCACCTCATTTGCATGGATTTCTCCTGCAAATGGGGTGATTTGCATACAAGAGCTTAGTCCTTGCAAGATTAGTACAGGAGCTCTTGTGCATGCCCCTGCAGGTTGTTCCTGGATCGCATGGCAGACATATTGTCTGCTAGAGCTCCTGCACTGATCCTGCATGCCGTGCAGGGCATAGTGAATTCGGGGGAAGAGTCTATAACTGAATAATACCTGCTACTGAGAATAATAATACCACCACCCCCTTATCTGTCTTTTAAGAGTAATGCTGTCATCATGTCTAAGCACAGCGTTTCACATTCTACATCCCTTATGTTATAAAATGCCTTGAGACTCTTGGTAGAAAAATAATTTATTTAGTTGTTTTTCAGATGTTTTACGAAAGTAGAAGCAATGTACCTGGAGGATTTTTTTTTATATCTGTAGTGTATTTCATGGGATCATAGAGTTACAAGGCAATTGAGCCACAAGGCTATTTCATCTTACCAGTACTCAACATTAGGCCTTACCTCCATTTTCAAGGAGGGACAGGCCAGTCAACTAGGGGTGAATTTATTGCATTAATAATACAAATCAAAATAGGTTGCCAGCTGGAGCAAGTTGCCACCAGGAAACCATACAAATGATAGTAAAAATGCAAATTTAGCAGTGCATTTTTTTTCATTGATGTCTCCCAAATACTTGAAGTGCTATTATTTTCAACAGAAAGAATGTAAAATGGCTATTGAGAAGGATTGGGAGTGTTTATAGCCCTACAAGCAATTGCTTTCTCCATTTCAACTTCTTTTGTAAAAAAGTCAACAAACTAAGGAAGGAAGGATTAAAAACTTCATAAATGTATGCCTTAAAACCCTAAGGGCAACTTACTCAGTATCTCGACCTTGCAGAGACCTTCTGTAAGGAATTCTCTAGGCATTTGACAAGTACACTGCTGTCTGTTTGGGACCAGAGGGTGATCTGAATATGTTCACATCTACCTTCCAGAGCAAACTGACACCTATTACAGATCTTTAATTTTTCTCAAAAATTCATTTCAACTCTCTGCAAAGAGGCTGTCATTATCCCTTTACATTAAGCATCTAACTTGTTTATATATTCTCTTTAGAGATGTCACACACTTATTGGCCAATATTCTCTAAAGAGTACCATCACTGCAAAATAAATCAAAATTAGAATATAATGATATATAGAAATAGGCATGGTTTTCACATATACTGCAATAACAACTTGTTTAGTGTTTCTTTAAATAATTAGTGTTGCTACTAGTCTGAAAAAGGAAAGCAAGAGGTGAGCTGAAGTTCTAGATGTCCTTTGGCCATTCAGTGATACCATACACAGTAACATGGATCATGGTATGAAGTGGCTTTCGTAGACCTGACTGAGATACACTATTCAACAACTCCTTTAAATCAGATGTATTTATTTATATATTTTACAAATGGTGAAGGGGTAGACTAGTCAGAGGACCCCTTTAATTCATGACTCAGGCCATTGAAAAACATATATCAAGAAGTCAAGAGGAATTTTATAAGTTTATTTATTTATTTATTTTACATTTGTTGATCAGGATAGTCCGACTGGATACATGTCCATTTTCAGTGGAGGCCCGGGGGAAAAAGCTCCAAAGGTAGTTACAAAAGCAAAACATAACATAATGCAAATTAAGCACAGTTTACAGACTCTGTTGAGACATGTAAGTTATACAATCTTGCAAACTTATGGTATAGTTTAACAAATTACAACACAAATAAATTGCAGGTGAAATAGTATTGGTGCACAAATATAACTAACGATTTAGTCAGGCTTGGAGCAAGGACATAATCAATAAGAACTGAAATATTGCTTGAGACTTTTCTTGAATCGAGTTAGGGTTATCTCTAGAGTAATGTCAGCAGGCAGTGAGTTCCACGTTTTGCTAACAGAGTTGGCAACAAAGAGTCACCGGCTGAGTTGTTGGATTTGACAGTTTGAATTACCAGTCTATTAGATGAGCGAAGTGGTCTAAGGTTGCAATAGGGTTAGATAATGTTTTTAAGTGCAGGTGTTTTTTCAGGTTGGTTAAGTACTTTATGAGCCACTATAAGTTGGTTGTACTGAATTAGGCTGGGACGTTCTAGACAACCAAGTTAATTTAAGTTTTTAGAGTGATGTGTTCTGTAGGGCATGCCAGAGGCAAATCTAGCTATGTGATTATAGCAGCTAGAGAGTTTATTAAGATAAGTTTTAAGTTGGTAAGTAAAGGGGGAGGCATAGAAAAGGGTAGAAAGTAGATGAGAGTAGGCAATGGCAGTTCTAGCAGGTAGGGTTAGGAAAGGTTTACTCCTATATAGTGAGCCGAGGTTTTTATTGATGGTTTTGATAGCTTGATTGGCATGCATATAAAATTTAAGATTGCTATCTACGATAACACCTAGGCGTTTTGTGTAGACATCTGGGGAGATTATGATGCCATTATTAGACTTAATGGAGAAGGATAATACTGAGAACCTTCAAGTTGGGGAGAAAAGTAGTAGCTTTGTTTTGTTGGAGTTTAAAATCAGACAATGATCAGAAAGCCAATTTTCAACTATGTTAAAAGTATTCTGGGTTAATGTCTGCAAATCTAGCTGGGAGGTGGCAGAGCAAATCAATGTGCAGTTGTCTGTGTGTTGAATGCAGTTTGCTTTTGGGATGACAGTATGGAGGTCATTAATGAAAATGGAAAACAAAAGAGGTTCCAGAATAGACTCCTGGGGGACACCTAGGGTGTTGGGTAGGAGGTTGGATAGTTTATTCCGCCATAGGACGGCTTGTTGTCTATCACATAGATAAGATTGAAACCATTGGAGAGAATAACTGTCTAAAGAAATTGTTTTCAGAGTGTGGATGAGTAGTTGGTGGTTAACCATATCAAAAGCCTTCAACAGATCCAAAAAAGGGCTGAGGATAATTTGTTATTGTTTCTGTTATAGTTTATAGCATTGGAGAAGGTGAGGAGGGCTGAGGTGGCCTGAAGCCATGCTGAGAGTTATCCAGTAGGTTGTTCTGGATTAGATAGTGCAGAAGCTGTTTATGGATGCACTTTTCCATAATTTTAGCCAGTGGTGACAAGATAGCTATGGGTCTAAAATTGGACAGTTCAGTAGAGCTACCACCTTTATGGAGTGGTATGACATGAGATATGTTACAGATAGAGGGGACTGTAGCTTCTGATATGGTACAATTGATTAAAATGGAGATGAGGTATGCTATGGTAGCTGCAGCTTTTTGCAGATACTCAGCAGGAAGAAGATCAGCAAATAGGGTAGTAGGTTTTAATTTTTTGATTAGGGTATGAATAAAAGATATAGAGACTGATAGGAAGCTAAAGGAGTGTTGGGTACTGGGAATAGCATTCTGTAAGTTAGAGGACCTCAGAGGTAGCTGGCTAGCTAGGGCCTGAAAAGTTTCAGTGAAGAAACTACTGAAGGTGTTAGCGACATCCTCTGGTAGTTTATTAGTAGAGGTGGTGTGGTAGTTTGTCCTGGGTGCAGTATTTTATTTATACCTGCCCAAACCTTTTGAGGGTTATTATGATTTCTTTGCTGGAGATGGAAGTAGAAGCTTTTTTATCTAGTAAAATGGATCTTTTTGTCTCATTCCTTAATTGCCGATATTTAATTTGATCTAGAAGGGCTTTAGTGGTATATCATATGGCCCATGCCTTGTTTCTGAGTGCAATTTTACAGTACAAACATGTAGCTAACCTGGTCATCCAGATGACTCAGTTGAGAAATGGACTTTGCAGGGAGATATAATGCCATTGAACATATTTATGGGAGTTTTTATTTGCAACTAACTCTGTGCATTTTGTCTGGTTGAAGTTAAGAGTTTCTAATTGCTGCAGGAAGTTTATTGAAGGCCTTTTCTATGGTGAATAGGACACATGTGGACAATGCCATTTGTGCAGTTTAGCTAATATTTCACATTAGCTACCGCTAGTGTGTAAAAGAAATGCAAGACGTGCTCTGAAGTTCTAGAAGATGTCTGAAAATTTACCTCTAAAGGTTGATGCTATGTGCTGTAAACAGGCTTCATGTTGTAGTCCTGGGTTTGATTCCTTCAATTTTAAGTCTCAGACTGTGTGACTCTGAGCAAGTCACTTAACCAATTAGTACTCCCAGTTTACTACTGAGAAGTTACACTTGTGTTCAGTGGGCTTATCTGTTATCTGGATAATAAATAAAGAAAAGAAAAGTTTGTAGATGGTAGCTGTGAACAGACATGTAGCACATAAGTGGTTAGGAAGAATTAGTTGGTGGTATCAAAGCTAAGAACATTAATAAGTGAAACAATATGTCGTGCCAGAAAGTCACTAAGTAGGTTGTTTTTAGCTTTTGCATAAACAAGAATATCTGTTTGCAAGAGAGATATCATCATTTAGTTTCTAAGGCATTACTTTAACCACATCGCTTAGCACATATTTAGAATAGTTCTTTCAGCACTGCAGACTACATCAGAAAAGGGACATTAATAAAAGGAAGGCGACAGTAGTGCGTCAGAGCACTTATAAAGCCATTATAGCAAAGGCAAAGCTTCCATAAGTATTGCATAACACTGGCGGGAGTCAAGTGATATGATCCAAATTTTCAACTATCTTAAGCAAGTTAACAAAATTAAACGGCTTAAATGCTTTGTTGCTGGAGAAACTAGCAGGCCAAGAGAACAAAGTATGAGATAACAGGGAGATAATTTCTTGAGAACCGCAGGAAGTTTAATACTTAAGGCATAATGGGAAGTGCAAGGACTAGACTTGCTAAGGGAGTGGTGGGTGTAGTGAAAGGTTTTATTCAGAGAATATGGACTGGAAAGCAGAGAAAACAAATGTTTACTAAAGACTAAATAAATGATTAAAAAATCAGTCCTAAAACAGCAATGCAGGAGCATATAAAATAACACAATTTAAGATAAAGAGTAATTCTAGTTTTGGAGATGCATCTAAGTACTGTATTAATGTAAATGTGCAAAATTTGAAGTAATCATTTATATAGATATGTATACATGGTTCACTGACAAATTATGATGCATTAATACAGAACACAATATGAGAAGACCATTTAGAGTTTGCTGAATTCATCTACTGTCAGCTTACAAGGGTCTACATTCATACTATGGCCTTTGGAAGCAGTGAAACTTCAGTATAATATCATTTTATGTCAGGTATTAAGTATGAATATTTTGCAGCAAATTTATGCAACTGCAGTCACAAGATAATTAAAGGCCATTTGTTTGAAGCAAGTATTTTATTATGTAGGGGGAAAATGTGTACATTGTCCACATCCCCTACTACTTGTTATAATCACCTCTGAACATGTCATTACTCAGACCTAAGACAAGTACTCCTTTTTAACAAAAATCAACCTTTTATCTTTCTCCTTTCTTTGGAGAATTTGGAAGGCAAAACCAGTCTGACAGGAAGTCTGTGCTTTTATACTGTTAACTTAAGCACTTGTATTTTGGATAAACTAGTGTAATCCTACTGAAACAATCAGCAGAACAGACTTTCCTACCAGTCTATCATTCCAACTTTGTCAGAGTTCATGAACCTTCACCAGATATGGAATAAAATAAATGCAGTTTCTTCTAGTAAACAGAAGTTCAGTGCACCAAGGTCCAGATGATTTGAATTAACACAGGATCCCTCCCTCTCTTCTGTCTTATTGGACTGATATGAAAAGCATGGCTCTAGGCCAAAGAGCAGTGGTCATTTAAAGAGACACAAAGCCATAGTCATATAGCAGAAATGCATGAAACCAAAATTACACAACAAATACTCTGTATTTTTAAGCTGTCATAATAAACCTATGCAACAGAGTAGCTATCAAAACAAAGTGAAAACCTTTACTCGTAACAGGATAAGCTATTATAAGTTATTACATAAAAACATTATAAAAATGTGGGGAAACCCACAGTTGCATGTGATAAGGTTATAAATGTGTACATTTGCAAATATTGTAACCTAGTCAGGGTTTAAAATGCATTTTACCATGAAACAGATTAAAAGATTATACATTGCATGACTGCAACAATTTTAGTTACAAAATAAAGGAAAAAAACAAGAGTAATATGTATGGAGTAAATTAAAATAAGTCAGACAACAGATGTTTCATTCTGGGGAGCAGACAACAAAATTAATTCCACCAGGAGCAGGAAATGAGACAGATTTTAATAAAGCCAACTAATAACTGCTGGTATGAATAAGAGAACTAAAAGTATGCAGAAGTTTTACTACTTTACCTTGAAGTTTGGCTGTGACAGGGACTAGTTCACTGACTCCAAATTTAACTATTTTTTCTTTTGTTTCCTTTTTTTATTTTCCAATTCACATACAACAATTCAATCCCTCACTGAAGTTGGCAATGACCTTGCAAATTAGATTGAAAAATTATTAGTACCTGCTGCTGTGTTTTATGTAAATATGGATTTAGTATGGTACAGGGAAACAGAATCGGAGTCCTTTGTTTTATAAATGAGATTTGGGAATTTGTCTAGGGACACTTTCAGTGTTTAAAGGTTAGCAGAGAAAATGGGGTGGTGGGGGGTAGGTTTGGGTGAGGTGTTAGGCAAGTATGTTAAGGATAGTAGGAAATGGAGGAGTTAGTTAAGGCTGGGAAATGAAGAGTTAATTCATTAAAGGAAGGTTTGGAGGAGGAAAGGTTGACTTAGGGTGGGGCTTAGAGGGGCTTTATGTGTGGGTAGTTGAGATAGAGTTCACATTTAGATGTGATCTTGCTACCCGTACTTCCCTCCCCTTTTCTCTGAGGCATGTAGGACTATTTTGCCAGTAGTGTTGGGTGCTTAGGCAAAGAAAGGCAGAGAAGAGGGGCAGGCTTGTCCCTCTTCTGTTCCCCCTCTGGTGTTTGGGTTGATGTAAGGATTTGTAGGGTGAAAGTGAGTGGTCGAATAGTGCTTGGTTACTGAGAATAAGTGAGCGGAGGTGAGGATGCTGCTTATTTGGGCAGGGTGAGTGGGGATACTCTGCCATGATGAATGGTTAAAAGGATGTTTTTTCTTGTCATTAATAAATTGAAATAATGCAATATAGTTATGATGGTTGATTCAGTGTGTTATTTAAGTGGAGCGGAACAATCATTTCTATTAAATCACAAGGAATGTCAGAAGGCAGGGTTACAAGCTGGTATAGGCCAACCACACAAAATATAAAGCAAAATCAGAATTCAATGGTTCAAAGACACTGACTGTGTGATATGTGAGGATAGTTGTTATGAATGATCTTAACCCCATTCCTCTGAGTTTACTATATATCTAGAAGGTGAAAGGTAACTGTGATTGCCTGCACATCCTGAATGTTAAGTAACCTTAGAAACCATCACTTATCAGCCAAAGAAAAGTCTTTTTAATGGTTGTGAGCTATGATTATCATCTGTCACTCTTTACACAGGATAGTTCCTGTTTGGGCAATTGTGTCGGGGGGGGGGGGGGTCATGAAAAGTGGCATAAGTCCTGAAACTTTAGGACAAAATAATTTCATAAGTTTCCTCTAACAGTTGCCTAAAGCAATTACATTTATTTATAAATTACCCTAGCATTATGTGAAACAACAGAAACAGCTCACATTCTAAATGAGTGAACTTTTATGTTGGTAGAAAAAGTAAAGGCCAGTCATTTGCACTGGTTGCCGGTATGAGTCATGTCTTTCAAAATGTCTCACTTTAAATGTATGAAAAGATGGTACTTAACCCAGAAATTCATTCAGTCTCTAAGCTATCATCAGTTTAGTGCGAGAGGCTGAAGTAGTAACATCATTTATGCTGAGCTGCCATGTTGTTATGAATAAAAGTTACCTATTTGCTTGAATCCTTGGTGTATCTTGACATTTCTGGCTCTGTCAACAAATATTTGAGTAAGCTTCAGAGAAATTGTGACATAACCCTATTGTAGGCTAAAGAGATGCAAGACATTCTCATCCTTGCAAGATTCATGGATTCCTGGCTTATACGGCTTACAGCTTTTTAACTACTGACCTTTGCAAATGTATAAAAATTGCACTTGGAACTCATGTTCTTGAAAGGTCTGATTAGAACAAATGAGTTTGCTTTAATCTAAATGATATCATTTTCAGTGCAAATATATAGCTACATATGATGTGGAACAGCAATAATAAAACTCATGACTGCTGGGATGAATTACAGAAGGCTAGTAGCTTATGAATGTTTTATACTGTTAACTTATATCTCAGGTTGATTTTGGGGATCAAATCCTGGCTGATTTATGTTTAGCCAGATTAGCTACAATTTAGTTGCAGGATTGTCATTGATCTATCAGAAGCTGTTGTATTTACTCTGCAATGCAACTCTGTTTCCTCGGTAAAGCCTGTTTAAAACAGCATTAGTTCTCTGAGGTTACCTGCATGTTTTCAGACCCTTGTTATCCAGGTAACTACCCCATAAGGTTTTGCAGAACTTTCAACAGTCACCAACATTGTTAAAATATACTTTATGAAATAACTGCTTTTCTTTCAATTAACCAGTAAGAAGCATAGGTAAGAGAAATTCACATCTTCACAGGATAACGGATAGAATGTGTCTTCAACAGCATCTGACAAAAGTCCATGAGACAACTGAAAAAACAAGAACCAAAAAACAGTCTGTTAAAGGTGTCACCTAGAATTTGTGTATGTGTGCACGCGTGCATCTGTGTGTGTGTGTGTGTGTGTGTGTGTGTGTGTGTGTGTGTGTGTGTGTGTGTGTGTGTATGTGTGTGTGTATGTGTGTGCGCGTGTGCACATGCATATGTGCGTGTGTGTTTGTGCGTGCGTGTGTGAGTGCACATACGTGTGTGTAAGGGGTGGTTACACCTTCGATCATGGCTTTACATTTTCATATAAAAAGGGCATCACTTTAAAACCTAAAGATAAAAAGAAGAAACAGCCTGGGATCTACGCCCTCTGACATTGTCTATTCTTTGCATAAGGTTCAAGTCCTTTCTTTGTAAATAGAGTAATTAAATATTTCTGCTGTAACAAAATCAGAACAGAGCATCCTTTTGCAATAGATAAATTACTAATAGAAATGGGTCTATTCATTTTCCTGCTAGATAGAGAAAGCTTATTCTCCAAACTTCACATATGGGTACACTTCTCAGATAACTTTGAGTCTGATTTAATTAAAACAACTCTGAGAAATGAACATAGCACACCCATTGCATTTAATTAAGTAACCCTATTTCATAAGTGTCTCTAAACAATATGGATTACATTGTTCTGTCTGAAATGGGAAACAACAATCACAAGAAAATCAAGGAAATTGTACAAGGTTTATGGATATACTATGCCTTTATAACAAGACCTTTCAATGTATGCATTCCCCAGGATTCAGCAAGCTCTGCATCGAGTGCAGGAATAGTGCAAGAGCTACTGCAGGCATTATGGCTGGTGAGCAATCCAGGAACGAGCTCCCGGGGCATGCATGAGCGCTCCTACACTATTCCTGCACGGACACCACTGCTATATGCTAATTACCCCATTTGCTGGAGAAAACCATGCAAATGAGGTGAATTAGCAATCCAAGAAGCAGGCAGGCATCTGTGCAGGAATAGTGTAACCCGCAGAAATGCATTTGGTTACTAACCGAATACATTTCTGCAAATTACAAAACGGAGGCATGACAGCTACCAAGAAAGCATGTATTCAATGTAGTAGGCATGCCAATCACCAAATATATAGTCAATGGCATGGGAAATAGTTGTAAAATTATAAAAAAAAAACCTTTTATATTTGTTTTGGCTGATTTTGGCCCTTTAAGCGTAGGACAGCAGTGCGCAAACGAGATCGGCCCGAAAATATGAAAAAAGTTGGAAATAAGCTTTTAAACCCAAATCAGCATTTTGCCATGATAGTCAATGGCATGTATAAGACAACAATACCAGGAAATAGTGGTTGCTAAGGGGGAAGGTTCAGTGTAAGTGTGGTAACTATGAATTAGCATTCTGTTTTATGCTAATGAGGGGATTGATACTGAATCACAGAATTCTCAGTTTTAGCTTGCACCCAACCGTGTAGTTGCAGCAACACCATGGTATAAGTATAAGAACTAAATGATCTCATAAGGGGGAGTGTCATGCGTGCTGTAAGCTTCTTTGTGCTCTTTGGCCTGTGTTTGCCCTTATCTAAGCACAGCTACGGAAGGGTGTGTGTCTGAGCCTGCCTAGCAATGCTTACATTGCCTAAACAGGTGTGCGCACCATGCACCAGGTTTTAAACAAAAAAAAAAAAAAAAGAAAAAGCTGCTCTGTTCACATATGCGCACTGGGTATGCGGCACACCTCAGGGCTTAAACGAGAAGGCAATGGGAAGGGAAAACAGCAGTAGGAAGGCAATCAAGGAGAACTAGCATAGCTGGCAGGTGAAATGTATCAGAATCAGCCAATTACACAGGCAGCAGTCCAGCCCAGCACACTACTATAAACTATGCAAACACCTTTCACTCTGTTTTTTCCCCACAAACTCTACACCACCAGTGTGCACAGATGGGGAAATTTTACCTGACAAAATTAACAAAATGTTAGGGGCTGCTGTTGCTCTCATACATCAATATGTGAAAGAGACTGATGTGGTGAGGATGTGAATGCTGACGACCAACCCACAGTGAGTAGGAGGAGGAGAAGAGTATAAATACCCAGGGTAACCTACCACGGGCTACATGAGCTGGAGATAGTGGAGTGCTATAGGGTGGACAGGGACATTCTAAAGCAAATTGTTGAGCTTTGCTGGCCACGCCTTACACACAGAACCAACAGAGGGGAACCCATCCCAGTGGATACCAAGGTATGTGTAAGGTTAACAATACTAGCCACAGATATCTTCCAAAGGCCAAATGGGGATATCATGGGGATCATATAGGCATCAGCATCCAGGGTACTCCATCAGTTCCTTGATGCCATGTCAGCACATGCCGGTGAGCACATATATTTCCTCAACACCCATGAGGCATTGACCAGCAACATGTGTCTCTTCCACCAAATAGCAGAATACCCTGAGGTAGTGGGTGCTATAGACTGCACGCATATACACATCAAAGCACCATGCAGTGAGCAGGGTAGGGTCTACATAAACTGCAAGGGCTTCCCCTCCATCAACTGTCAGGTTGTGTGCGATGCCCAGGGCATTATCTTGAATGTGGGCGGTGGCAGCCCTGGAAGCTATCATGACTCCCACATCTGGCATATGACACAGCTGTACCACGAAATTTACAAATGGGGGATGCTGGTTCCACACTGGAGCAGTGGCTGATCACACCCATCAGAAATGCACACACACCTGAACAAGAACTCCATAATGAGGGTTCGTATTAGAAGACTGAAGACGCATTCTTTCTAATGCATCTTGGTAGAGCTTAAAAGACTGAAAAGGCAAAATATCAAAGTGGCTTTTAAGTGAATTCTTTCCCTGGGAAAGAATTTGCTTGGCCACTTTGTTACTTCATCGTGTTCGGCAAAGTATTGTGGTCTCAGAGTTGGTATATTTAAGTAGGGGGGTCTGGGGGGTGAAGCCCCCCACTTAATGTAATGTTTAAAGTGTTTTTTTTTTTTTTTTGTTGGAACAACGATTTTTTTCCCCTGGAAAAAAATCTCTGTTCTGACAGTTCGACATTGTAAACTTTCGCTTACATAGGGTTGATTAATCACCATTTGCTTTTTTAAGTGTACAGTGATCTAATATAGACCTCATAATGAGGCACACGCACAAACCAAAATCATAATAGAGAGTGTGTTTGGGATGCTCAAGTCATGGTTCCTCTGCCTGGACATATCCGGTGGAGTCTTGCAGTATGCTCCGGCTACATATACACAAATGTTCATTGTATGTGCCATGCTACACAATATGATCCTGCGGAAACAGCTGCAGCAGGAACAGCATGGGGCAAGGCCACACAGCCCCCCACCATTGCCAAGGCCATCACAGGCACAGAGGGACTTGGAGGAAGAACAACCTGAGCCTGCCCATGTATGCAGAAGGAGGAATGTCCAGTATGCCCAGGGTTTGGCAAAGAGGCAATGCATAGCACATACACTGACATGGTAGGGCCCAGGGAATGACACCTCTCTCTGACTTGCACATACAGTAAAAGGGATGCCAAACATGACACTACCTGTACTTTACCATGTATTGGGAGTGTACTATGTGCATCTGACATAGTCAGCCCTCCAGCACCATCCTCAATAGTGGCACAGCCACAAGATAAGTCAATCTTCCCATCAATTGCTGAATGGAGTAGTATGTTCTGCTACTTGTATCTATGGTATCGATGTGAGTATGCAAGAGAATCGGGTGGCTGAATGGGATGGCAGCAGATAGTGGACACCTATATGGGCAGCATGAAATCCATAACAAATACTGGTGTCAATAAAGTAGGCAGTACTAGACAAGGTGACAAATCCCACTAGTGTACATGTGGTGGCCCAAATGTGCATCCATAGGGCACACACATGCATGTCAGTGAGGCTCACATACCAAACACCAGCCTCAGCCAGAAGGACAGGTGTAGATGACCAAAAAGAAAGGCTGTGCTAAGGCCTCCAATTGATGACAATGGTGAACAGCCCCCCTCCAGACCTACACAAACAGACTACAACTGGTCTGGCAGTTATTTGTTAGTTCTGAAGTGTAAGAAGTGTAAAACTGAAATGTAGGTCAATAAAAACTAAGATCTGTACTCTACTGATATGCCTGTAGTCTGCATGATAGGTTAGAATACAAAATTAAATGGAAGCCAACAGAGTACCTGAAATACCAGTGCAGTCATAGCAAATGTTTACAGTTGTCAGGTGTGCCCCCCTCCTATGTAGAAATTCAGTAACATGTACATGTGGGAAGGCAGAGCCTGAATGGCTAACTGAAAGCAGCAGTATTTTAGAGCTCCATATAACTAGTTAAATAAGACAGGAAAAATATTCTTTTTTTCTTCAAAGTTTAAAATCTTATAGATAAAGGACTAATTTACATAATTAGAAACTTTGGTGAAGTTTTACAAATAATTTCCTGTCAAAAAGCTTGGAGATATATTCACTTGTTAAAATGAGCAACTCAAAGATTTCTCACCAGGATGCTGCCTTAAAGAAGGAACTACAACAGATGGTATCTACCCTGCAGGAGTTGTCTTTGAAGATGGATGATTTTAAAGAGAACCTGGAAAATCTTAAAACAAGCAGTCAATAACAGGCTGACACCCTCAAGGAGATGCTACAACAACATCAGACAGGGATAACCGGAATAGAGGTTTCTCTAAATGACTTAGAAAGCAGACTTAAGGAAGAGAAAACACAGAAAGAAATGCTTCTTAAACAAAACACTTGGTTGTTTAATAAAGTAGATGACTTGTAAAATAGGGAGAGGAGAAATAATATAGCAATAACCCATGCCTGGGTGTGAGTAATGCTGGATTTACCCATGGTTGGCGTGGTTTGGTCCCGAGGGTGAAGCCCGAGGGACCAAACAAAGCCAACCGTGGGTAAATCCAGCATTACCCACACCCAGAAGTGGGTTACTGCTATTATACCATGACATTATTTAAGAAAAGAAGCTATTACTTTTCTTAAATAATGGCATAGTATAATGCCTGTTTACTGCCCTTCCGCAGATGTCTGGCATCCGCGGCAGTTCTGATGTACTGCGCGCCTGCACAGTACATCAGAGCTGTGGGCAAAAGCAACGGAGAAAGCAAGATCTCCGTTGCTTTTTACTGTTTTAAGCTATGTTAAATGGGTTTAACATAGCGAGACAGTTTTAAAATAAGCAACGGAGATGCCCGTTGCTTATTTTAAAACTGTCTCGCTATGTTAAACCCATTTAACATAGCGAAACAGTAAAAAAAGCAACGGAGATCTTGCTTTCTCCGTTGCTTTTTTTTTAAAACCTGTCTCGCTATGTTAAAGGGGTTTAGCATAGCGAGACAGCTTTAAAATAAGCAACGGAGATCTCCGTTGCTTATTTTAAAGCTGTCTCACTATGTTAAACCCATTTAACATAGCAAGACAGTGTTTTAAAAGTAGAGTTATACTAACGGAAAAAAGTCCGGGCGACCGGACCTTTTTTCATTAGTATAACTCGATTTACAATGTGCACGCTGGCCAATCAGCGTGCACATTTTGGGGGGGGGGGGTCATGGTATAATATCAGGATTTTCGGATTACCTGAAAACACAGAAGGTGAGGATATTATTTCCTTTTTATCAAGCTGGATCCCTGACCTTTTAAATTTAAAAGAAGGACTTTCCTTTGACATTGAAAGGGCACACAGAGCTCTTGGGAAACTTGCCACTAATTCAAACTCTCCTCCTAGGTCAATAATTATCAAATTTCTTTCATACTTGGACAAGGAACAGATTTTAAGATCTGCTTGGAGGAAGGCACCTCTAAAATATAAACAGAGCCTGATAAGATTTGATAACGACTATTCATCTAGAATAATGGAACAAAGGAAAAAAGTGTGGCCAATGATAAAGTTTCTGAAACAAAATAGCATCAAGGCACAACTTGCATATCCAGCTAAGATAAGAATACTGTATACCAATGAGATGAGGACTTGTATTGATTTAGAGGAAGCCTCTTCACTTATTAAAGCTAATAATGTGATTACTTTACCAGAAGATATGGATTGGATGTCACCTTCTCTCAAGAGAACAAAAGAAACAAATGTCTGGTCAGACGTCAAAAAGAAGAAGCAAAAGACTGATACTGTTACAGACAAATCTCTCAAAGCATCTACTATGATATGAATTGTTTTAACATTACTTTAAAGGACCAATTTTACTGCTTGGAATTTTAAAAGAAAGGGAACTAACTAGTGAAATCTTTTTCTATATTTTTTGAAAATAGATGACACATGAGAGTTTTCACATTACCTCAGGTATGTAAAACAGGGTACTTTTCGTTCACAGAAGGAGGGTTATATAGCACATAAAATATTTATACTGTAAATCAACATACACAGTATATGTGTATTTTCTCTTAATTTTCTCTTTTCTTTGTCTCTTCTCATTATTTATTTTAACTGCATGTTGTCTCCCTTTCTAAATTCTCTCCTATTTACTATACTAATATAGTCTGTATATATTTAATAACTCACTATCTATACATAAATAAATAGTCTAAAATAATCTAGTTTTAAGGTAGACTAATTGGAATAGTGAACTTAATTAATTGTTATTACAATATTTATTAGATTAATAATAGTCACTGTTATGCTTATTGGGATTGGGGACATGTTTGTGATTAACTCTGAAATGTTCCATTCATGTACACATGTCCTTTGAATTATTTCCTTTTAGTATTAACAAATACATAAAAAAGGAGGGAAAAGTGTACTGTTGGTTAAGAGAAGTGAATCTTTCTTCACATTCTAGTTGCATTGCCATAGCAACAGTAAACAATTGCAGTTTCTAAGGACACTGAATCTGCGAAGTGCATTTAGCCTCACAGATAAATAATAAGAAAAAGTAATTTTGTTTAGTTATTAAAATGAAAAACAAACTAAGCAAGGTAAAATAAATACATAAAAGGACTATTTGTATATATTTTATGATTTATCCTCATAGGATTACATATTCCTGGAAACACAACTGAAATGCTCCCAAACTACATGTGCACTGAAATGTAGCTGCTTTATTAAAAAGTATTACTCATTTTAACATGCTGATTCCACAAGCTGTCTGCACTGTAAAAGTTACATTTTATATGTTACTTGAAACTGACAGTCTCTAGAGCACATGAAAAGATACATATTACTTTTTGCAACATGTTATTTTTGCAGTTACCTCACATTCTGTACAAACTCATTTGGCAACTGATAGCTATTCATTTAAAATATCAGCTTAAATATTAAATGTGCCCTTGAAATGCTATTGACATTTTGACAAAATATAATGTGCACTGTAAAATGAACGACTTGAAGTGAAGTAATGCATATATTTCAAAGATAGTTCTTGACACTACAGTAAAAGTAAAAATGTATATTCACAAGAAAGTATTGAAATGTTTTAGTCTTCCAGTTAAAATAGCTTACTGTCAATATTTTGCAATATCAGAAAGTTTGAAGAGCTAGGAAATTGCTATTCTTTGTCTTTATAATGATTATTAGACAGATGTTAGACTCTGTTTAGTTTAATGAATTGTGACATATGTTTAGGAAAAGTGGACTCAATTACTCACATTGGACTACACATTCCTGGAAACTCAACTGAAATATTCCCAAATTACTTGTGAATTTAAATGAAACTGCCTGATTAATAAGCATAATTTACTTTAACAACCTGAATCCATAAGCTATCTGCTCTATATATACTACATTATATATATCACTTGCATATGACAGTCTCTAGAGCACAGGAAAAAAATACATATTATTTTTGCAACATGCTATATTTGCACTAAACATACATTCTAAACTAACTCAATTGGCAACTGACAAGTTATTTATTTGAAACATCAGTCTAAATATTAATTGTGCCCTTGAAATATTGTTGCCGTTTTGACAAAACAAAACCTGAATTGAAAAAGGAATTATTTGAAGAAGTGAAGTATTGTACAGATTTCAGACAGCTATTGACACTGCAATATAAGTAGAAATGATTACATGCAAGGAAAAATTGAAATGCTTTATATTTTTAGTTAAAATAGCTTATTGTTAACTTTTTGCTTTATCAGAAAATTTAAAGAGCTAAAAAAATTTCTAATTTGTCTTTATAATGTTTAATAAAGTGATGTTAGTCACTGACTTGTTTAATGGATTACGAGTCATGTACAAGATGGACTACTGAATGTTATTTCTGTTTACCTATATTTGCTGAATTTCTTTTATTAGTACTGATTTAAAACAAGGGAAAGAAAAGGAAGGGAAATCTCTGTTTTTGGTCAAGGGAGGGGAGGCTTTAGAGTATTCTAACTGCCCTGAGAACTCTCTAAGATGCTCTAAATACTATTTGATTAATACTTACCTAAGGTAAGTCTTGATTACCATATAGGTACCTTCACATTCATTCTAGACCTGATGTGATTACCCATTCTGGAAGCAGGAGGTGCCCTATGCAGGATGGGAATTATCAGGGCGATCATAGTTCATTCATAGACTCTACTTTGTAAATCTACAAATATGTAAAAGCACTGCACACTAGAATGTATGGTGCCTCTGCTCATAGCCAGGATACCACTGATAAGACATGTCTTTTCATAAGTGTAAGTTAAAGTTGGTGAGCTGAAGAGTGGGAAAGTAAAGGAAGACAGTACACCTACAATAAATTCATATTTCATTGGTAACCACTCATTGTCTCCTGTAGAGTCCTTTTAGTCAAATTATTTTAGTAATAATCTATTTGTTGTTGGCTTATTTAGTGTATGCTCCTTTGTTGCATTTAATTTATCCAAAATGACATATCTGACATGTTTGAGATCTCTTAAGGGTAACTAAATATTGGATATTTTCTAAGTCAACATAATAATTGTTTACACTACTAACTTTCCATCCTGATAGATAAAATACTATAGAACAATAACAGAATAATATAGAATTTCATATCTCTTTTAAGAAAATTCTCCATATAATAATTTAACATATGGAGCTCAGTTGATATTGTTAGTTAAAAGTATGAGTGATAATCCAATATATCTATCTTTATCTATTGGATTAGGAATGACTTTTATTCTATGTTTAATGGGAAATTCATATTTACTTGTATTTGATACTTTAGAATTAATGTTTTATAGAAGTACCCTTTTAAAGCCTGACCAGAATTTTATCCTACTTATATTTAAAGAAGAAATAACATTAAATTACACTACCAGGTTTACACACACACAAATAACATCCAATGTTATCAGAGATTATGGTATAACTACTATAATCAAAATAAAAAAAGAAGCAAAAAGTTTTTTCCAACAATAACTTGAAATGGATTTAACATTCTTATCATTAAATATTAATGGCTTAAATAATGCAAATAAAAGATCAAACTTACTAAAATATTTAAATCTAAATAAGGCACAAGTAGTATTTCTCCAGGAAATGCATTTTAAGACTAATGATAGCTTTGTTTGGAACCCTAATGACTATAGAGTCTTAGCTGATCCTCCTATAGAACAAAGACAAAAGGAGTATCATTTCTCTGGAAGAAAAACATAATCACCCCAAAAGTTATTTATAAATATGAAGACAAAGATGGTCTACTAGCATTTGTTATAATTAAACAGAATATGGACCTTAGCTAATCTATATTGGTTCCCAGGAATTGGAGCAGGAATGGTTAAAAAACACCTAGATTTTCTTTCCAACAATTATAAAGGAAATCTTATACTGGGAAGAGACTTTAATTGTACCTTAGAAGCTTCTGGAACCACCAAGAAGTCTTTTCACATAGCAACTATTTCAAAATCCTTAAAAAAAGATTGATTAATTTCATTTAATAGACACTTTTTAAGTAAAAGATGATACATCCTTATTATTTTCCCATAAAGATCATAGATTTGGAACACAAACCAGAATAGACAAATTATTCGTAGTTCAATATTTACAAACAAAAATCCTCAGCTTCTCAATAGTTCCATACCCCTTCACAGATCATAACTCTCTGATAATGAAGCTCCAAATAGAGTTTAAACCTTTAATCCTCTCAACTAGAATTCCATCATATATCATGAAAATTAAAATATTCAGACCGTGAATGTTGTCAGAACTACAATTATTTCTTGAAATTAATAATACAACAGAAATCAGTAGAGTCATGGTTTGGGACTCATTAAAAGCATATTTATTTGGCAAGACCCTTAGCTGGTACAAAAACAAGAAAGTGGGAATCTGAATCATTAGACTTGCAAACCAGACTCTTGACAGCAAAATCTAAAAAAAAATCAGAATTGTCCAGAAGTCAAAAAAGAAATAGAGGAATTAAATAAAAATATAATGAAATTCTAACACACAAAACTTGTCTAGCCTTGGAAAAATTAAAAATAAACTCATTAGCCACCTCCACCAGACATCTACATAACTTATCTAAAAGAATTAAAATACAGTTTAAAGCAAATAACATTAGTAGTATATATCATGAAAAGAAAGGGAAAAAAGTATCCGATATAGGAGACGTCCTTGAAGCATTTTGGTTCCATTATATGGAACACTTCAAAAAAGAAGATTTAGATACCAACCAAATAAACTTAGATACAAACCTTATCAATATAAAAAAAATCCCCAAAAACTTAAAACTAAAGCTACAAAAACCTATATCCTACAAAGAAATTGTTGACAAGATAAAAGAAAGTAAATCTAACAAAGCTCCAGGGATAGATGGTATAATTACGGAAATTTACAAACTCTTCCCTTCAACAGTAATCTCTCTTTTTCATAAAAATTTGCTAGAAGTCCAGTCAGAAGCAAAAATACCACCCTCTTGGAAATATTATCTCATAACACCAATTCGAAATATAATAAACTATCAGACCTTTGCAGCTCATACAGACCTATATCATTACTGAATAATGATTACAAAATATTCATGTCAATCCTAGCTAACAGAATAAAAATACCACTTTCAAAGACAATTAATAATGATCAGACTGGATTTGTATATATTAGGCACACACATGATAATATTAAAAGGATATTTACTCTTATAGATTATGTGAATAAAGAAGATAGAGAAACACTTGTAATCGGATTAGACATAGAAAAAGCCTTTGATTCCCTGAAATGGGAATATCTATTCAAAACTTTAGCATTATTTGAATTTCCTCCTCCCTTCATCTTATTACTAAAAAACATATATATTAATAACATAGCCTACATTAAATTAGGTCCTTTCACCTCAGAATCTATCCATACAACCAAAGGTACTAAACAAGGGTGTCCCCTTTCTCCCATTTTATTTGCTTTGGCTATAGAAATACTTGCAGAAATAATACGCAATAATAATAAAAGAAATAGAAGTCTATGACCAGTACATATCTAAAACAATGCTTTTTGCTGATGATATTTTATTAACACTATCAAACTCCAGAGAGTCATTAGGAGAGCTAGAAGAAGCAATGGAGAAATTTTATAAAATTTCAGGTCTACACTTTAATAGATCAAAATCAAAATTTCTATTTTTAAATAAGAAAAAAGACCTACAAGTTACAGATAAATCCATCATAGGAAAGCAAGAACTTACGCGAAATTATTTAGGAATAGTGTTATGTAAAAATATAAACAAAACAATATTAATAAATTATAAAAATATTATTGAAATAATAAAAATATATATAGAAAAGTGGAACAAAATTATATTAACTTTTGAAGACAGATTGCAATTAATAAAAATGGTCTTATTGCCAAAAATACTATATGTAGCATTAGCAATGCAGTTAATCCCTGAATGATGTATTCTTAAAGAAATAAACTCATGTTTAATAAAATTTTTATGGTATCCCAAAAAGAATAGAGTAGCTCTAACTCATCACATTAGACCCTGGAAACAAGGAGGATTGAATCATTAGACTTGCAAACCAGACTCTTGACAGCAAAATCTAAAAAAAATCAGAATTGTCCAGAAGTCAAAAAAGAAATAGAGGAATTAAATAAAAAATATAATGAAATTCTAACACACAAAACTTGTCTAGCCTTGGAAAAATTAAAAATAAACTCATTAGCCACCTCCCCCAGACATCTACATAACTTATCTAAAAGAATTAAAATACAGTTTAAAGCAAATAACATTAGTAATATATATAATGAAAAGAAAGGGGAAAAAGTATCGGATATAGGCAACGTCCTTGAAGCATTTCGGTTTCATTATATGGAACACTTCAAAAAAGAAGATTTAGATACCAACCAAATAAACTTAGATACAAACCTTATCAATATAAAAAAAAAATTCCCAAAAACTTAAAACTAAAGCTACAAAAATCTATATCCTACAAAGAAATTGTTGACAAGATAAAAGAAAGTAAATCTAACAAAGCTCCAGGGATAGATGGTATAATTACGGAAATTTACAAACTCTTCCCTTCAACAGTAATCTCCCTTTTTCATAAAACTTTGCTAGAAACCCAGTCAGAAGCAAAAATACCACCCTCATGGAAATATTCCCTCATAACACTCTCATGGAAATATTCTCTCATAACATCAATTCTAAAAGATAATAAACCATCAGACCTTTGCAGCTCATACAGACCTATATCATTACTGAATAATGATTACAAAATATTCATGTCAATCCTAGCTAACATAATAAAAATACCACTTTCAAAGACAATTAATAATGATCAAACTGGATTTTTATATATTAGGCACACACATGGTAATATTAAAAGGATACTTACTCTTATAGATTATGTAAATAAAGAAGATAGAGAAACACTTGAAATCAGATTAGACATAGAAAAAGCCTTTGATTCCCTCAAATGGGAATATCTATTCAAAACTTTAGCATTATTTGAAATTCCTCCTCCCTTCATCTTATTACTAAAAAACATATATATTAATAACTTACCTACATTAAATTAGGTCCTTTCACCTCAGAATCTCTCCATACAACCAAAGGTACTAAACAAGGATTCCCCCTTTCTCCTATTTTATTTGCTTTGGCTATAGAAATACTTGCAGAAATAATACGCAATAATAATAAAAGGAATAGAAGTCTATGACCAGTACATATCTAAAACAATGCTTTTTGCTGATGATATTTTATTAACACTATCAAACTCCAGAGAGTCATTAGGAGAGCTAGAAGAAGCAATGGAGAAATTTTATAAAATTTCAGGTCTACACTTTAATAGATCAAAATCAAAATTTATATTTTTAAATAAGAAAAAAGACCTACAAGTTACAGATAAATCCATCATAGGAAAACAAGAACTTACGCTAAATTATTTAGGAATAGTGCTATGTAAAAATATAAACAAAACAATATTAATAAATTATAAAAATATTATTGAAATAATAAAAATATATATAGAAAAGTGGAACAAAATTATATTAACTTTTGAAGACAGATTGCAATTAATAAAAATTGTCTTATTGCTAAAAATACTATATGTAGCATTAGCAATACAGTTAATTCCTGAAAGATGTATTCTTAAAGAAATAAACTCATGTTTAATAAAATTTTTATGGTATCCCAAAAAGAATAGAGTAGCTCTAACTCATCACATTAGACCCTGGAAACAAGGAGGATTGAAATTCCCAGAAATAAAACCATATATAAAAGCCTCTGTGCTTAAAACTACAATAGACTGGATAAACCCAAATTATTTTGCCAACTGGAAAGAATTAACAATGGCTATATTAACAAATTAATTTAATCTGTTAAAAAATGTAATAGTAGACAAATCAAACAAACCCCGGTACATACTATGCATAAGTATACAATATAATATAACAAAACCTTCTAAAACAACACTGATTAATCATTACATCAATTCCTTTATGAAACTTATCAATGCAAACATAGATCTAAAACTTTGGTTTGACCTTTTAACCCCATTTACCATCACTAAGAACTTTCCTCATGAAATATATAGGGAAACAATAACCTCCTGGGAACAAAATGGATTCTTATGCTGGTTTCAATGTGTACATAAATTAAATGCTTTAGATATACATATGATAAAAACTGCTTACAATATTTCAACACAAGACTGCTTAACCTTACAAAGCATTCTAATGTGCACTCAAGATTTATGCAGATTAATTAATTCCTCATTTAAAGCTATTCCAAATCTAATAAGTTTTCTGTATGAATTTATATATAATAGTTGTGAAAAGAAAAATTACATTTCAAATCTATATAAAGAGTTAATATAAAACAATTCCCAAACCATCATACTGGCAGTTCTTAACAAAAGGTCAGTTATTGCAGTTAACAGAAGAAATTAAAAGTAGCATCTTACTATCAGTTAATTACACCTCTAACACACAGTACTGTAAAATATTTAACTGGAAATACTTACATAGAGAATTTTTAACACCAGATAGAATTAAAAAGATCAGTGCTACTAAAAATATTTTTTGCTGGAGGTGTGAAAAGTCAAATAAAGTCAAATAAAGCTAGGCTGGATTCATATTTTTTTTATGAATGTAATAAAATTAAATCATATTGGAATGGAATCAATCATTTTTACAAGCTTTATTTAATGAATCATTTACCTTAACTAAAATATTGATAATACTAAATGTAAATGAAGGTCCCTACCTGAATAAGACAAATATGTATCTGTTATGGACAATACTTGCTATATCTAGGAAATGTGTAACCAGAATGTGGAATTCAAATACACCCCCGACCTTGGAAAAATTCTACACTTTACTGAAGACAACTGCATTGAGGGAAATAAAAATCAAAGAACTACGAATCTATCCCAGGCCATTGGTAAATAATCCTTGGAAGAAAGTTATATCTTTGTTGGACACTCTGTAATAACCAATATTGTATCTCTGATAACTCATCTGTTAATTCTATATTTAATAACATACAGTGTATATAACTGAAAGTCAGGCTATTGCAAATATTGTTTATAGTTGCTTAAAATGATATTTAAAAATATTATGTAAATGGTATTTTAATTGAAAATAATTTTTTTTTGAGAAAAAAAACATATACATGTGGGTTTAATAACAGTGGAGCACAGATTACCTGAGCTGGCCCAGGTTACAGGATAGATTGTTGCATGTGCACAAAATGCAGGGGTCCGTGTGTTAGGTTATTGTGTGTTCAATATTGTCTGGAAGTGGTCAGCATGTAGGCATGGAGAGTTGTGTCTTAGTGGCCTATGGCCAGTACTGTTTAATACAGGGCCATGTTCTGACAACTGCAGTCCCAACCACAATGCATCTCAGCAATACCCATGTCAGCAGTCATCCATACTCACTGTCCAGATGCCAATATCTGTCACAGTCTGAAAGATGGACTTGCCATGAATGTGGACCTAGACAAACACACAGTACACATGTGGACGTACTGTAGACAGAGTACATAAAATTTAACTGTCAACTGCACGCCCCTTTGGAATTGTACATACAGGTTAGCAGCACATTAGTTGTCTGTGTAGTATGGAATACTGATGTAGTGTGGCCAAACACTGGCAGACTGCAAAAGGCACAGTTATAAAGTAATGAGAAACTGCCTATGTCCCTGCAAAAGGAAGCATAAGGGGAATGTCCCAGGTATATCTGTGAGTCAGCTGCAAGAAGCTTCCATATCACACATGCACTCAGCTCACACCACCATCAGCCACAGGTTCATCACAGGTCATATCCCTGCTGTTGGGAATGAGTACAGTATGACCCCCACTTCTGTATGGGAATACCCACAGAATGCAGTATGCAGGTGTGTCCCTAGCTATAAGCAGCTCCCTGTGAGCATCCAGTCTAATGGATTAATATGGGAGGACCTATTGCCATTATCACCTTGCACACTTATCCTGTCACCACAGGGGAATCCAGTGGCTTGCAGCCTGGGAATGTAGGAGTGACAGAATGCACTGGCCTGCTACAGATGGCCTGCATCACTACCAAATGCCCTACAGTCCTCTGTCAAAGGCCTGTGCCTCACCTGTACTGCCAATGTATGTTATCTCATGGGGTCTCAACAAATAATATAACAGAGTCAACAGAACACAAATGCAGGGCCATGTTGACAAATCCCAGTAGCATGCCCACCATGTTCTACTGCATGAACTGTGGACCAACCCCTAAATACCGCTGGGATGAAGGGACAACTATAGGGATACTTCTCAGATATTACTTGCATAATGTTAGGAAGAAGATAGAATAACAGAATGGGGGGATGTAGAATCATGGACATCATGGAGTGTGTGAAGTCTGAAACTCTGATGTGTTCCCATACTTACCCTGCCTGCAAACCCAGTAAAGGGTGGCTACAAACCTACTTGCAAACCACAATGTGAAGGGTTACTGCCCAGATATATGAGCCCTGCCTCTGGGTAACCTGGGTGAACCTGTACAGCTGAGAGGTATGACCACAGCAGGATATGGCCATTCTGTTACATCAATATATGTACAAGCAGGGGATCCTCAGCCACCACAGTGCCAAGGTGCTTGACCATTTACACAGACCCATCAACAAGTGTCTGCAGCTGCCCCTCCAGAATGGCATGAGTGTGCAAGAATATGTAGGCTGCAGACCACAATACTGGACACAGCTTAATTCATCTTGTATTTCCCAGGAAATAACTGTGAGCAAATAAGTATATCCGTCAGTAGTTGATGACATAATACATCACAGTGTAAAACAGTACATATGTCTGAATATCTCTGCCAACACCAACCATGTAACACAAGCGGCACAGACAAAATAGTTACAGTATCCCACTATATGTCGCCCATTGTGACTCTCTATTGTAAGCCTATCTACAGGTATCCTGCAGAAACAGGTTGCTAGCTGTAGGTGTAGAACACCAAATCCTGGACTGGAGTACAACCTACATGGAATGGATTCACACACTCAATACAGAAGATCATACTGGGCATGCTCCTACACATAGAGAAATGAAGCCTATGTCTAACAACACAGTGGATTATACATATCTGTCAGTCACAGATGTCCGTGCACACACACCATATTGTACATCATTCATGGTTTGCACACACATTGGATAGGAATGCTCACACATATCCATGGCCAACACACTATAATATGTCAAACATACACACACAGAGATGTGGGGAAGAGAGAGACAGACAGTGACAGAGAGATTTCCATCATGAGGCCTGTCCCACCCACCACACATCCAATTGGTCAATATCACATGATGTGCTGATGTCAATCACTGTAGATATTGCTTTTGGTAGCCCTCAATGTTATAGTGTCTGTGGTGCTTGTGATAACTGTGTAACACAATAGTACAAATCAGTATTCATCTAGCATTTGTATATCCAGTCCTGTCAAATGTAAAGTTGTGTGTGACTGAGTGTGTGTGTGTGTGCTTCCAGAGGAATGGTTTATGGCCCATTCACACACACTGCACTTTTCACTGCCCATGTTAGCACTCCTACTGATGTCAGTCACCTTGAAATAAGCCTCTGGCCAACTCTCAGCCCTATAAGCTGCATGGAGCTTGAGATATGTGTGTAATACTGTAGTGTAGAAAACTAGTTAGGTAGGAGTTCTAATCTCAAACATGGCAACTGTGAAACTGTGTATGTACAGATGAATGCTTTTGAGGCCATGCGCAGTCACTACACCTCCCAATGACGTATTTTAGCAAGCCTGCTGATGTCAGCCATCTTGAAATAACCCTTTGGACAAGTGCCTACCCCATAAGCTCTGTTGCACTTGTGATAACTGTGTAATACTATAGTGTTGCATACTAGTTAGGTAGGAGTTATATTTCCCAAGATGACAACTGTGAAGCTCTGTGTGTGGAGATGAATGGTTTTGAGGCCATTCACAGTCACTACACCACCCATTGACCTACTTTAACAAGTCTGCTGATGCCAGTCACCTTGAAATAACGCTTTGGACAAATGCTAGCCCAATAAACTCTGCGAAGCTTGCGATAACTGTGTAGTACTGTAGTGTAGTATACTAGTTAGGTAGGAGTTCTAATCCCAGACATGACAACTTTGAAACTGTGTGTGTGGAAAATAATGATTTTGAGGCCAATCACAGTCACTACACCTCCCATTGCCCTACTTTAGCAAGCCTGCTGATGTCAATCACCTTGAAATAACCCTTTGGATAAATGCCAGCCAACTTTGAAACTGTGTGTGTGTGTGTGTGTGTGTGTGTGTGTGTGTGTGTGTGTGTGTGTGTGTGTGTGTGTGTGTGTGTGTGTGTGTGTGGAAATGAATGATTTTAAGGCCATTCACATTCACTATGCCTCCCATTGCCCTACTTTAGCAAGCCCGCTGATGTCAGTCACCTTGAAATAACCCTTCGGATAAATGCTAGCCCCATAAGCTCTGTGGTGCTTGCGATAACTGTGTAATACTATAGTGTTGCATACTAGTTAGGTAGGAGCTCTAATCCCTTAGATCTAATCCCCAAGATGGCAACTGTAAAACTGTGTGTGTTTGTGTGAGAGAGTGTGTGGATCTTTGATGATACCTGATTTTATGGGCATTCACACTTGCTACTCTCCCCTTACCCCTCTTTTAGCACTGCTGCTGATGTTAGTCATCTTCAAAGATACCTAACGGAGAGCTTTCCAACATATAAGCTCTATGCCACTTGCAATAAGTGTGTAATGCTATAGTGTAACATACTTGTTAGGTAGGAGTTCTAATCCCAGACATGGCAACTGTGAAACTGTATGTGTCTTTGATGATAAATGATTTTATGGACATTCACGGTTACTACTTAGGTTCATAGGTTCATAGGTTCATACTAGGCTATCTGCCCAAGGGCATTTATAAGCCTAGCCCATAGTTATGTGGCTTTCGCCACCCCTTTAGTTTGAATAAAAACTATGCCTATCATTTTTCTGTGCCTCTGTCAAGCAGTGACACTGAAGTAATCCCTGGGGTATATCTGCGATCTCCCATCCATTGGTCAAGATTCCTCTTGAACAAGGCCAGCGAGGTGCTCTGCCTCACATGTACCGGGATTTTGTTCCACAGCATAGGGAGTCTCTGGGTGATGAATCTGTCCCTCCAGCACGTTCTATTTATAACCGTGTCAAGGTTTAAGTCTCCGCCCTTGTGGTTCTGAGGGATCTAGATTTTTGAGGTGAAGCATATTCATCAAATCTGGGTTTGACATGGCCTTATATGTCAGGCACAGGTCACCTCTGAGCAAGCGGTATGAGACTGAATAAAGCTGGAGTTCTTTCAGTCAGGCAGCATAAGACATATTTTGAGACCCTTTATCCTTTTGGTGAGGAACTTTGGGGCCTTTCAAGCTGCATCAGGTGTCTGGTCAGATACATTCGAGCGGGCATTGTACTCAATCATAGGTCTAATGAGTGATGAGTACAGGGGACGATGACCTCCCTTGATCTTAAGGTGAATCCCTTCTTGATCAGGTGGGCGATATAGAAGGTTTTCCTAACTACTTTAGCAACATGAGTGTCAAACGAAGACTACTGTCAACTTGGGTCCCCAGATCCCTGATGACTTTTCTGTGCTCAGTGGATTGTCACCTATATGGTAGCTAGGGGTAACCTTGTTTTTCCCGAAGGGTATGACTATGCATTTTTGGCGTTTAACTTCAGGCCATGGCTCTGGCACCAGTTATCCGTTTCTGTGAGGCCCTTCTGGAGGATATCTGTGTCAGATGTGTTTTCGACTATGGCCAGTTTGCAGTCATCTGCAAACTTTGTCAGCCATAACCCTCCTGTGTTTGCTTGTACTTCAGAAAAGTAGATGCCGAACAAGAGTGGACCCAGGACTGAGCCCTGTGGGACACCACTTGTGACAGGCTTTGAGTCTGACATGGCTCCAGCAACTCTGACCCTGTGGGTTCTGTCGCTTAGCCAGTTTGCAACCCATCTTGTGATGTATGGGTTTACATTCAAGCTGATGAGTTTTCGATGATACCTGAGTGGGGTATTGTGTCAAGGCCTTTGCCAGGTCGAGGTAGGCTGTATGGACTGCCTTTCCCTCATCAATGGCCTTGGTGACTGTCTTGAAAAAGTCAACCAAGTTTAAGAGGCAGGATCTGCCTTTGACAAAGCCAAACTGGGTTGGATCCAAAGTCTGCAAGTTCCCTATGTCTTTATTTATGAGTTCCATTATGATCCTCTCCATGGCTTTGCAGATAAGGCTTGTCAAGCTAATGGGGCAGTAATTTCCAGGGTCTGTGGAGGCACCGCCCTTATGAAGTGGGACCACAGTCGCCGTGCGCCACTCCTTGGGTACGTATCCTGAGGTGAGGCTAAGATTAAACAGCTGTCCTAACTGTGGGTTTAATTCCTCGTTGAGTTCATGAAGCACACAGCCGGGGACACCATCCGGTCCCATGGATGCTGTGTTTTTGCCTTAGTGAGGGCAGTTCTCACCTGGGCGTTGGAGATGTTTGGGGCTACAATCCTCTGGAATATATATCTCTCCTTTGGGGAGGGGAGAAGTTTGCACTGAACCTGTCAGCCAGTATGTTAGCAATGTGTGTAGGTTCAGTAATTTTCACATCATTTTGAACTAATTCTGAGCATATCTGGGAGTTTCCTCCTAGGTTTCTAACATAGCTAAAGAAGGCCTTATGATTGTCTTTAGAGTCCTTGGCGATTTTTCTCTCAAAATTTGCCTTTGATGATTTTATGAGAGCTCTTAGTTTTTTACTTATAATGATCAAAGGTGTCTTACCTTTCAAGGATTTTGCTCTATCTTGTAGTAGCTTCCTCCTTTTGTTGTAGAGCTTGTTTATGGCTGGGGTCCACCAGACTGGACGCTTGCCTTTGGTACAGAGAGTCTTAGTTTTGTTTGGGATTGCCTGATCCATGCAGTCCTGTAGGTGCTGGTAGAAGGCATTTGTAAGTGATTCAGCAGTTTGAGTAATGTTTACCACTGGCTCAGGGGCCTTAAAGGAGACCACACTAGTTTTTAGAAGTGTGAAATCGACTTTTGAGAAGTTTTCACTGTGGTGTTTGTTGTTTCAGGTGGGGGCGGGATGAGGACCGCCAGCGAGATTAGTTTATGATCTGATCTCACCAGTGAGGGGTATACTTCGGTGTTGAACATTTTGATCCCATGTTCGTGATGATGAGATCAAGTATGTTTTCACCTCTTGTGGGGATGGTGACTAGTTGTTCCATGGCATTTGAGTTTATGAACTCCAGGAATCTTTGGGTTAGAGTGTTCGGGCTTGAGTAGTGTTCCCAGTCTATATTAGGGTAGTTGAAGTCACCTAGTATGATGGTGTTTGGAGATACATTTATCCCCTCCAATGTTTTCAGGAAGGCCATGTGAGGTTCCTGAGTTTGAGAGGGTGGCCTGTAACATGCTACAAATTGCAGAGCAGTCTTGCCTATGGTTAATTGCACCTGGATGGTCTCCGATGCATCATGCGTTGCCACCAACCTTGAGGTGTGGGTGTCCTTTATGAATATGGACACCCCCCCTCCTTTCTTGGTGTTGTCCGGATTTTGGGGCCGGAACGCATGATATGAGGTGAAACCTGTTAGTGCTGGGGTGCTCTCAGGAGACTTGAACCAGGTTTCTGTCAAAGCACAGACAACTACTCTCCCCTTACCCCTCCTTTAGCACTGCTGCTGATGTTAGTCAACTGAAAGATACTTGCAGAGAGCTTTCTACCCTGTAAGCTCCATGGTGCATGCCATAAATGCAGAACAATGTAGTAGCAGTAACTACACAGGTATGGGTTTGAATCTTATCTATGGCAAGTGTTTGTGTGTGTACATATGTATGTCTGTACCTCAAAAATTCTGGCCCCATTTACACCCAGTACACATCTCAGAGCCTGACTTTAGCAGTCCTGCAGATATCATCCACCTTAGAAGTACTTCTTGCCAACCCTAAGCCATGTCAGGTCAGTGGTGCATGTGGTAAATGCGTAACATAATGGTACATAAAGATTGTTAGATCGAGATATGAACCTCACCCCTGGCAAATGTAAATGTGTGTGTAGGATAAAATTATTTTTGGGATCTCTCTCCCACTACATCAGCCAATGCCAGTATTTGCAAGGGCTGGTGATGTTCCTCACCTTAGAAGTACCTTGATACAACATCCATCCTGTAATCTCCATGGCACGTGCAATAAATTTGGTACACTAAAGTAGCAGTACATAGCTAGTTAGGGGTTTGAATCTCAGTACTGGCAAATGCGTGTCTGTCACCAGTATCCTGTGTGGTGGTTGCTGTGATTGTGTAATAACAGGATCCATTGTGGGGTGGGTTTTGCTAAATTATTATGTTGAGAACCTTGTAATGTGGACATTGTGACAATGTCCACCTTACAAGGACAACAGATGTCAAAACGCCGGAGAGGTTGGTGTAGACAATCTATAGCCCTACATGTGAAATTATGGATTGGTGAACAATATAGGCAACCCTTCTATTACTCATAGAACACTCTCCACCCACATATCATACACAAACACACTTGGCTAGGCAACAACCACTATATTGGTAGTTCCCTGCATATTGCCTCACAGATCGTAATCACGGTGTGATTGCAGTGGACTACATGCCTGTTGACCACAACAATGCCACTGACATCAGAAAGAACTTTGATGTGTTGCATCTCCTGACTGAGTGTGTGTTATCCAGTAAGTAAAAGGACATGGCACCCTGTTCCATCCCCACAGTAGGCAAATTAATGCTTACAGTGGCCATTTTGCTATGTTCCCCACTGGATACCTTCAACAACTGTAGAGTCTGCAAATATAACCCACAAAGGGAATGCCATGCCTTATACACATACCCTGTATGGGCAGACACCACTAACTCCACTGAATACCTGTATCATGCTGTCAATGCACAACCTCAGTTACATAGCCAGGTCTCCCCAAATGAGGTCAGGAATGCTACATCAGAAGATAACAGTCTGTCCACATAACATGCACCAGAGACCTCACGTACACTTCCACACATCAAAGAACATGCATGTGGGACATGTGCACAACCCAGACATTGTCCATGTTATGGAATATATATCACATACATGGGAAGCAGTGCATATCACTGGCCACCAACAATAGTAACCCAGATGAGTGGATTGTGAATACAATACCCACCCCTGGGGACCGATCCAGGGACTACACCCCTGAGCCACACTGGGGACTATTGTCATGTGGCCTGATGCCAAGGTATTCCCTTTGCCCAGCCTTGTACAGCCTTCAGGCCCATTCACCTACTACACACCAGTGAAGCAATGAACCTATGCATCTCAGTAGTGGAAAATGTGTTTGTGTGTGTGTGTGTGTGTGTGTGTGTGTGTGTGTGTGTGTGTGTGTGTGTGTGTGTGTGTGTGTGTGTGTGTGTGTGTGGTGATTAATTATTTTTAAGCTATTCACACTCACTACACCTCCTTTGCCCTACTTTAGCATGCCTGCTAATGTCATTCCCCTTGAAATAACCCTTTGGCCATGCTTCAGCCCTATAAGCTCTGTGGTGCTTGCGATAACTGCGTAATACTGTAATGTAGTAAACTAGTTAAGTAAGAATTCTAATCCTGATCCTGCTGGCTATGATAATGTGTGTGTTTTTCTGAGAGAGAGTGCATGTGTGTCTTCGTTCACACCTGATTTTGTGGACCTTCACACTTACTATACTTCCCTTACACCTCTTTTAGCACTGTTGCTGATGTCACTTACCTTCAAAGATGCATTTGGACAGCTTTCTAACATATAATCTCTGTGGCACATGCAATCATTCCGTAACACTATAATAGCAATACATAGGTAGGGGGTTTAAACTCAGTCCTGGTAAGTGTGTATGTCATCAGTATCCTGTGTGGGATGTAGAGTGATTGTGTAATGACATGATCCATTACAGTGTCGGTTTTGCTACATCTTTATATTGAGGACCTATATGTCCCAATGTCCACATTACAAGGCCAACAATTTTCAAACACTGCAGAGGTTGTTGTAGACAATCCTCAGCCATAAATGTGTACAGCCATGTGCAATTACTATGTGACAGTATGGATTAGTAAACAATATGGGCAACCATTATAATACCCAGATACCACTCTCCACCCACGGATCATACACAAGCACACTTAGCTCTTACTCTCTTACTCCCTTCCTTTCTTACTTTATATCTGTCTCTATCTCTCTTTCTCCCTCTCTGGTGGATGTGGAAAAGTACATCTGCTTTGCATAGGCAGCAGCTTGAGTTTTGTAAGTAATGCTCATGATCAGCTGATGGCCTGTGCATGAATTGCAGTCCCCCATTTGCTAATTGCATGTGGAACAGCTGTGGTATCATTCCTATAGCCAACTGCATGGAAACACACTCCTATAACTAAGCACTTCATGTGCGTGTTGGCCCTTTTCCTTCACTGTGAGCAGGACTTCATATGAGTGTCTGACAAACAGCATCACAGAGGGTAGTTCGAAATACCTCTTACAACATACACTGTAGAGACAGGCCAACAAACAGGAGGGGATGTTCCAGACATAGGGACAGAATGTAAGTATTGATGTTCTACATTTGAAGTAATGTTGGTTTAACAGGGTTTGTGTGGATATGGCTGTTCTACATGATTCAAAGTCTGGCATGACAGTGTTATGTGGTTGAGGAAACTCTCACCTGTAGGGCTATCTGCAGACTAGCCAGAGTTTGGAGTCTTAGATGTCGTGTGTTACTCACACATTTCCTATCTTTAGAAATGCAGTACCATACTCTGATGATTGCAGTCAGTACATGGTGACATTCATGTGAGTTACTGATTTCATAACCCTCAGAATAGATATGTCACAACTAACCCTGTTAGACCAGGAATTGTCTCAGTTTATCACAGCGATATGTCAATATTGGCCCTGTGTTTGTGCCTCTGTCCCCCATGTCTGTCACCCTTTGTCCATATGTCATGCAGTAAGTGGTGCATATGTACACTATATCATTACTTGCTGACATCATACCTGATAACAAGCCAGTAAGATATCAGACTGCTAGACATGTTATGTATAGTAGGCCTTATATTTGAAGACAAAACCTGGACATTCGATTGTAGTCTGTACAGTAGTGAAGTCTGTATACTTATGGTGATTGTTGACAGTGTCAGTATTGTGTAGCAGTGTATTGTGAATATGTTACTTGGCCTGTGTACAGACTGTGGTAGATGTCAGTGTTCTTGGTCCTCTTCTATCTGACATTGCATGCTGTTCCAGTTTCTGGTACCCTATCAGCATATATGTTTGTAGGGCCAGACTGAGACATGTCCCATACCACAGTCAGGCATCAGACTACACTGTGTATTGGGCCAGTATATGTAAGGTTAGTGTATGAGTGGCAGATATGAGGATGGTTTTGTTCACACAGTCCATATACTGTACTATTAATTAGGCTTACCATAATGTGACTGTGACTGTGTTGAGGTTGTGGGCATGCACTTTCACACTGGTGTCTGTTACTCCATGCTGTTACATGCCTGTAGGGCCTGCTCTATTTGCAAGTACATGTGTATTCACCCATAGGAAACTTGGGTCAGTGTTGTGGCAGTCTGCCTGTAGTTTACAAAGTGCTCTGTGACATGCCTAGCAGCTCAGTGTATTTCCCTAGTGTGATGTTATGTCCAGATATTTGTCAGATGTACTGTTGCCTGGCCACCATGTGTGTTGTGTATTTCTGAAAAAGCAGTGGGATGCTGTGAAGATGTATGTCACTAACTAGTGGGAAGTATGTGAGCTTGGGACCTCTGCTCCTCTGGTTAATGTGTGTGAGGACAGACAGGAGAGTGTGTATGCATCAACTGTGTGAGCTTATCTATTCCAGTATTTGTGTGATATCCCCATTTTCATGGCTGTAAACATCCCCTTTGACAAGCTTGGTCTACACGTCTTGCACTAAGGAGTTCTGTGTATACCTCTGGACTGACCAGATTATGTCAGACTGTCCACGTTCATTGGTCATATTTCTGTTGTATTCCACAGGATCATTAATGTGACTTGTGTGGTACTTCACTATGATGATCTTATGATGTCTGTCAGTAACTGATGGCATACATGTCAGTATCAGAAGTGACTTCCTATACATGTCTGTTGACACAACCCCTGTTACTGTAGCAACATTTTACATTTATACCTGCAATACTTACATTACATTCCCTTGCACTAAGAGGTTGTGACTTATGGTGCTGAGGTATGACTCCACTACATGTTATGGGCATATGTTATATATACATATATATAAATATATATATAAATATAAATATATATGTGTGTATGTACATGTATGCATATATCTACACGTGTGTGTATATATATATATATATATATATATATATATATATATATATATATATATATCTTTATGTGTAAACATGAGTGTTGTATATACCTTCCCAGCTGTATCCCATCATATTTATCTGATATGTGTATATTTAGATATAAAAACATAACTGATTCAACACTATTTTCACTTACAAGTACTAAACAATTGTAGTAGTCAAAGCAGTTGTTCACTACTATTCGGTATGTGTACTGAATGATATATTTGAAAAAAACAACAGACATCTTCCCAGCTCCGATAGCTTAGTGGTTATTTATTTATTTTATATTTGTTAACAGGGAAAGTCCGACTGGATACAGGCCCATTTTCAGCAGAGGCCCGGGGAGAAAAGCTCCAAATGTACAAAAACAAGTGTAACTACAGTGAAATTATTACAGTAAGTTAGCACAAAACTGAGATTTGTTTAATGATATGTACACACAGGTACATGTTTTTCTCACATACACCCAGCAAAAGTTGGAAGCAAGTAGCTGAGAAAGAAATAGTTAAAGATTTCATCTGAAAAAGGAAAACACATATATAAGGGTGGTTATCATACATGGTGTAGTGTTAACTTTAAATCTTTCAAGTAGGTGGGTGATACACAGAATTTTAAACAGTTAGAGAGTCAGAGTTTTATTCTTGTAATGAGGTTCTCATTTATGAATTATGTTTGAGTGGGTGTTAGTCAGGGTTTGTACAGGGATAAAGCCACTGCATTTTTAGGTATTTCCTAAAAGATTTTTTGAATTGGGATAAGGAGGGGTCAGTGGTGAGTTCAGCAGGAAGTAGGTTCCAGTTTTTACCAGCAGAGTTGGAGAATAGTGATTCACCAGTTGAATTGTTGGTTTTAACAGTTTGCACTAGCAATTTTTTTGGAAGAGCGATGGGATTTTAGGTTACTGTAGGGGGTAATAATATTTTTCAGTATGGGTGTACTGTCTGGTTGGTAGAGGATTTTGTGAGCAACTATTTGTTGGCTATATTGTAGTTCAAGCCTGTCTAACAATTGAAGTTTAAGGCAGTAATGGGTTTTACAAGCTGATCCTGTGGCATATCTGGCAATGTTATTGTAGCACCTAGTAAATTTATTGAGGTTTGATTTGCTTAGGTTTATGAAGATGGGTGAGGCATAAAGAAGGGTCGATAGCAGATGTGTACGGGCAGTAACAGTTCTAGCAGATGGGATTAGGAATGGTTTAATCCTGTATAAAGAGCCTAATTTTTTATTAACTGTGTTAATAGTTTTGTCTGTGTGAACATCAAACTTGAGGATGTTGTTGATGATCACTCCCAGTAGTTTAGTACTAGGTTCTAGGGAAATTATGGTGCCATTGTTAGATATTATGGTAAGAAGTGGTGAGAGGACCTTGTGAGTGAGGTAAGAGTAATAGTTTGGTTTTATTTGGGTTTAATAGTAGTTGGCAAACAGTGAGCCAGTTCTCTACTTTGTTGAAAGTGATTTGGGACAAGGATTGTAAATCTGTGGGGGAGATAGCAGAGTAGATTAGGGTTGAGTCATCTGCATACTGAATACAAGTTGCATCAGGGATGACCTTGTACAGGTCATTAATGAATATGGAGAATAGGAGGGGACCTAATACAGATCCCTGTGGGACTCCAAGGGTGACTGGTAAAAGGGAGGATAGGGTATTCTTCCATAGTACAGCTTGTTGTCCGTCACTTAGGTAAGAATGAAACCAGGTAATTGCTAGGTTATGCATGGAGAGTGATTTTAATGTGTTTAAGAGTAGCTGGTGATTTACCATATTAAATGCCTTTGGATAGGTCAAGAAAGAGGGCTGAGGAGAATTTGTTTTCATTACGGTTTTGATTTATTGTATGGGAGAAGGAGAGAAGGGCTGAGGTTGTACTATGGCAAGATCTGAATTCATGCTGGGAGGGGGCTACAAAAGTGTTTTGATTCAGATAGACAAAAAATTGCTTGTGGATACATTCTTCCATTATTTTAGCCAGGGGAGACAGAATGGCTATATGCCTATAATTTGAAAGTTCAGTGGCATCTCCCCCTTTATGAAGAGGAACAATGTGGGAGATTTTCCAGATGTGGGGGATATAGGCTTTGTGGATAGTTCTATTGATTAAAATTGATATGGGGTATGCTATTTCATTAGCGGCTTTTTGGAGATATCCTGCAAGTAGTAGGTCTGCTGAAACGGTGGTGAGTTTCAGTTTTTTAAGTAGGGACTTAATAAAAGATGTTGGTACTGGATCAAGCTTAAAAGAGATCTTATTATCAGGTGTGGGGTTGGTGGTACTTGGGGTACAGGGAGATAGCTTACTGGCCAGGGATTGCACGGTTTCTGTAAAGAAAGTGTTAAAGGCATTAGCAACAATTTTAGGAGGTTGTTGGACGGTAGTTAAGGGGGTAGGGGTAGTTGATTGGGCTGGGTGGAGAAGTTTGTTTATGCATGACCAGAATTTTTGTGGTTTATTTTGGTGCTTTTGTTACAGATCACAGTAGTAATTATTTTTGTTTAGCATAATAGACTTCTTTGTATCATTTCTCAGCTATTTATATACAAGGTGGTCTTTTGGGGGCTTAGTGGTTCTCCAGGCATTCCACACTTTGTTTCTGCTAATAATTTTTTGTCTTGTATCATTGGACAGCCATGGTGCTACTTTGTTATTGGTTCTGATAGTGCATGGGGAGCATGGTTATCCAGGATAGAAAGAAATATAGAGTTAACGATGAGACCGCTTCATCTAGTGGAAGTAGCCATAGGTGGGACCGGTCACATGTTAAGTTCATTCTGAAATTTAGTCTGAATAAAGTACTTACAACTTCTAATGGTTTTAAAGGAAGATTGTTGAGGATTGTCATTTCTTTTCCTGATTATATAGGTCAGGAAATGATCACTAAAGTCCTCAGGTAGGGTGCCTGTTTTATATATCTGGGGTAGGTTGTTTATTAATATCCAGTCTAGTATACTTTCTTTTTTGTTAGGCTTATTGATTCTGGTTGGGGAAGATATCATCTGGGAGAAGCCATGCAAATTTATATGGGTGGAGGGGAAGTCTGAAGAGCAAGTATTCCAGTCGATATTAACATCCCCGAGAATAATAGTTTCTTGGGGGAGCCATTGGAGGATACCCTCCAAGGTATTTGTGTTGTCACCTGGGGGAATATAGATACATGCAATGTTTATGGATTTGCGTTTGTTGAGTTGGGCCTTTGTGATGATTATTTCTGCATTGTTAATAAACACAGCATTTGGGGTACTAGTTTTGGATACTTCCAGAGTGGATTTATACAAGATGGCTACCCCCTCCTTTCTTAGAGATGCAATCAACTCTTAATATAATGTACCCTGGGGGTATAATCTCATTATCAATGGTAGTAGGCTTGAGCCAGGTCTCGGTAAGGCATAGTATATCAGGGGAGTGGACATCCAGGAGGGCATGTAAGTACTGAATTTTCTTGTTTATACTTCTAATGTTTAGGTGACACATTAGGAGTGAGTTGGGGGCATTATTTGAGTTTTGTAGGCTAGTATGGGTGTTATTTGTGGGGCTGATAGTAACAGGTGGGGTTGGGCCTGGGTTAGGGTGGATATCACCATCCACTATGAGGTTAGGTAGTAATCTAATAGCAAGTTTCTGGAGTTTTAATAAGAGTTTGTGGTAGTATTTAGTTCTAGGATTAAAATATGAAGCACAAATGGGATGTTGAGTTTTTGCATTAGAAGAGTTTGATGAGACGTGTTGTAGTGGTTGGTTAGAATTATGTGGCTGATTAGTAGTACTTGTTTTAGAGTGGCCGCGGTGGTGCAGCGGTTAGCGTTGCTGCCTCACAGCAAGAGGTTCTCCGGTTCGATTCTCGGCTGGGGTGCCTTCTGTGTGGAGTCTGCATGTCCTCCCTGTGGTCGTGTGGGTTTCCTCCGGGTGCTCCGGTTTCCTCCCACATCCCAAAGACATGCTGTAGGTGGATTGGACACTCTAAATTGGCGCTAGGTGTGAGTGTGTGCATGTGTGTGCCTTCTGTGGAAGGTTGGGTGCCGGGCTGGCAACTCGACACCGTAAAACTCCACTGCCAATCATGAGCAGACAGGTGATCTGCTGTGGTGACCCCTCACCGGGAAAAAGCCGAAAGAAGAAGAATTAGTGGTACTTGTTTTGATTCTAGGGTAGTGGGTGCCAGGGAGGTGTTGGTATTCATAGACTGTGAGAAGATAGAGAATTATAAGTGGGGGTATATTAGGCAGTAAATAGGATTACAGTTTGAAGATTTGTTAAAAGTATGTGGAGGCATTGTAGGGGTATTTGAGTAATGCTTGTTTAAAATAGAGTTGTGGTGTTTATAATTAGCATATAGTGAGAGACTGGAAAGAGTTTGAGTAATAGGGCTGGGTCCTGTGAATGATTGGTTAATGCTGATTGATTCTGATGAGTGGGAGTGGTGTCAGATGAGGGCGCAAGGTGATAATAAGTGTAGGACACCTGGAGGTGGGTGGGAGTTGGGGGCAGGTTAGGGGAGCGGAGTGACCCCACAGGACGAATGGAGAGGGTAGAGCCAAAAGAAGAAGACGATCGAGAAGAACAATCAATCAGTGGAGTGCTGAAGTCTGAAGGTAAGTATGTTGAGATATATAAAAAGGTAAGAGGCTTAAAAAGATAGAAGTGGGATTATAGCAGAGTGATATAAGGAAATATTTGTATGGTTATACTGGGACCACAGTGTGAGAGAGAACAATAATTAAGATATGACTAAGAACTGTGTTAGGGGGATTCGATGAAGAAGTGGTAAAGGGATTTAGAGACCCTAAAGCTAATAGTATGGAGCCACGTAGTGGGCAGGTGGGGCACTTGGCTGCACTAATAGTATGGAGCCACCTAGAGGGCCGTGGGCCACTTACACGCAAGTGCACTACTGGGGATTCCTATGAAGCAAGGCAGAAAAGCTAAGTCAAAAGATGGTGCCTTTCTACATCAGGCTTTTTGATACCTCTGTAATTAAGCAGGAGTGGGAGTGGATGTGTACAGGTTCAAGGTGGGGGAAGGGATAGACCGAAAGTAATGCAAGGTTGAGAGTCAGAAAAACTGGACTACGCCAGCTGCTAAAAAGAAAACAGGAAAACCAAGCTAAGTTAATTCCAGATCAGTGTGGTGCAGTATTTACCTAATAACTACAAATGTTATGCTACTAATCTAGTACAGAGTTATACTACTAATCTAGTATAGAGCTTGTATTGTCAGGCTCTGGATTGCATTGCATAAGTGGAAATTCCTTAAGATTCCAAGAGCAGGATGAGTTATTTCTTACACTTATTTCACTGAACTGCACTTCTGAAATGCTTATAATTGTGCTATACAGTTGATCTACTACATCTTTGCACTGTTATAAAGCTTTTTTTGTTTCACTGCATTTATGTACTGTTTTATACTGTTTTAACATTACTTAACTGTAAATTGCTTTTTCATACTGAGAGTTGTATTTACTGTTTGTGAGTGCTCTAGCTGAGCTTTTCTGTGCATTTTTGTCTCCACTCCTTGATCTGTTTAAAACTTTCATTTAGTGGCTACAGCTAGGAACTGTAATAATGTGAATTACCATAATTGCATTTTTTATTTAAATTACTAAATTGTAAACTGCTTTTTCATACTGAGACTTGTATTTTCTCTTTGTGGGTGTTCTTTCTATGCTTTGAAAGTGAGATGTCTGTGTTCTGCTCAGGTGGCAAAATCTTGATAGAGGCCTGTTGTCTAGGCTGGTAGTTTTGTTTGAGTTTCCAGTGTTTCTGGCAGCCATTTTCTGCTGATTGTCTTCATTATTATTGAGAGTAACAAGGCCTCCTGACCTTCTGTAGTATGAGTGATTGGGTAATAGCAGGGGCTGAGTAGTAATCTGATCTTCAAACTCTTCCATTCTTACTGCTATATAAAGGTTCTGCTTGTATTGTCAGGCTCTGGATTGCATTGCATAAGTAGAAATTCCTTAATATTCCAAGAGCAGGATCAATTATTTCTTACACTTATTTCACTGAACTGCACTTCTGAAATGCTTATAATTGTGCTATACAGTTGATCTACTACATTTTTGCACTATTATAAAGCTTTTTTTATTGTTTCACTGCATTTATGTGCTGTTTTATACTGTTTTAACATTACTTAACTGTAAACTGCTTTTTCATACTGAGAGTTGTATTTTCTGTTTGTGAGTGCTCTATCTGAGCTTTTCTGTGCATTTTTGTCTCCGCTCCTTGGTCTGTTTAAAACTTTCATTTAGTGGCTACAGCTAGAAACTGTAATTTTTCCCACCCACCCTCCCTAGTGTTGTGTGTTCTATTTGCAGTTGCCCACCCATACTGCATATTTGATCTGTGACACTCCTCCCAGTCTAGTGTTATTAGTTCACTCAGTCTAACAGAGAACATTTGGGAAGGTCACCCCACTCAGATTCTTAACGTTGAATTAACTTCTGTTCCAGCTTTCTCCATTTCCACTTTACTGAAAAAAAAAATTCTAAGCTTGCTTCTCACCTTTCCTGTGGCAGGTCAGATACCGATTTGCTGTGTCCAGGACTGTTTGTGAGCTCCTAACCCCCCCCTCCACTTAACTGGGGTTAAACTATTCCTGGCGCCATAAAGTCTGTTCTTCAAAATTTCCCTTGCAACTAGCCAGCTTTTTAGTTTTAGCACTCATCTGTTTCTTTGATCTCAGCACTTGTTCAGAACTCATTATAAGCACTAAATAAGTTATAAATTACTACAGCACTCAACTTTCCTCACTTGTCTAGAGGAAAACAGTTTTTGGTACTTAATAAATAAGCACCTATTCAGGCATGTCTAAAGGTCAGCTCCCGGTGCTTTCTCCTGTCTACCTGATGAATCTGGGCATCTTGGGACAATGCAGCAATTGCCTCATGTACACAGACAACCGTCTCCTCCTACCACCCAACACTACAACTTGTGAAAGATGCACTTATATAGCCAAACTGGAAGCAAAGTTCTCTTCACCAAAGACTGGCCTACACAGTCAAGAGGAGAAGGTAAACACTTGCACCGCACCACACTCATCATATAGTCCCTCAAAACCTTCACCACCAAAACACACACACAGAAACACAAAACACACACCTACATTCATGGAGGCTATCAGTACAAATCTGCCCAAACAACAGAGACCTCCAAAGCAGAAATTCAAGCAACCTCCACCCCCCAACACAACCCAAATGACACATAGCCCACATACTCAGTGTGCCACTCAACTACAGCCCATAAGGCATAACGTACCCAACACTCTAGTCATATGTGACTCTATAGTCAGGCACAGTGATGTTCCACTCACCAGGCTAAACAAGGAAAAAGTTACTGTCAGCTGCCTGTGAGGTGCCAGGATCCACCACATAATGCACGCACTCAGGTCACTCCACAACAAGTACAAATATGACTCTGTCATTGTCCATGTTGGTGTGAATGACCTGAGACGTACCTCTGTGGACTACATGAAAAGTGACATGGAGGAGCTCTCCGATCTTGTAGCCCAGGCCGTTATGACCCTAGCCCTGAGTAGCATCTTGCTATCACCCAGAATGACACCACAGTACAAGGGCAAAATGATTGACTTTAACAATTGGCTAAGCTTCTGGTGTCATTCTAAGGGAATTCAGTAATCTGTCTGCCTGGGATGACATGATCAACAGACCACGGTGCTTTGCCAGAGATGGCCTGCACCTGTCGCCCTTGGGATTCCGGATACTGGCAAAGGCTTTTGCCACCCCTATAATGCCTTTTTTGGCAAGGTTCAAATGACAAATTCACCACCATAACAGGTACAAGCAAGCAAAATCTGAGGGTAATGCTACTCAATGCTAAAAGTCTAGACCTCAAAATGCACTCACTTGAGGCACTCCTTAAAATGGAGAACATTGACATCTGTGCAGTGACAGAGACCTGGTTCAAAGCTCCAGAGAGCACCCCTGCATTACCAAGCTATGATTCATAACACACCTTTCGGCCACCAAGCCCGGACCAAAACACTAAAGGTGGAGGTGTGTCCATATTCATTAAGGATATCCACACCTCCAAGCTAGTTGCTCAGCATAATGCATCCAAGATTATCCAAGTTCAACTAACTCTGGGCAAAACCGCAATCCAGATTGTAGCTTGCTACAGACCCCCCACCATGCCCCAGGATTCCCACTCCTCTTTTCTTGATACACAGGAAAATATTAAGGTACAACCCAACACACTAATAATGGGTGATTTCAACTACCCTACCATTAACTGGGAAAACTACTCATGTACCAACTCTTTTGCTCAATGTTTTCTGGAAATCATCAATTCCAATGCCTTGGATCAACTTATCCACACCCCCACCAGGGGCAGCAATATCCTAGACCTGGTCATCACCAACATGGGTAATCGGTGTTCCACACCAGAGGTCAGTTCCTCATTGGTCAGATCCGACCACAAGCTAATCACCCTATACATCCACATCCCGCTCCCACCTCCCATTAGGAAAACAACTGTAAAACATTTCTCCAAAGCCAACTTCACACTTCTTAAGACAGAAGTGGCAAACTTCACAACACCCATGTAGATGGACAATAGAAGTACGACTGCTGAATCCTACACAAATGCACTTTATAAGCACTTACACGAGTGCATGGATCGTGCTATCCCTAACAGATTCAAGATACTCACCCTTCACTATGTCATCCAAAACTCATACTACCTTATCCAAAACCTCTAACACTAACACTATCCTAACTAAACTACTACTCCTGCTTATTCATTTCCTACTTCTCACACTACCCTATCTTCTTACCTCTTATGAACAAAACAATAATTGCCACATTAGCTATTCTCTTAAACAAACAGCCTCAGATCTTACATCTCACAAGTTAACTCACTTAAATATCACATCTATTTCTTCTTACCTCCTAGCCAAATATCATCGGTTGTCCCATATTAAATCTAATTATCTCATCTTGAAACGACTAAAATACCTATCTATCTTCTCCTGTAAACCTCACTCACCATATATCCCTCAACCACTAAAGATGGTGATATACATCCTAACCCAGGGCCCTTTAACACCTCTTCTGACACTAAACCCATTACTTCAAGCTCCACCCTTCTAGCATCTAACTCTAGTTCAAATTCTTTACTGATTGGACATCTCAATATCCAAAGTGTCAATAACAAGCTTACTCTTCTTCACTCTCTTCTTGATTATTACTCCTTTGACATCTTCTGTCTAACTGAAACCTGGTTAAAGCCCCATACTAAAGATAGCGAAATTATTCCCCCAGGCTATAACATCCTTAGACTAGACCGCTCTACCCACAAGGGTGGGGTGTAGCACTGCTATTTAAGACCAAACTACAAGTATCCTTAGTACACTATGATCCACAAGAGGATACCAAGGCTGAACTCCTTATTTCTAAACTGAAACTAAATCCACATAAATCAATCTATATCATCTGTATCTATCTACCTCCTGGAAAAACTCTACTATTATCGAAAACATCCTTAATTGGGTATCTTCCACATACCCACAAGAAACTATCATACTAGGAGACCTTAACCTTGACTGGTCCTCCATTAACTCAATGAACCCAGCCATGCATATTAATCTTCATGGCTTTACTCAGACAATTAATACCACAACTAGGATCAATAAACCCAACAATAAAGAAAGTATATTGGACTGGATCCTAATTAACAAACCACAACTAGCATATCAGACTGGCACTTTGCCTGATTATATTAGCAACCACGCCTTAACATACATTATAAGACAAAAAAGTAACACCTCTAATACCCCTATTTTTAGAATCACACGAAGTAATAAACATTTTAATCTTCTCCTATTTAAAGCCGAACTTAATGCCTGTAATTGGAACCCCCTAAAATCTCTCCCACTTGAAGATGCTGTTAAATACTTTAATGACAAATTCTTATCAATCCTTGATAATCATGCACCAAAACGCACCATCCGAATTAAATCTAAACCAGCTCCCTGGCTTACTAAGGAAACAAGACAAAAACTGCTACTTAGAAACAAATCCTGGAACAAATGGAGAACTAGTAAATCTCCCTCAGATCAACAGACCTTTAGATTTTTGAGAAATAGTACCAAAAAAGACATACTCTCTGACAAAAAAAAAATACTATAGTAATCTTCAGCAAGTAAATCATAATAACCCCTGTAAATTCTGGAATAACTTAAATAGACTTATCCGCCCTGGTCAAACCACAACTCCCCCCCCCCATTAACTCAGACAATATATCAGCCTCTGAAATTGCCAATACCTTTAATTCCTTTTTTATCAACACTATTAACTCTTTGGCCTCACACCTCTCCTTTGATAACTCTAGCATCCCTGATCTCTCATCCTCTACCCTACCAACCTTCTTATTACAACCCATCTCTACCACCTTCATCCAAAAATGTATCCATAAACTTAAACCTGGTACCCCCTCTGCTGACCAGCTTCCATCTGAATTCCTTCAAAAAGCAGCGAAAGAAATAGCCTATCCTATATCCATTCTTATAAACAGAACTATTAATGAAGAAACTATCCCTGATATTTGGAAAATTTCTTATATCATCCCCTTACATAAAGGCAGAAACTCAAATGAATACTCTAACTACAGGCCCATAGCAATCCTGTCACCAATAGCAAAATCATGGAAAAATGTATACACTATCAATTAATGGATCACTTAACTAAACACAGTATTCTAACTAACTGCCAACATGGTTTTAGACCATTTTATAGTACTACCACTGCACTCCTATCCTTTACTGACGTCATCAACAAAAATCGTAATAACAACATTCTATCATCAGCTCTGTTCATTGACCTGTCCAAAGCCTTTGATATGGTCAACCATCCCCTTCTCATAAAAATCCTGAAATCTATTTCCTTAGAACCCAAGGTTATCCATTGGTTTGCTTCCTACCTCAATAACAGAAGACAGGCAGTCCTCTGGGACAACAAACTCTCCTCTCTACTCCCTATCTCTCTCGGTGTCCCCCATGGCTCTATTCTCGGACCACTTCTATTCTCTTTATTCATAAATGACTTACAAGTAGCTATACCCCAGTCCACCTGCATACAATATGCTGATGATTCCACACTTATTTGCTCTGCTAAAACCATCTCTGAATTACAAACAATTACACAAAATGTATTCCACACAGTAGAGGCATGGTTCTTAAAACGCTGTCTACTCTTGAATGCTAAAAAAACCAAACTCCTTCTCTTTAAACCCACTACTAGATCTCCCCTGCTAGAATTTTCTATCTCTTCCAGTGATGGCACCCTCATCTCACCTGACTCTACCACCAAGTTATTAGGTGTTACAATCGACAACAGCCTTACCTTTGATAGTCACATTAATAATACTATTAAAAAAGTGAACAGAAAGTTGGGCTCCTTCTACAGAATCAAAATGTTCCTAACTCCTACTGCCAAAGCTTCACTAACCCACTCTCATCTTATTTCCACTCTTCTCTATGCTTCACCTATCTACACTAACCTAAAGAAAACAATCTCTCTAAGCTGGCTAACACTTATAGTATAGCCAGATTTGTTACTGGAAATCCATATAGAACTCACCACTGCCTGAACCTACAGCAACTTCACTGGCTAGAACTAAGAAATACGTTGTTTCTTTCTCAACTTACATTTGCACATAGGATTTTCTATAATCCTAACAAAACACCTATACTTTCTAACCTGTTTACCCCTTACACCAACCTTACTTCTCTTCGCTCCTCTAACAAACTTCTAGTAACCTTAACCAAAACTAATAACTCTGCTGGTGACTCCCTCTTCTCCAATACAATTGGTAAACACTGGAATCATCTTCCAACCGAACTAACTTCCATTCCATCCTCAGTTCTCTTTAAACAAAAACTTAAAACACACCTTAAAAAACACTGGTTATGCTCTTGCTTTAACCCAGATTAAAACTATGGTTACCACACCTTCTTCTCTCTCTCACTTCTCCTCTCCTCATTTTTCCTTCTTACTTTTTTTAATGGGACTCTACCTATGCCTAATTAGGTTTTTTTCTTTCTATTACTCCTTTTTTTCTTCCCTATTACTCTCTCTTATTAATGCTGTATGCATATTAAATTATCAAGACTTTCTTTCTACTGCCCTTACTCTTACATTTACTATGAATGTCTTTCTCTTTTCCTTTCCTCTTTCATCTTCTAAATGTTTTTATTAACCTTTGTTTCTCCATAGGTTATGATTTTAGAATATTTCTAAGTAGAATTTTATTTTGAACCAGATACTGTATTCTATTATTGACTGTTTTTGTATTATGAAATTGCCTTTTCTTCATGTGGAGCTTTTCTCCCCGGGCCTCTACTGAAAATGGAAATATATCCAGTTAGACTAGCCCGGTTAACAAATGTAAAATAAAATAAATAAAATAAATACTATCTTCCAAAAAGTAAGCCAATCTGGTGGTCTTCTGCCATAAACAAACTCTACAACAGAAGAAAGAAACTGTTGCAAAAAGAGTAAAATCCCACGATTGGAGGCACTTCCTGGTCAGCCTCAGTAAGAAGTTGAGATCCCTCATAAAATCCTCTAAATCTAGTTATGAAAACAAAATTGCCACTGATTCTAAAGACAACCACAAAGCATTCTATAGCTATGTCAAAAATCTCAATGGCAACACTCAGATCTGCTCTGAGTTACAGCACAATGACACTAAATATACAGAACCAACTGATATTGCCAACATCCTGGCAGATAGGTTCGGTGCTAACTTTACCCCCCTCTCACCCCCTAAAGGGCCCATCTTTATGCCGGAAGAATGCAAAGTTCCTGTAATCACATCTGCACAGGTAAAAACCTCACTCTCCAAAGCCAAGAACACAGCATCCATGGGACCTGACAACATCCCAGGCTGCCTTCTACATGAACTACAGAATGAACTGGCACCCCACCTAAGTACCATGTTCAATCATAGCCTCACCTCAGGCTTTGTGCCCATTGAATGGCGCACCATGACAGTTATCCCACTCGACAAGGGGGGGCCAAAACAGACCCCAGGAACTACCACCCCATTAGCCTGACGAGCCTCGTCTGCAAAGCCATGGAACGTATCATCATGGAACTCATAAACAAAGACATTGGAGATCTTCAAACACTGGACCCCACACAGTTTGGGGTTGTAAAAGGCAGATCATGTCTCCTAAACCTGATAGACTTCTTTGAAATAGTCACCAAAACCATAGATGAGGGTAAGGTGGTTCACACAGCCTATCTAGATCTCGCCAAGGCGTTCAACACCATCCCCCACTCTGGAATTATAGATAAACTCACTAAACTAGGTATAAATCCTAGTTGGAGTTGGAGAATAGTGATTCACCAGTTGAATTGTTGGTTTTAACAGTTTGCACTAGCAATTTTTTTGGAAGAGCGATGGGATTTTAGGTTACTGTAGGGGGTAATAATATTTTTCAGTATGGGTGTACTGTCTGGTTGGTAGAGGATTTTGTGAGCAACTATTTGTTGGCTATATTGTAGTTCAAGCCTGTCTAACAATTGAAGTTTAAGGCAGTAATGGGTTTTACAAGCTGATCCTGTGGCATATCTGGCAATGTTATTGTAGCACCTAGTAAATTTATTGAGGTTTGATTTGCTTAGGTTTATGAAGATGGGTGAGGCATAAAGAAGGGTCGATAGCAGATGTGTACGGGCAGTAACAGTTCTAGCAGATGGGATTAGGAATGGTTTAATCCTGTATAAAGAGCCTAATTTTTATTAACTGTGTTAATAGTTTTGTCTGTGTGAACATCAAACTTGAGGATGTTGTTGATGATCACTCCCAGTAGTTTAGTACTAGGTTCTAGGGAAATTATGGTGCCATTGTTAGATATTATGGTAAGAAGTGGTGAGAGGACCTTGTGAGTGAGGTAAGAGTAATAGTTTGGTTTTATTTGGGTTTAATAGTAGTTGGCAAACAGTGAGCCAGTTCTCTACTTTGTTGAAAGTGATTTGGGACAAGGATTGTAAATCTGTGGGGGAGATAGCAGAGTAGATTAGGGTTGAGTCATCTGCATACTGAATACAAGTTGCATCAGGGATGACCTTGTACAGGTCATTAATGAATATGGAGAATAGGAGGGACCTAATACAGATCCCTGTGGGACTCCAAGGGTGACTGGTAAAAGGGAGGATAGGGTATTCTTCCATAGTACAGCTTGTTGTCCGTCACTTAGGTAAGAATGAAACCAGGTAATTGCTAGGTTATGCATGGAGAGTGATTTTAATGTGTTTAAGAGTAGCTGGTGATTTACCATATTAAATGCCTTTGGATAGGTCAAGAAAGAGGGCTGAGGAGAATTTGTTTTCATTACGGTTTTGATTTATTGTATGGGAGAAGGAGAGAAGGGCTGAGGTTGTACTATGGCAAGATCTGAATTCATGCTGGGAGGGGGCTACAAAAGTGTTTTGATTCAGATAGACAAAAAATTGCTTGTGGATACATTCTTCCATTATTTTAGCCAGGGGAGACAGAATGGCTATATGCCTATAATTTGAAAGTTCAGTGGCATCTCCCCCTTTATGAAGAGGAACAATGTGGGAGATTTTCCAGATGTGGGGGATATAGGCTTTGTGGATAGTTCTATTGATTAAAATTGATATGGGGTATGCTATTTCATTAGCGGCTTTTTGGAGATATCCTGCAAGTAGTAGGTCTGCTGAAACGGTGGTGAGTTTCAGTTTTTTAAGTAGGGACTTAATAAAAGATGTTGGTACTGGATCAAGCTTAAAAGAGATCTTATTATCAGGTGTGGGGTTGGTGGTACTTGGGGTACAGGGAGATAGCTTACTGGCCAGGGATTGCACGGTTTCTGTAAAGAAAGTGTTAAAGGCATTAGCAACAATTTTAGGAGGTTGTTGGACGGTAGTTAAGGGGGTAGGGGTAGTTGATTGGGCTGGGTGGAGAAGTTTGTTTATGCATGACCAGAATTTTTGTGGTTTATTTTGGTGCTTTTGTTACAGATCACAGTAGTAATTATTTTTGTTTAGCATAATAGACTTCTTTGTATCATTTCTCAGCTATTTATATACAAGGTGGTCTTTTGGGGGCTTAGTGGTTCTCCAGGCATTCCACACTTTGTTTCTGCTAATAATTTTTTGTCTTGTATCATTGGACAGCCATGGTGCTACTTTGTTATTGGTTCTGATAGTGCATGGGGAGCATGGTTATCCAGGATAGAAAGAAATATAGAGTTAACGTATGAGACCGCTTCATCTAGTGGAAGTAGCCATAGGTGGGACCGGTCACATGTTAAGTTCATTCTGAAATTTAGTCTGAATAAAGTACTTACAACTTCTAATGGTTTTAAAGGAAGATTGTTGAGGATTGTCATTTCTTTTCCTGATTATATAGGTCAGGAAATGATCACTAAAGTCCTCAGGTAGGGTGCCTGTTTTATATATCTGGGGTAGGTTGTTTATTAATATCCAGTCTAGTATACTTTCTTTTTTGTTAGGCTTATTGATTCTGGTTGGGGAAGATATCATCTGGGAGAAGCCATGCAAATTTATATGGGTGGAGGGGAAGTCTGAAGAGCAAGTATTCCAGTCGATATTAACATCCCCGAGAATAATAGTTTCTTGGGGGAGCCATTGGAGGATACCCTCCAAGGTATTTGTGTTGTCACCTGGGGGAATATAGATACATGCAATGTTTATGGATTTGCGTTTGTTGAGTTGGGCCTTTGTGATGATTATTTCTGCATTGTTAATAAACACAGCATTTGGGGTACTAGTTTTGGATACTTCCAGAGTGGATTTATACAAGATGGCTACCCCCTCCTTTCTTAGAGATGCAATCAACTCTTAATATAATGTACCCTGGGGGTATAATCTCATTATCAATGGTAGTAGGCTTGAGCCAGGTCTCGGTAAGGCATAGTATATCAGGGGAGTGGACATCCAGGAGGGCATGTAAGTACTGAATTTTCTTGTTTATACTTCTAATGTTTAGGTGACACATTAGGAGTGAGTTGGGGGCATTATTTGAGTTTTGTAGGCTAGTATGGGTGTTATTTGTGGGGCTGATAGTAACAGGTGGGGTTGGGCCTGGGTTAGGGTGGATATCACCATCCACTATGAGGTTAGGTAGTAATCTAATAGCAAGTTTCTGGAGTTTTAATAAGAGTTTGTGGTAGTATTTAGTTCTAGGATTAAAATATGAAGCACAAATGGGATGTTGAGTTTTTGCATTAGAAGAGTTTGATGAGACGTGTTGTAGTGGTTGGTTAGAATTATGTGGCTGATTAGTAGTACTTGTTTTAGAGTGGCCGCGGTGGTGCAGCGGTTAGCGTTGCTGCCTCACAGCAAGAGGTTCTCCGGTTCGATTCTCGGCTGGGGTGCCTTCTGTGCGGAGTCTGCATGTCCTCCCTGTGGTCGTGTGGGTTTCCTCCGGGTGCTCCGGTTTCCTCCCACATCCCAAAGACATGCTGTAGGTGGATTGGACACTCTAAATTGGCGCTAGGTGTGAGTGTGTGCATGTGTGTGCCTTCTGTGGAAGGTTGGGTGCCGGGCTGGCAACTCGACACCGTAAAACTCCACTGCCAATCATGAGCAGACAGGTGATCTGCTGTGGTGACCCCTCACCGGGAAAAAGCCGAAAGAAGAAGAATTAGTGGTACTTGTTTTGATTCTAGGGTAGTGGGTGCCAGGGAGGTGTTGGTATTCATAGACTGTGAGAAGATAGAGAATTATAAGTGGGGGTATATTAGGCAGTAAATAGGATTACAGTTTGAAGATTTGTTAAAAGTATGTGGAGGCATTGTAGGGTATTTGAGTAATGCTTGTGTAAAATAGAGTTGTGGTGTTTATAATTAGCATATAGTGAGAGACTGGAAAGAGTTTGAGTAATAGGGCTGGGTCCTGTGAATGATTGGTTAATGCTGATTGATTCTGATGAGTGGGAGTGGTGTCAGATGAGGGCGCAAGGTGATAATAAGTGTAGGACACCTGGAGGTGGGTGGGAGTTGGGGCAGGTTAGGGGAGCGGAGTGACCCCACAGGACTAATGGAGAGGGTAGAGCCAAAAGAAGAAGACGATCGAGAAGAACAATCAATCAGTGGAGTGCTGAAGTCTGAAGGTAAGTATGTTGAGATATATAAAAGGTAAGAGGCTTAAAAAGATAGAAGTGGGATTATAGCAGAGTGATATAAGGAAATATTTGTATGGTTATACTGGGACCACAGTGTGAGAGAGAACAATAATTAAGATATGACTAAGAACTGTGTTAGGGGGATTCGATGAAGAAGTGGTAAAGGGATTTAGAGACCCTAAAGCTAATAGTATGGAGCCAATGTGGGCAGGTGGGGCACTTGGCTGCACTAATAGTATGGAGCCACCTAGAGGGCCGTGGGCCACTTACACGCAAGTGCACTACTGGGGATTCCTATGAAGCAAGGCAGAAAAGCTAAGTCAAAAGATGGTGCCTTTCTACATCAGGCTTTTTGATACCTCTGTAATTAAGCAGGAGTGGGAGTGGATGTGTACAGGTTCAAGGTGGGGGAAGGGATAGACCGAAAGTAATGCAAGGTTGAGAGTCAGAAAAACTGGACTACGCCAGCTGCTAAAAAGAAAACAGGAAAACCAAGCTAAGTTAATTCCAGATCAGTGTGGTGCAGTATTTACCTAATAACTACAAATGTTATGCTACTAATCTAGTACAGAGTTATACTACTAATCTAGTATAGAGCTTGTATTGTCAGGCTCTGGATTGCATTGCATAAGTGGAAATTCCTTAAGATTCCAAGAGCAGGATGAGTTATTTCTTACACTTATTTCACTGAACTGCACTTCTGAAATGCTTATAATTGTGCTATACAGTTGATCTACTACATCTTTGCACTGTTATAAAGCTTTTTTTGTTTCACTGCATTTATGTACTGTTTTATACTGTTTTAACATTACTTAACTGTAAATTGCTTTTTCATACTGAGAGTTGTATTTACTGTTTGTGAGTGCTCTAGCTGAGCTTTTCTGTGCATTTTTGTCTCCACTCCTTGATCTGTTTAAAACTTTCATTTAGTGGCTACAGCTAGGAACTGTAATAATGTGAATTACCATAATTGCATTTTTTATTTAAATTACTAAATTGTAAACTGCTTTTTCATACTGAGACTTGTATTTTCTCTTTGTGGGTGTTCTTTCTATGCTTTGAAAGTGAGATGTCTGTGTTCTGCTCAGGTGGCAAAATCTTGATAGAGGCCTGTTGTCTAGGCTGGTAGTTTTGTTTGAGTTTCCAGTGTTTCTGGCAGCCATTTTCTGCTGATTGTCTTCATTATTATTGAGAGTAACAAGGCCTCCTGACCTTCTGTAGTATGAGTGATTGGGTAATAGCAGGGCTGAGTAGTAATCTGATCTTCAAACTCTTCCATTCTTACTGCTATATAAAGGTTCTGCTTGTATTGTCAGGCTCTGGATTGCATTGCATAAGTAGAAATTCCTTAATATTCCAAGAGCAGGATCAATTATTTCTTACACTTATTTCACTGAACTGCACTTCTGAAATGCTTATAATTGTGCTATACAGTTGATCTACTACATTTTTGCACTATTATAAAGCTTTTTTTATTGTTTCACTGCATTTATGTGCTGTTTTATACTGTTTTAACATTACTTAACTGTAAACTGCTTTTTCATACTGAGAGTTGTATTTTCTGTTTGTGAGTGCTCTATCTGAGCTTTTCTGTGCATTTTTGTCTCCGCTCCTTGGTCTGTTTAAAACTTTCATTTAGTGGCTACAGCTAGAAACTGTAATTTTTCCCACCCACCCTCCCTAGTGTTGTGTGTTCTATTTGCAGTTGCCCACCCATACTGCATATTTGATCTGTGACACTCCTCCCAGTCTAGTGTTATTAGTTCACTCAGTCTAACAGAGAACATTTGGGAAGGTCACCCCACTCAGATTCTTAACGTTGAATTAACTTCTGTTCCAGCTTTCTCCATTTCCACTTTACTGAAAAAAAATTCTAAGCTTGCTTCTCACCTTTCCTGTGGCAGGTCAGATACCGATTTGCTGTGTCCAGGACTGTTTGTGAGCTCCTAACCCCCCCCTCCACTTAACTGGGGTTAAACTATTCCTGGCGCCATAAAGTCTGTTCTTCAAAATTTCCCTTGCAACTAGCCAGCTTTTTAGTTTTAGCACTCATCTGTTTCTTTGATCTCAGCACTTGTTCAGAACTCATTATAAGCACTAAATAAGTTATAAATTACTACAGCACTCAACTTTCCTCACTTGTCTAGAGGAAAACAGTTTTTGGTACTTAATAAATAAGCACCTATTCAGGCATGTCTAAAGGTCAGCTCCCGGTGCTTTCTCCTGTCTACCTGATGAATCTGGGCATCTTGGGACAATGCAGCAATTGCCTCATGTACACAGACAACCGTCTCCTCCTACCACCCAACACTACAACTTGTGAAAGATGCACTTATATAGCCAAACTGGAAGCAAAGTTCTCTTCACCAAAGACTGGCCTACACAGTCAAGAGGAGAAGGTAAACACTTGCACCGCACCACACTCATCATATAGTCCCTCAAAACCTTCACCACCAAAACACACACACAGAAACACAAAACACACACCTACATTCATGGAGGCTATCAGTACAAATCTGCCCAAACAACAGAGACCTCCAAAGCAGAAATTCAAGCAACCTCCACCCCCCAACACAACCCAAATGACACATAGCCCACATACTCAGTGTGCCACTCAACTACAGCCCATAAGGCATAACGTACCCAACACTCTAGTCATATGTGACTCTATAGTCAGGCACAGTGATGTTCCACTCACCAGGCTAAACAAGGAAAAAGTTACTGTCAGCTGCCTGTGAGGTGCCAGGATCCACCACATAATGCACGCACTCAGGTCACTCCACAACAAGTACAAATATGACTCTGTCATTGTCCATGTTGGTGTGAATGACCTGAGACGTACCTGTGTGGACTACATGAAAAGTGACATGGAGGAGCTCTCCGATCTTGTAGCCCAGGCCGTTATGACCCTAGCCCTGAGTAGCATCTTGCTATCACCCAGAATGACACCACAGTACAAGGGCAAAATGATTGACTTTAACAATTGGCTAAGCTTCTGGTGTCATTCTAAGGGAATTCAGTAATCTGTCTGCCTGGGATGACATGATCAACAGACCACGGTGCTTTGCCAGAGATGGCCTGCACCTGTCACCCTTGGGATTCCGGATACTGGCAAAGGCTTTTGCCACCCCTATAATGCCTTTTTTGGCAAGGTTCAAATGACAAATTCACCACCATAACAGGTACAAGCAAGCAAAATCTGAGGGTAATGCTACTCAATGCTAAAAGTCTAGACCTCAAAATGCACTCACTTGAGGCACTCCTTAAAATGGAGAACATTGACATCTGTGCAGTGACAGAGACCTGGTTCAAAGCTCCAGAGAGCACCCCTGCATTACCAAGCTATAATTCATAACACACCTTTCGGCCACCAAGCCCGGACCAAAACACTAAAGGTGGAGGTGTGTCCATATTCATTAAGGATATCCACACCTCCAAGCTAGTTGCTCAGCATAATGCATCCAAGATTATCCAAGTTCAACTAACTCTGGGCAAAACCGCAATCCAGATTGTAGCTTGCTACAGACCCCCCACCATGCCCCAGGATTCCCACTCCTCTTTTCTTGATACACAGGAAAATATTAAGGTACAACCCAACACACTAATAATGGGTGATTTCAACTACCCTACCATTAACTGGGAAAACTACTCATGTACCAACTCTTTTGCTCAATGTTTTCTGAAATCATCAATTCCAATGCCTTGGATCAACTTATCCACACCCCACCAGGGGCAGCAATATCCTAGACCTGGTCATCACCAACATGGGTAATCGGTGTTCCACACCAGAGGTCAGTTCCTCATTGGTCAGATCCGACCACAAGCTAATCACCCTATACATCCACATCCCGCTCCCACCTCCCATTAGGAAAACAACTGTAAAAAATTTCTCCAAAGCCAACTTCACACTTCTTAAGACAGAAGTGGCAAACTTCACAACACCCATGTAGATGGACAATAGAAGTACGACTGCTGAATCCTACACAAATGCACTTTATAAGCACTTACACGAGTGCATGGATCGTGCTATCCCTAACAGATTCAAGATACTCACCCTTCACTATGTCATCCAAAACTCATACTACCTTATCCAAAACCTCTAACACTAACACTATCCTAACTAAACTACTACTCCTGCTTATTCATTTCCTACTTCTCACACTACCCTATCTTCTTACCTCTTATGAACAAAACAATAATTGCCACATTAGCTATTCTCTTAAACAAACAGCCTCAGATCTTACATCTCACAAGTTAACTCACTTAAATATCACATCTATTTCTTCTTACCTCCTAGCCAAATATCATCGGTTGTCCCATATTAAATCTAATTATCTCATCTTGAAACGACTAAAATACCTATCTATCTTCTCCTGTAAACCTCACTCACCATATATCCCCTCAACCACTAAAGATGGTGATATACATCCTAACCCAGGGCCCTTTAACACCTCTTCTGACACTAAACCCATTACTTCAAGCTCCACCCTTCTAGCATCTAACTCTAGTTCAAATTCTTTACTGATTGGACATCTCAATATCCAAAGTGTCAATAACAAGCTTACTCTTCTTCACTCTCTTCTTGATTATTACTCCTTTGACATCTTCTGTCTAACTGAAACCTGGTTAAAGCCCCATACTAAAGATAGCGAAATTATTCCCCCAGGCTATAACATCCTTAGACTAGACCGCTCTACCCACAAGGGTGGGGGTGTAGCACTGCTATTTAAGACCAAACTACAAGTATCCTTAGTACACTATGATCCACAAGAGGATACCAAGGCTGAACTCCTTATTTCTAAACTGAAACTAAATCCACATAAATCAATCTATATCATCTGTATCTATCTACCTCCTGGAAAAAACTCTACTATTATCGAAAACATCCTTAATTGGGTATCTTCCACATACCCACAAGAAACTATCATACTAGGAGACCTTAACCTTGACTGGTCCTCCATTAACTCAATGAACCCAGCCATGCATATTAATCTTCATGGCTTTACTCAGACAATTAATACCACAACTAGGATCAATAAACCCAACAATAAAGAAAGTATATTGGACTGGATCCTAATTAACAAACCACAACTAGCATATCAGACTGGCACTTTGCCTGATTATATTAGCAACCACGCCTTAACATACATTATAAGACAAAAAAGTAACACCTCTAATACCCCTATTTTTAGAATCACACGAAGTAATAAACATTTTAATCTTCTCCTATTTAAAGCCGAACTTAATGCCTGTAATTGGAACCCCCTAAAATCTCTCCCACTTGAAGATGCTGTTAAATACTTTAATGACAAATTCTTATCAATCCTTGATAATCATGCACCAAAACGCACCATCCGAATTAAATCTAAACCAGCTCCCTGGCTTACTAAGGAAACAAGACAAAAACTGCTACTTAGAAACAAATCCTGGAACAAATGGAGAACTAGTAAATCTCCCTCAGATCAACAGACCTTTAGATTTTTGAGAAATAGTACCAAAAAAGACATACTCTCTGACAAAAAAAAAAAATACTATAGTAATCTTCAGCAAGTAAATCATAATAACCCCTGTAAATTCTGGAATAACTTAAATAGACTTATCCGCCCTGGTCAAACCACAACTCCCCCACCCCATTAACTCAGACAATATATCAGCCTCTGAAATTGCCAATACCTTTAATTCCTTTTTTATCAACACTATTAACTCTTTGGCCTCACACCTCTCCTTTGATAACTCTAGCATCCCTGATCTCTCATCCTCTACCCTACCAACCTTCTTATTACAACCCATCTCTACCACCTTCATCCAAAAATGTATCCAAAAACTTAAACCTGGTACCCCCTCTGCTGACCAGCTTCCATCTGAATTCCTTCAAAAAGCAGCGAAAGAAATAGCCTATCCTATATCCATTCTTATAAACAGAACTATTAATGAAGAAACTATCCCTGATATTTGGAAAATTTCTTATATCATCCCCTTACATAAAGGCAGAAACTCAAATGAATACTCTAACTACAGGCCCATAGCAATCCTGTCACCAATAGCAAAAATCATGGAAAAATGTATACACTATCAATTAATGGATCACTTAACTAAACACAGTATTCTAACTAACTGCCAACATGGTTTTAGACCATTTTATAGTACTACCACTGCACTCCTATCCTTTACTGACGTCATCAACAAAAATCGTAATAACAACATTCTATCATCAGCTCTGTTCATTGACCTGTCCAAAGCCTTTGATATGGTCAACCATCCCCTTCTCATAAAAATCCTGAAATCTATTTCCTTAGAACCCAAGGTTATCCATTGGTTTGCTTCCTACCTCAATAACAGAAGACAGGCAGTCCTCTGGGACAACAAACTCTCCTCTCTACTCCCTATCTCTCTCGGTGTCCCCCATGGCTCTATTCTCGGACCACTTCTATTCTCTTTATTCATAAATGACTTACAAGTAGCTATACCCCAGTCCACCTGCATACAATATGCTGATGATTCCACACTTATTTGCTCTGCTAAAACCATCTCTGAATTACAAACAATTACACAAAATGTATTCCACACAGTAGAGGCATGGTTCTTAAAACGCTGTCTACTCTTGAATGCTAAAAAAACCAAACTCCTTCTCTTTAAACCCACTACTAGATCTCCCCTGCTAGAATTTTCTATCTCTTCCAGTGATGGCACCCTCATCTCACCTGACTCTACCACCAAGTTATTAGGTGTTACAATCGACAACAGCCTTACCTTTGATAGTCACATTAATAATACTATTAAAAAAGTGAACAGAAAGTTGGGCTCCTTCTACAGAATCAAAATGTTCCTAACTCCTACTGCCAAAGCTTCACTAGCCCACTCTCATCTTATTTCCACTCTTCTCTATGCTTCACCTATCTACACTAACCTAAAGAAAACAATCTCTAAGCTGGCTAACACTTATAGTATAGCCAGATTTGTTACTGGAAATCCATATAGAACTCACCACTGCCTGAACCTACAGCAACTTCACTGGCTAGAACTAAGAAATACGTTGTTTCTTTCTCAACTTACATTTGCACATAGGATTTTCTATAATCCTAACAAAACACCTATACTTTCTAACCTGTTTACCCCTTACACCAACCTTACTTCTCTTCGCTCCTCTAACAAACTTCTAGTAACCTTAACCAAAACTAATAACTCTGCTGGTGACTCCCTCTTCTCCAATACAATTGGTAAACACTGGAATCATCTTCCAACCGAACTAACTTCCATTCCATCCTCAGTTCTCTTTAAACAAAAACTTAAAACACACCTTAAAAAACACTGGTTATGCTCTTGCTTTAACCCAGATTAAAACTATGGTTACCACACCTTCTTCTCTCTCTCACTTCTCCTCTCCTCATTTTTCCTTCTTACTTTTTTAATAGGACTCTACCTATGCCTAATTAGTTTTTTTCTTTCTATTACTCCTTTTTTTCTTCCCTATTACTCTCTCTTATTAATGCTGTATGCATATTAAATTATCAAGACTTTCTTTCTACTGCCCTTACTCTTACATTTACTATGAATGTCTTTCTCTTTTCCTTTCCTCTTTCATCTTCTAAATGTTTTTATTAACCTTTGTTTCTCCATAGGTTATGATTTTAGAATATTTCTAAGTAGAATTTTATTTTGAACCAGATACTGTATTCTATTATTGACTGTTTTTGTATTATGAAATTGCCTTTTCTTCATGTGGAGCTTTTCTCCCCGGGCCTCTACTGAAAATGGAAATATATCCAGTTAGACTAGCCCGGTTAACAAATGTAAAATAAAATAAATAAAATAAATACTATCTTCCAAAAAAAGTAAGCCAATCTGGTGGTCTTCTGCCATAAACAAACTCTACAACAGAAGAAAGAAACTGTTGCAAAAAAAGAGTAAAATCCCACGATTGGAGGCACTTCCTGGTCAGCCTCAGTAAGAAGTTGAGATCCCTCATAAAATCCTCTAAATCTAGTTATGAAAACAAAATTGCCACTGATTCTAAAGACAACCACAAAGCATTCTATAGCTATGTCAAAAATCTCAATGGCAACACTCAGATCTGCTCTGAGTTACAGCACAATGACACTAAATATACAGAACCAACTGATATTGCCAACATCCTGGCAGATAGGTTCGGTGCTAACTTTACCCCCCTCTCACCCCCTAAAGGGCCCATCTTTATGCCGGAAGAATGCAAAGTTCCTGTAATCACATCTGCACAGGTAAAAACCTCACTCTCCAAAGCCAAGAACACAGCATCCATGGGACCTGACAACATCCCAGGCTGCCTTCTACATGAACTACAGAATGAACTGGCACCCCACCTAAGTACCATGTTCAATCATAGCCTCACCTCAGGCTTTGTGCCCATTGAATGGCGCACCATGACAGTTATCCCACTCGACAAGGGGGGGCCAAAACAGACCCCAGGAACTACCACCCCATTAGCCTGACGAGCCTCGTCTGCAAAGCCATGGAACGTATCATCATGGAACTCATAAACAAAGACATTGGAGATCTTCAAACACTGGACCCCACACAGTTTGGGGTTGTAAAAGGCAGATCATGTCTCCTAAACCTGATAGACTTCTTTGAAATAGTCACCAAAACCATAGATGAGGGTAAGGTGGTTCACACAGCCTATCTAGATCTCGCCAAGGCGTTCAACACCATCCCCCACTCTGGAATTATAGATAAACTCACTAAACTAGGTATAAATCCCTATGTCACAAGATGGGTTGCCAACTGGCTTACTGACAGAACCCACACCGTGAAAGTAGCAGACTCCAAATCAGACTTCAGACCAGTGACAAGTGGAGTACCACAGGGTTCAGTCCTGGGTCCTCTCCTGTTTGGTATCTACTTCTCTGAAGTACAGGCTAACACAGAAGGTCTTTGTCTAACTAAATTCACAGATGACTACAAACTAGGAGCCATAATCAAAACTCCTAATGATGTGGACATCCTACAAAAGGGCCTCACTGAGACAGATGCCTGGTGTCAAAGACATGGTCTCAAGCTCAATGCCAAAAAGTGCATTGTCATCCCCTTGGTACAAACTCTGTACCCATGAACTACCACATAGGTGGTAGTCTACTTAACACTGAAAGTTTGATAAGAGACCTTGGGACACAGGTGGACAGTAGTCTCTCCTTTGATAATTGCATCGCCACAGTGGTCAGGAAATCCTTCTACATGGCACACCTCATCACAAAAAAGGTTTGTCATCCAGAAAAAAAATAGGTCATTGTTCCCCTCTACCCATCACTCATTAGACCCATTATAGAGTACAATGCCCCTTTTGGTATTTACCTCACAAGACATCTACAACAACTGGAAAGGCCGCAAAAATACCTCACAAAGAGGATTGCTGGCCTCAAACAGATGCCTTACGAAGACCATCTCAAAAAAACTCCAGCTTTACTCCGTCGCATATTGTCTACTCAGAGGCGATCTCTGCATAACATACAAAGCTATGTCAAACCCAGAGCTGTTGGACATGCTCCACTTAAAGAAATCCCAATCCCTCCAAGCTACATGCTCTGGGGACCTAAACCTTGTCACCACAATAAACAGAACATGCTGGAGGAATAGATTCCTGTCTCAGAGACTTCTCATATTCTGGAACAGACTACCTATCTATGTCAAGCAGAGCTCCTCATTAACACTCTTCAAGAAAAATCTTGATGATTGGATGGGTAATAGGAAATTCACCCCGGGGATCACTTCTGTGGTACTGCTTGACAGGGGCACAGGAAAATAATTTTCTTGGGTGGCAAAAGCCAGGATACCTTTTTGGCTAGGCTTGTATAGGCCCTAGGGCCAATAGCCTAGTACCTACCTATGAATTTATGACCCTATGAAAACTGACCACCACTTCTGCAGGGAAAAACAAAAGAAGTATGGGCAGCAGGTACATAGGTAAACTTTTTCCAAGAGAAAGTAGTTTTAAGTAATTGACCTACGAGTACTATAGGAAAATAGAAATGGGGGGGGCAGTATTGTGCACACATACAGTGAAAAGGGAAACAGTCTTCAGTTTGGAGGACAGATTAAATACAACTCTAACATACACTAGTGTAGCTGAAAGCACTTTAGTGTTCCACAGACACAGGGTCTCACAGTGCAGGGCAACGAGACAGCCTTGGGTTAACTGATGTGTCTATAGTGTACAGGGTCCTGGGTTCAAGAGCTGCAAGGGCTGTTAGATACAGAGTGGTAAAGGCAGTTTTGTGCAGCTTTAAGCAGGTTTGCGTTAGTTTGCGTGATGGTAAGCAGTGATAATGTATGGTTAAACTAATAGGCAATTACACCATGTAGGCTTCACTAACAATTAGCATTTACATTTAAGCAATGCTTACACATGCTAAGCATAGCTCAGCCCTGTTAGCCAGTGATGTCATTCTAGTCTGATAAAATAGCAGGGTAATGACATTTTTAATAAGTGTATTTAATTCCATCTACATAACATGCTTTTATGTGCTGTCATTACAGTAGCAAGGGGATGTAAGTATACTGTATGGGACACTTGACTATACATGGCTAGTACAACAATCTTTTCTCTTTGTATGTGCTCCATACATGGGTAGTATCCCAAGTTATATGCAGTCACAATTGCATGTATTGTATCATTATGTTACTACTTTTAACAGTGTTTTTCCAAGTAAGAGTAGATTGCAAATTGTAGTACTGGAACCATACACCCCTGTATGCAAAGCTGGACTCTGAGTACTGACTATTGTGTTCTTGGTGTGTGAGTTGTATGTTGTTAAGTATCTGCTGCTGGATGTTGATCTGATATGTGGATATTAACTGTAGACTACTATGTGTTTAGGGCATGTCATTAAGGGCTGCTGTCATGTAGTATGGCATACCTGTCAGTGTCAGACATCTGTCTGTCAAAACATTCATCCTAATGCATAACCTGTTGGCTATCTGATTTTTGTCTGTCCTCTGTACAGATGTGCAGACATCCAGTATCCATCTTGGCTGCTTACAGGGAATTTATGACTGACAGTGACATGTCTGTCCAGCTGTGTTATGAATGCCACAGCTAGGAAACCCCACCTTGTATGCATCACATGCCATGGATACCGCAACAAGACTACCACAGTCAACAGAACATGCTTGGATACAGGTCTCTAACCCAGACACTGGCCATGTTATGTAATATATGTTGCATAAATTTCAATTGTAGCATCTAACTGGCCTCTGCAAGAGAAAACCAGATGACTGGATGTTGAATTTAACTGTCACCCTGGGGATCACTCAAGTGGCATTGGTTGATAGATGGCCTGCTGACAAATGTCAGGTGGCATGAAACCAGTGTACCCACATGCACTACTCTTCTCATCTCTCCATGGACATTAGCCTGGTACACACCTAGGAACACCTGCACCTATGGACCCCAGTACTGACAAATGTGTCAGTGTGCATTACTGAGAATAACAGTGTCTGTGTGTTTGTAAACTTGTAGTTGACAATACCCTGAGGGCCTTTTCACCCACTACACTCCCTAATGCCATACTTAGAAATGGCTGCTGCTGTAATTGATGTTAAATGTACCTTGTTACACTCTTCACCCTATGGGCTACATGGAGCTTGCAGTACCAGTGTAACACTGTTCTACAAATGGGTAGATAGGCGTGGGTTACCCTCTGAGTCCTGGCAAATGTGTGTATGTCTGTGAGTGTGTATATTTGTAGGAGACAGTCTTCTGAGGCCACATTCTCCAAATACACTAAACCTTGCCATACATTATAAGGGATAATGATGTTGACATTTGGAGATCCATGACAAACCCTTACCCTACTATCCCTGTGGCATGTGCAATAAAAGCATATCCCTGCAGTAGCACTGATTAGATAGACAAGGGGTTGTATTGCAGTCCTAGTCAATGTGTGATTGTGGGTATGTCAGAGCATTATCATGAGTTTCAGTGAGTACAATATCCAATGTGGGATGTGGGTGCTGGGTATACTGTCTTTACACGATGGTACCCCCAGTACATGTCCCAAGGTCCAGTGTATGAGGACTGCTGTCACCATCAATCATACAGGTAACTGATTTCACTATCCAGCCCAATGATGCATGTGCTGTATGCAAATTCTCTGTAACAGAATGGACTCACTGACAAGGTAGTTAGCACTGCTAAACCCAGGTATGTCAGATGTGTCTATGACTGTTATGTGTTTGTCACTGTGTATATGACAATATGTCATACTATGTATTATTCATTAACACCCAGCACATCCCTCATTAGCATACTGTACAAGGCCTGGTGATGTTCTTCACTTAACAGGAAACCCGGGACACACCTCACCCTAAAAGCTCTGTGGTGTGTGCAATTAAAGCCAAACACATTAGTAACAATAAGTACCTAGGTAGTGGTTCTACTCTCAGTGTTTCCAAGTAAGTGTGTGTGTATGTGAAGGGATCTACTTCAGTTTGCAGAAAATATGTACCAGAACATCATTTGTCCGGGAACCAACTGGCTAAAGGTAAGATTTGAAAGCAATCATCTTGTGGAAATACATTCAAGCAAAACTAGTAGTGGATGTGTACATGCCCTCTTCACTACTGAACAGCTGTACAGTGATACAGGAGTTGGTATATATACATGTGTGTGGTTGTTGTGGCCACAGCCACCCACATTGGGTGGCTGTGGCCACAACAACCACACACATGTATGGTTGGTTGTTGTGGCCACAGCCACCCACATTGGGGTTATTGTTGTGGGTATACCCCTGCTTAGTGTGCTGTTATACTGCACAGTTTATGTTAACAGGTTAAGTAGATGTAAATCACACTATGTGTGGTTCTGTGCCACCCCACACCCTCCAAAGTGGGAGGCTGTGCCACCCACACCAGTACACCTATGTTTGCCAACTCCAGGATTGCACTACATTGAGGAAGAGGACATATACCCTGCCAGTACTATTGTCAATGACATTAAACTGACAAACTGATTATTTCCTGATGTGATGTTTTCGCAATTTGGTCTGAGTGGAATTACATAGGCCAAAATGAGTTCACTGCAAAATTAAGTACATCCATGTGAACAGTATTCTCTGTGTATTGCATCAACACCAAAGCCTGTGTGTGTGTGTGTGTGTGTGTGTGTGTGTGTGTGTGTGTGTGTGTGTGTGTGTGTGTGTGTGTGTGTGTGTGTGTGTGTGTGTGTGTTATTCATGGACATTTGGTATGTGCCACACAGTACCCTTACAATTGTCCACTGTATAAGAGCTGCTGACATCAGCCACCATGCACTCACCTGTATACACCCCTCAGACCTATCAGCCATGTGGCACATGCAGTAACTGTTATACAGACCTGTTAACTGTGTTCAGCTGTACCTGGGATATGACACAGTATGTCACCAGAGTGCTACACCCCTTGTAGGACAGGACAGCAGACACACATCCTGCTGACACATAGACACCTACAACACAAACTGAATATATTATGGAGACCACAATCAGTCAGTGCTAATAACAGCTATAATGCATCATGGCTTGACATCTACACACCCTGATGTGTAAGCATAAATCATTTCAGCTGAAAACATGTTTAACAGCATTACACTGCTAAACTTTAGGACATTCACCTTGTGCATCAGAACCATATCAGCATGTCCCTGCATCGATTGTATGGATGACAGGGATGTGGCACAGGTATCATCATATGCACAGCATGTTTTGGCAGGATTGCCAGAGGCCTAGGCTGAGCCGTTTAGTTGACATCATGTGTGTGGGTTAGGGGCTTCTTTATTAAATGGGCTGTGTAGATGTGGTGTTTGTAGGTATGGAGGTGTCCTAGCAGTGTTGGTGAAGTGTGTGCATATGTATGCACACATGTCTGCCATGTGGCTGCCTTATACAAGGGTTTGTTGGACAGCTGCAGACTGTACATGGCAGGGTGTACAGTTCATTGTCTCTGGCCATTGACATGGGAACTGTGCCTGCCAGGGGTTTCACAGGCACTACCAGGTAGAAGTCCAGATATGTTACTCTCCCCTGATGATTACAATTGTCCACTGGATCTGCATCCCTTTTGGGACTGGCCAGAACCATGTGCATGTGGCCTGCTGCATTGTGGTGTGGACAGCACCCCCTTCAATGCTGTTGCTTTTACTGCCACTACGGGAGCAGCCGTGAGTTGTTGCACATCCATGTAGACCTCCACCTGTTGGTGTTGCTGACCTACATCCACCTGGCTGCCATGCTACTCCCATCACATGCTCTACCACAGAATCCACACAGTTGAGGATTCCCACCATCTCACCCAACCATCTATCTAGGACTCTGCAAAATAACGGTGAGCACCTGCAAGATCACGGATGTTGTCAGGTACAGCAGAATGACTAGCCCTCTGGAGCCTCAGACTCTGTCTGGTGTAACATTCCATATGTGCCGGTGCCTCCATGATGGCCCAAAACATGCATCTGTTGACACCTGCTGTGGCACTACTGGTGGGGCATGATGGCCAGCAGCCCTCCAAAGAGTACCCCTGTACATCTGCCTGTGTGGTTACCTCGCCAGTCATCTGCCTATGGCTGCTGTGTACAGACACACTTGCCATAGTCCCCACACTGTCCTGTCCCATGCCACCACCCGCCAATTGTTCCTCATCTATGGCCACTGGTGATTGGGTATGTATGGGCATTGAGACTGTGTATGGAGATGGAGTGGATAAAAGTGGGATGTCAACCGATGGCACAGTTTCAGCCCCTGACAACACTGCCTGTGCCTCACCATGCCTATCATCATTGTCAGAGTCTGTATGGACAGTAACATCAGTTTGCCTGCAGGAGGGACCCTGACCCACCTCACCACCTGTGAGAGGCAAACAAAAATGTAATCTAAGACCTGTATGTTATGATTTACCTCTACACACACACACACACACACACACACACACACACACACACACACACACACTTACAGGTGAGGTGGCACAAAGATATTACACAGACCTCTCATTACCCAACAGTCAACATGCATGACATATGGCACTCAGCAGCATGCACCGCAGCCATACTCAATCCTTGTTACCAACATTATGCATCTCTGTGATGCATGAGTTTTGTTAGTAGGTGATGCCATTTCCCCTGGAACACACTGCACCCATGTACACAGTATTGCTGTGCACCTGTACAGCACACCGGCATGTACTGTGTGCCATACCTCACGAGTGTACACATCATTGCTGAATATGTATATGTGTGGCAGTTATGTTTGCTCTGTTGCTCACAGCTCCTGTGTGTTTGTCTGACACATACCTGGACTAATATGAGGACTGATGTCAATAGTTAATGCCTGACCTCTGATTTCCAGATCTCATCATCAGCAGTGCATGTATGAGCAATAAAATCCAATTACACTGACATCCTTCAAAGCTTAATGATGATATGAGGAGTGTACACACCCTTGTTGACATGCCAGCCTCTTCCATGGTATGCAATGGGGCCACAATACTGCATATGGTAACATTACACACACCTGATATGTGACATATGACCTGTGCAATCCAATGCAGTATCAAACAAATGTGTTAGTCGTGCAGATGCTGAATGAGATGCATACAATATGTGGGTTGCATAAGTGTGCATACCCTTAGCACAATGGTTTGTTGCAGCACCTGTTAAGTGAACTACAGCAGTCACTATTCAGAGAAGGGGTATATTAGCATGGCCCATCTTCACTTGCCATTATTTGGTCACTCCAGCCTACAAATGTCCCCCAACTCTGCCGGATTGCAAGGTCAGCTCATGTGCACACCCCTTGAGGTCACATAGTGGCTTCACTATTGCTGTGGAGTCATGGTTATGTCTGACACAATTCATGACCTTTACTTTGTTCAGATATAGCCATTCTTAGTGAGCTTTGGCTGTATACTTCAGTTCACTTTTGTGTTTCAGGATGACACCCCCTCCCCATCCTCAGCCTTATTGCAGATGCTTGACAACTATGGGCCACACACATGAGTTTTATTTTGCAGTGTTCCAAATTCTGAATGCCATGTCTATCATTCTAATTCCTGCTAATGAACAGCAAACCTAAAGGTGTACACTGGCATAAGCAAGGTAAAAATGGGGATTGTGGCCCTGAGGTGGAGTGAGATGTTCCTTGTGCATCACATGTATCTTATGAATACTGTCTGTAGGTTTCAGCCTTGGTATCATGACACCATTACACATTGCAATACATGCCTTTGGGAGACTTGGTGATATGCATATGCTATCTGTAGAGAGCCCTGGATGATGTTGCCTGTGGAACACCTCTTCCATCTGATTACCCTAACCCATAGGCCACACTTATGCAGATTCCAGGCGATTGTTGACACAGGTACTGCAAGGGCAGTACTTGATAGACATTCCTGCAAGTCCCTCAGTGTTGCTGCATGTTCCTGGGCAGCCTCTGTGACCAGTTTGCAACATGCGTTGTCATCTGTTTTGGATGGGCATCTATTTATTTTCAACATTAATGTTATCCCATACTTCATACATACATACATGACTGTCTGCACTGTTTGCCATGGTATATGCAATGGCGAGGTAAGGCTACTTTCCCGCTCCTGAGTGCTACCTTTCAGATACGGGATCCATTTCATGGTTTGTAAGATGTGTGCAAGCCACGGCTACCTCTATTGCAGGTGAGTGGGCAAATGTCACGGACATACTTCTTGGACAGCAGACCATTACTTGGTGTGACATTGAAACCCTGTACTTTATGGAAGGTCTGTACTCAAGAAGAGTGAATGCTGTCAGTACCTCACAAGCTGCTTCTACAATATGTTATTTGGAGTGTGTGCACACATATGCTTCCAGTGTATGTTAAGGTATGTATTCCCCATATTTGTTGTCCTAACATAGGTTTCCATATTACACATTTATTGTTCATGTTAGGATCACATTACAGGTTGTAAAAGGTGTGGAATGTGGTATTGTGATTTGCCATTGTTTAGATCACAAACAGTTGCCATTGGAATAGTGGTGTATACACTGTTGTAGCCACTGTATAAGGGTAATGTTTCAGACATGTCCCTACTATAGGCCATTTGTCCCACCATTATGTTCATCTCTGTCCACACATCTTGCATTGGCAGGTTGTTAGGTATACTGCATAACTCTTACATACCCTTTAGATATGCCACCATGGTGATCAGTGTGATGCAGTGCAGTTAACAGCAACAATAAGTGAACATGTACAGCGTGCATTATGGGTATGTATGTTACAAGTGTGCATGGCAAATAGCATGGCCATAACATGGCCGGTGTATTGGCAGACCTGAATAAACCACTCTATACTCACCAGCTACAGGCTGCTGCCCCAGTTGTATACTGGAAAGTCCTAAATAGTAGTGTGAGAGATGTTATGTCAGTAGCCACACCTGTGGCACTGGTACAGGGTAGGAGCAGCATTTCAGCACATCAACAGTACAAACCCACAATACTAGAGATTATGCACATCTGTTCATTACTACACTGCAGCAACAGACATCTTATCTGACATATGCATATTGATACTTTACAGATGAAAATGTATAAGCAACAGTGGTCTACTAATGTGCCCTGGGGTCTTACCTGCATGCTACTCATCCATTGTGTGGGTGGCACACACCTTAACAATGCTGTCTTCAGCTTGCTGGCTTGTCTGGCGGATAGGTGCCCCAAGGCTGACAAGGAGCGCCTCAGCATGTGTCAGTGGGGGCTGGGTGGCATGACCCTCACCTGTGGCTAGCTGGTCCCTCCTAACTGCAGCTTCATGCTGATGAGCATGATGGATCAGATCCATGCAGCAATGCCACACCTGCTCATAATTGCGGTTGTACAGGCTGACATAGTTTACCCTGTAGACGAGCTCATTCCACAGGCCGGTCCTCTTCTGCAGATCCTGGGCCCTGCGGCTGAAGAGGATAGCATGATGGACTATGAAGAGCTGGTTTGTAACATCATTTTCCAGAAGTGTGGATGTGGGCAGGTGTTAATGGGATATTGCACCTGGAAGACATAAACAGGAAAAAAGCACAGGGGACCTAATAGAGTAGTCCACCTACACATCAGCAATGGGTATTACTTGCAAATAATCCAGACTATACCATAACACTGTAAGCTATCATGGCCTGTACATCTTGCATTACACTCCTGGCCCTGACCTGTCCAGTTCCCCCAATGTTGGACACTTAATGGCATAATCCACTACACATGATTCATTTCTGTGTAGAGGGATGACAGTGGCCATCTTTCATGTGGATGGTGTGTGGATGGTGGCATGAGTGTGTTTGACTATAGTGTGTGATGGGACTGTGAGCACATGCTTGTGTTAATATAAGAGGTAAACTGTAATGTTCTCATACACAATGGAGTCATGCTGTTGTTGCCATCAGTCAGCATTATGTCCATGCTCACCATTGATGTGGGCAGGATTGTGGGTGATGTGCATATTCCCCTATACTACTGTTGTGGACAGGGTGCCACTGTCCCCACCTATCCTGTCTGATGCAGGTTGCCTCTATCCATGGCATGTGTGTTTGAGGTGTGCTTTAACCCCAGTACAGGTTGACTTGTGTTACTGGCTCAGAGAATGCGTACATATGTGTAGACATGATTGCAACTGGCCTTGGTGGTTTGCATATGTCTGATTTCTCGTCATAGTCAGCCTTAGAGGAGGTCACCTGTGAACTTACATGCTTGCTCAGATAGAGGTGCACTTGATTCCAAGTTGTGGTCTGCACCTATGTGTCCCTGTACAGCCACTATAGCAACATATTATGTACTTTATGTCTTGGTAGTGTCCACCAAGGGGGATTACTCTATCTTTGGTGGAGGATGGTTGTACAAGTAAGGTACTGCTGATTCCATATAGCTACAGTGGATATGAAGTGTACACACCCCTGTTACACTGCGTGGTACTTGTGCAATTGGAACATGACCTCACAAAAGCACATGTCAATGCAATCCCCACCTGTGATGTGTCCTATAGCCTGCTCAGTTCAATAGGGAATATAAACTGTCCTATGGAAACATATAGGTTCATAGGTTCATAGGTGTGTACTAGGCTAATGGTCCTGGAGCCTTTATAAGCCTAGCCCATGGGATTACTCTGGCATTGTGCCACCCAACCTTAGTTTCCAGTGCTTCTGTTGAGTAAAGACACTGGAGTGATCTCTGTGGTGAATTTTCTATTTCGCATCCACTCATCAAGATTTGTCTTTAAGTCGGCAAGTGAGGTGGTGCTTGCCATGTATGGGAAGTCTATTCCATAACATGGTTAGTCTCTGGGTTATGAACCTGTCCCTCCAGCATATGGGAAGTAATACTCAGTACAGTAAACCAGGTGAATGTATGTGCATACCCTAACACTGGTATGTTGTGTAAACACCTGCTGAGATGATTACAGCATCCAGTTGTCTTGGTTTGTACTCTAACGTCATATCACATCTTCACTTAGCAATGGTTGCTCACTTTCCATGAAACAGCTTTGTTTCTTTTAAAATAGAATTTTACAGGTTGTGGGTCACATTTGAGGTGATAAATGTTTTGACATGACTTCCTGTGGTTTCATTGGCATACAGCACACAGACCTGGCATTCCAACAGGGGTGTGTACACCTTGATATCCAGTGTATATGGGTGTTGATATAGCTGTTAGTGGTAGGCATTGACAGTGGGTCATAACACAGTTGTACACATCTCTGATTACTATGTGATAAGCATGCATATTGTAGTACCCATATCAATGTGATGGCAATGCAACAATCAGTAGCAGTACACATTTTATTTTGTTGCATGCAGTGACAGCATGGGCATTGTCTCTTTACCTTTCCTGTATGGAAGGCATCCTTCCTGTGTGTGAGCAGTGGTGTTACAGACAACAGTTAGTTATACCCCTTACAACAGGGCTTGTGCACTCAGGCCAACTACATGTTTGTATAAAGTTCCAGACCTAGGGAAGGTGCATAAGTATTGTTGTTATATGCATTGAATGCTGCTAGTTTTACAGGGTTTGTGTGTACATGCTAGTTTTGCATGGAATGTATTCTGTCTGCATATCTCTCAACTGTGGGCCTATCCACATGATGGCCAGAGGATTGGTTGTTATGTTTTGTCTGTTTCCCACACAGGTCTTGGCCCTGACATATCAGTGGCATTCTCTCCATTGATTGCTATCAGTACATGACAACATCCATTTGTGTTTCAAACTTCATATTCCCGAGTAAGGGTATGTTGCAACCAATCCTGTAACACCAGCAACTTTCACAGTGTATAAAGCAATAGTTCAAATATGGCCCTGTGTTTCAGCCTCTGTCCTCCACCTATATACCAGGCTTTGTCCAGATGTCATGCAGTAGAAGGTTGATAGTTAATGGTCTATCATTATTCAGGGCTGATATTCCTGCTATCATTCCAGTGATGTTGTGGACTCCCACACAAGTTGTAGGGTAGGATCCATATATAAGAGGGCTATAGCTGGACAAAACATGTGTGACCCTGTACAGTCTGGAGGTCATTGTATGGAGAACACTGTTATATGCCCTTGTAAGACATTTTATGGGGGAGGGGTATTAAATGTTTTTAACCTAGGCTGTTACAACATGTGAGGGATATCAGTAATAATAAACATTAAGGTATATGGCTGTACATTTTCATATGTTTCACCATGGTAACAGTGGTGTGCTAGACCTTACTGTCTTGCACACAGTTCTGTTTGTCAATGTGGTAGTCACATTTTAAGTTAAGCATTGTTATATAACGGATACATTTACATAGTGACAACTGATACATTCCCCCCTAGGAGGGGGTGAGTACAGAGTGTAATTGGAGACTGTTGAAATACATCTGTAATTAATTGTTGACTGATTCTCATCTTGAAGGCAAGTGTGTTTTTCACTGTTGTACTACTTCAAGGCTTTAGCCTAGACAGCAAAGTATGTTATGTTTTGCAGATTACTCTGTCATATGTTTTTTTTGAGAGGTACATTAATCAGTTATTATGTATTTCAAACATCAAAATGCTATACAAAATGGCATAAATAACTGAAATAGTACACAAATAAACATGTATATGTATGCAAACTGAGTGTGGTGTCATGTCCTTTGCATTGTGCGTGGGTATATGTTTCATGCAATAATTCTCATTTGTAGGAAAGAATCAGACACTGGCCATTTGAAAAGGTGGCAAATGTAGGAATAATGGCTGTTTGATATGCTGTGCACCATCTATATATACTCTCTTTATCTATATCTATAAATATTTATATATGTGTGTGTATATATATATATATATATATATATATATATATATATATATATATATATATATGTGTGTGTGTGTGTATATGTATCATTAGAATATTTAGTGCTTCCACATTGTACATTCCCTATGGTAGAATGACTATTCTGCAGGATATGACAAGAAATCATCCCAGTATTTTACAGCTGAGATGGCTTACTGGTAACTTGTTGTGGCTATGTTGTGCAGGGTCCTGGGTTCAAGTGCTGCTGATTTTAAATAGTGTAATTTCGAACTCCGGTAGTAGACCCATATATATATATATATATATATATATATATATATACATATGTAAATACATTTTACCTACTGTTGAATGACTGTGCTGCATGATATGTTTGAGAAAACATCACACTTACCTACACTTCAAATGGCTTAGTGGTAACTTGCTGTGCCTGTGGAGTTCAGGGTCATGGTTTTGAGACTTGCAAGGGCTGGTTCTTTTGTTGCTGGGCAGAACAAGCACTGATGGATCCAGAATGAGTAAGACACTTTTAAGTAATTGTAAGCGGGTTTGCATGAGTTTGCACAATGGTAAGCAATGCTAACTTCCAGTTAAATATGCTTACAGACTGCCTGAAAGTGCTTAATCTGTGTAGACACTGCTTAGCACCACACAAACAGGCTTAATCCCACTTACTACTGCTTAAAAGTGCTTACTTCCACTTACCCCCAAGCTAATTTCTTTAAAAGAAAAGAAAAAAGGGGTGATAGGAAAGTGGTGAAAAAGGGGGCACAAAGAGGGAAAGACAATAGCAAAGTAGCTAGAGATGTACAGGATGAGTGTAGGGAAGGTCCATAGCTGCCCATTTCTTCTACAGCAACAGCTGTGCATATATACTGAATTTGGAGGTAGATTTGGACACTCAAACCCCTGAGAGATGGGTGAGGACAACAATAATGTGTTGTGAAGCCAACTAGACCAGATTACATGTGTCCAGTGGACATGTGTGTGAAATGGACAGCTATGTATGGGGCGAAATTTATTTGGGGGAAATGATTGCCCTTTTTTTAATGTGAGAGTGGGATGTTGGGAAGGATAGTAGGTATATTTGAGGAGGTAGGTTAGGTAGGAAGATAGACAAGACAGACAAGACAGCATATAGGGACGGTATATGACACATGTGAAGGGTAAATACTTTGGAAGGGGAGGGGTTTTTGGAGATCGGAAGCCCATGAGCCCCCAAATGGAAACAGTGGGACTGAGGTCCCCACCCATGGGCAGTCACCACTACACCTTCCTGGCCCCGAAGGTGGCTGTGCTGGGGGCTGAGCAGGAGGTGCAGGCTGACCCTCTAAATGAACCACGTGGCCCTCAAGCTGGCATAGCAGATCTCCAAACTCCCTTTGGAGTTCGCTATGCACTAATCCCCGGACCTGACTTCGGGTGACAGGATCCTGTCCACGCCCACTTCTGGGGGGACGAGCCCCATCCCCTGAGGCAGTTCCACCCAAAGGTGATGCAGGACCAGTTGACGAGAAGGTCCCAGGGTGGGTCTCAGAAGTGCAGTGGCCTGGTGCCATGGCCAGATGAGGTGGGAGAGGTGGGTCTACTGGCACCAACCTTCCCAATCGTGCTATGGTGTTTCAGTTTTAGAGCATATGTGGGTTAGTAATAGTCAACACAGTCCAGGATTAGTTATAACAGCATGCAAAGATATTCCCATTAACCAAAAACACCAGATTTGGAACAGTTGCATAGCAAACAGAGCACATGCCTATATGGAACCACAGTGGCCATTACAGAGGCATGCAAGTTACATTAATAGCAGCAGGCCACCAATGATAGTATTTCAACATGGAACATTAATAGAAACACATTTCAATATTTGTTGAACAATATGACATATGTCCCAACAGTAGGTTTGGTGTAAACATACCCATTGATTTGTGTGTTAAGATTATTGTTGCAGATATGGTGGGGGGGGGTGTCAATTAACAACGTATATATCTTTGCAGTACTCACAACTTTAATGATCTTTGCTCTAATCTTTACTCTACAGGTATTATTACGATACTCTATGGCCCTGGTTTGGGCAGCGGTATGTTTGTACACAATGTATGCTTCAACTGTCTTATAGCTAAATTCTACATCTCTTACTTGATAGACCTGTGGAGGGAATGTTTGTTAACACTACCTGACTGTTTCTACACATATTCCCAGATTCCTGGTTAATATTATGCACATACCTCTCAATCTCTCAATGCACACACTCTGGACAAAGCTTGACAAAATGGGGGTACAAATAGGGACATATTTTGAATATTGCTCTCATGAACTTAGAGAGTTGCTAGAGTGACAGGATTTGTTTTAATATACATTTTCAGAAGGTTTTGAGGTCTGAAAATCAAATGTATGTCATTATTTAGTGACTACAATTCTGAGATCATCCCACTGATTTGCCAGGGGGACAGAGGAACAGGCAGAAAATATGAGCCAATTATCTGGTTATTCTGAAAAAAATCTGTACACTTGAGAGGTATGATTATGCATACAGCTTATTACCACTCCCAGGATTCAAACCATGGCTGTGTCTGCTAACAACACAGCAATTTAAGTTTCATCAGAGTGCGCTATTTGGATATTGCTGTCTATGTCTCCAGTGTTTTCTGTCTAAGTCTCTCTTGGTTGTACAGTCTGATCTTGTACTTACAACAGTCTTATACAGACATTCCTAGACATTTTTTTATGTAGCACAGTGTGGGTAACAGTGGTTAACACATTACTATTCAGAGAATGCAACACTAAATGCCATACAATACCAGAGTAAACACAACCAGTCCAGGATTTAGAACTTTTTTTTTGCCAGGCAGTTACAGTTTTATTTAAATATGACCTATATGGGACAATTACTGTCATCTTGTCTGGTTTATTCAGTATAACCCATACACAGTTTTTATACTGCCAGATGACTTTCTACTACTTTATATTTATTTGGTATGACTACTACAAGCAGGATTGTTACTCACCAGCCTTGCAATGCAGGCTTTGCAACCTAGTAGCATGGGCTTCCTGATTCACAGCCTGCTCAGCTGCAGCTGTAAGGGAAATAGAGAAATATTTAGGCATACCTATCCATCACATACACAGGCTGGACATTAGTAAACAGTTATTGGCATGACTACTTACATACTGCTGAGACATCATCCCTCTGATTGCTTCTTGACCCCACTCATCCAAGACCTCCTTCTTCCTCTGCTTCAAGTCAGCATAGTGGTGCCAGACCTGCTCACCAGTCTGAGGGATACCAGTGGCCCTGGTGAGATCAAGGGAGAGATGGTTCCAGGCTTCTGCTTTATATTCCGAGCCCTGGTACTGGCCCTGCAGCAGTCTCTCGTCATGTGTTTGTACCAGGAGTCCTATCATGACCTTGGACTCCTGTATGTCCCAGCGCTGCACCTGGTAGTGCATGCCCTCAATAACTCCTGCCATACTGCCTACAGTTGGAAGCTGCAACAAGTTATGAGCTGTATTCCCACCTGTGGGGTTTAAATACAGATGATTTCCCACCCTTTGCTGTGATTGTATGGCTTTGAATATGCTGAGGTAAGCTAATCTATGGGCAAACTTGCTTAGCTAAGGTTGGCAGTGCTTAAAGGGGCAGGTTCAGCATTGCTTACCAATGGGCAAATCCACTTAGCTGAGCTAGTCATTGCTTAGTATTCATATGTACACAATGCTTACACCCAGTCAACAAAGCTGTGCAATGCTTAGCATTGCTTATTTTTTATTTTATAAACTATCTGCTGTATGGGATTTATTCATCATTCATTACATATTATAAACTTGTTTACTGTCCCTGACACCCCCCCCCCAATGTGCTTTCATTACATTTATTCATGTGTGACTATACTGTATGGGGCACTTGTGTTATATATAGGCTTCACATCTTTATAAAACTGACACCTCACATCTGGACCTACTACAGTACTCTGGTTAACAAATATATGTTATTTAGTAGCTAATTATTAAAAAAATGTTTATGTACTGGTTTTACATGTAAAATGCAAACTGCTTACAGTGAGGATCACACTGGGAATGGCTGTTTATAAAGCATATGCTCTAACCACTACACTATTGCAGTACAGCTTATGTTGGATGTTTCTTACTATTTAACTTCTTGTGCTGTTTAAGCTGGACTAAGCATAGCTAAGCAATGGGCACTCCTGTGCAGCTATACTTAAACTTTATCGCATGTTTAAAAAAAATATTTGTTGTGTTTTTTATTTGTACCCTTCAGAATATCCATGCTAATGCTAAACCTGTTATTCTATCAACTTTCTGCTTTGTGGGATGATTGTCCCTTTTGGCTTTGCCCACATTAATTATGGGTTGAGAGGTGTGCGCTATGTGCTTATGCTAAATGTGTTATTCTGACAACTTTTGTCTTGGTGGGGACAATTGTCCCTTATGGCTTTGACCAGATTTGTTATCCTGACAGGTTAGGGGTGTTATGAGCATTCTTGCTTGCTTTAAATTGCTGAAAGGCAATTCTGGAGTGCAGGACATGTGTATATTGTGAGAGCTCTGTTCTCAGACACACCCTCTGCGCTCATACACGGAACAGTGTCCGTTTTACTACATGGCAGTGCGCCTTCATACATATGCATGAGGCTCTGCCGTGCTGAACAGGAATGGTCCCTGCTATTCCTACACGGCTGCTTGCCGAATCCAGGGGATTGTCTATCCCATACAGTATCTGTACAACAGATACATACTTTTATTGTCCTTTTAATGACATGAAATACATATAAAAGTGAAAATGTAACTGTAACAGGAATAGTCTTAAATAATACCTGAGAAATTAAAACAAACAGGAAGGTAAATTCTGACAATGAGTAATGTCTATAATGAAATACTGAACAGTAAGTTTGAATGTAGATGACGATATCCAGTTTGTGGAACTTTAAAGTAGTGGGTAACTAAACAACGCCGTAAAGGAGAAGTACCCCTAGCAAGTTAAACTGCATAGTCAGCATCAGAATATGCACTTCTAATCTGTGAGACAAGGGTTAGAAGTATTAGTTGTTACTATATTACAGGTTCAGAAGGCTATAACGTGGCAGACATCAACAGGTGTAACTACATGGTCTTCAAGCATGGAAAGTGCAGATAGTAAATCTGTTAGCAAAACTATGTATCCAGCAGTGATTTCTCTTTTCAGTGCTGACTTTTGTTAGCAAAGTCGGTCATGTGTAGGTAATAAGCTTTACCAGCAATCATTAAACCACAGACCATGGAGGGATGAAAGCTTATGAACCTGTTCTTCATTAAGGGCAACTGGTACTGACCTATGTGCTGTTGTACATAAAAATTATCCAAAGATGCACTAATGTTTGCATGAGTTAACTGGCAAAAACAGGTTATTTATATGTTTTATATCTCTAGGTCAGCGGGCAAAAGAATATTAAAGGCTGGGCTGATTCATTCATTCATTCATTCATTCATTCATTCATTCATTCATTCATTCTCTGAAGCTTGCTTAATCCAATGTAGGGGTGAAAGAAAAGCTGCAACTATTTCAACATTAAATGGGGATGTAAGGCAACAAAGCTAATCCTGGCCAAGATAGCTCATAGCAGTGCGCGCACACACACACACACACACACACACACACACACACACACACACACACACACACACACACACACACACACACACACACACACACACACACACGCACGCCGCATACACACACACACACACACACACACACACACACACACACACACACACACACACACACACACACACAAACACACACACACACACAAAATGAAAATTTGTTTCAGCATAATAAAGTGAACATTGCTGGAGTGGTCCAGTACTCCCACAAGTATGTTAACTTTTATTTTTGGGAAAAATTATTCTTTTGAATGACTAGTTCTGTTCTGTAGATAACGTATAGCACCTGTATATGTTTAGAACTCAGGTGAGGGACTCTTGTCAAAAAGTACATAATTAACACTTACAATGGTGGACAACAGATCTCCAAAATCAAATTAAGTAAATTGCAGTGGCATGAGATACATACTGTTATAATTCTACTACTTTGAAAAAAAGTAAGGTTGGCACATTTTAGAGCAAGTGTCGAGATAGGTATGTAAAAAAAATGTGAAGGCAGTTACATAACAGGCTCGTAAACAAGTCAGTATGAGTACTTTAAAATAAAAAAAAACATCTAACAGTAAATAAATGTCAGTAAGCATGGCAAATATACAATGCCAAAATAAATTATGGGAGTAGCGCCATGGGTGTAGAGCAACATCTGGTTGACATTCAAAAAGATGCATTGTGCTTTCATCTGTAGAGACCTCTCTGAGAATGAAATAAGAAGTTGCTCATCTCCAGTAGAGAGGAACAGGATTAGGGGGGGGGGGTCTTTTTGCTCATACTGAAACATGAATGGTCACCACCAATGTCCTTGAGGTTGGGTTGCCAGTAAAGAGGAATATTTGAACCAGCCTGATCTTTCAGACAGTAATGGTGGTAGAATAGTGGAGGAGTCCTCCAAGCTGTATCTTTCTAGAATTATTTTGCTTTCCTGTCATATGTTGGCTCCATGTGCAGTTAACAGCAATGGAGACTCGGGTGAATGCATGGTATCTTCACAGGAGAGCCCAAGAGACAGAGAGAGAGAGTACAAAATCCTAAAGGAAAATGAAGCAACTTCTTCTGGGAGATTCTATTGTAAAAGATTAGAAATAGGGAATATAGTGGGCAGGGAAGTTTGATGCCAGCTGGATGCTATGACTGAGGAGGATAGGGCATGAATCCATCTGATCATGATAGCAGCTCATTGGGTACAGGATGAAATCGCTGTTATGCTCTACTTTGAAACAAGTTACTTGCTGGCTACAGGATGAGTTTGTTTCACACAGGAAAAGTGTTAGACAAATAATGTGCATGATAGGAGTCTCAGATGTGCCTTCTACCCATTGCACTGGTCCAGCCATGGTGCACTGCACCACAGGTGTACAAGTGAGGTACACCTTAGGGCTTTGGCTTAATTCAGGACCGTGGACCACATGAAGGGATGAAAGCTTATGAGCATGATGTTTTGTATCTGCATACATGGATGCCAGAATCCTTATAGATGGTTTTAATTGTTTAAACAATAAGTAGTAATACTAACCATGGAGGAAGGCAATGAAAAACAGCAGGAAAATACTAGCATCACCTCTCAGACTAAAAAAGGTTATAGTTTTCCTCTTGCTTCAATTCCTTGCCACTGGCAACCATCTCTTAATGCTCAGCCATTGGTTATTCTGTGCTAATGACTTATAATTGCTATACAATTGCTTGACCCTGTGATGATGCTTGTCAGTTCCATTCCATGCTCTGAGATCCACAGCAAAATAATCCCAGACTTTTGTCTTTGTACCTTTCTCGTGCCCCCTTTTGACATTAGTGGGCACCAGATTTAGGATGCTATTCTGTCTTATTGGCATGCTAGACTTTCGCTCATGCTTGACTTCTGTCACTGCCTCAGCCTCCTGTCTGTCTGTTCATTGGTTACTCCAGACTAGAAGTTGGCACTTGCCTTGTATCTACGACAAGGATATGGGTTTGTTATTATCATTCTTTATATCTCATTATCTGTCCAACTAGTCTTTATCACCCCCTCTTCTACTAGTGTTTGAACCTGTCACAGTAAGTCACCTTGATGGGACCATAACTCAGGACACATCATTTCATACACATGCCTCTCTGTTTGAGGTCAGAGAACAGTACTGTTCTGAGTAACCATCATTTTTTTCTGTGACTTTGTACACAGAAACACTAGCAATCTCCTTTCCTATGTCATGAAAATATTCATAAATTGCCTTCAGTGGTTCTGAAATTCAAAGAGTTTTGGCCTAAAAATTAATGATTCATGAAGCAGGTAAAATGTTTTTTAAATACATGATGAGTAAAACAATGCAGCCAGTTTAGGGGAAATGAATTGCAAAGAATCGTTCTTGGACTGGTGTGAAATAAAAGAAGATTTAATGTGCGTTACCTTCAGAAAAAAAGTATGACAAGAACATACATGTGAAGCAAAACAGTAGCAGTTTTCAAATCTTGATAGTTAATTTTTGTTAGGGTTGCAGTAGGCAGCTTTCTTTAAAATTAGTGTGATTCTACTTAGACGAATAGACATAGTTTCTTTAAATCACATGAAAAGAATGCTTAATTTGCCGCAAATGAAGCAAATCACTACAGCCACTTCAAAACTAACATGAATACATCTTTTATCACACATTGTCTGGTTCCATCTAACAACCATTGCTTAATAGAATTCATGCATGAAAGTATGGACCATCAACACACACGTAACCTAGTCATTAATGACCTATTGTAATCTGATCCATCTGTCTTTGTGAACAGGCTGACAGCAGATGCTTTTGAATGAAAACGCAGCAGTAAGCTTGTCCAATGAGCCCCAGCACCTAAAGTAAGGATCCATTACGAAGGTGCAATTCAAGTCACTGTATTGTGAATGGTGATTGAGCACTGTAGACATGATCACGTTAGCCACTGTAACTGTCGGTGTAAGAGTGTTTAATGTATCTAGTAGTCCTAAGCAGAATGCATCAGACATCTGTATGTACAGATATTTCCAGCATCTAGTTTTTGGTATGGAATTTACTGAGCATGAAACTTAATCAAATCTTCAAAATCTTCTGCACAATCAATCAGTTTTTTTTTTGCCAATAGTAGCACCATAGGAGTCATCAAATACATTCAAACTGTAATATATGTTTTTTCCCATAAAGTATCTTCATGGCTTTTGTTATAAAAATTGTATATTACCATTCAAAAGTGAAATAGATATAAATGTATTAACCCCAGATTTACTATTCTTCCATGCAGGACTAGCTTAGTCCTGCATGGAAGCAGCCGTTTAGGAGGAGGATGGCAGTGCACCATGAATATTAGTGAATGCACGCTGCCTGAGCTCCTAATCCTACACAGAGTGTGTAAGAGTACAGTGGGCATGTCTGAGAGCACAGCTGTCAGAATATACACACCCCCACAATGAAGAACTGTAGAAAGGCCAAAGGAATGAGCAAGACCGCTCATTGGTGTCCGCATATCCCCAGCAACATTCCCCCATGTGTACAACAGCAATAGTAAATACAAATCAAATAAACAAACCTTTTTTTTTTATTAAGAATCTGATTAAAGCTAACCAAAGATGCGCGGGTGTGCCCATCGCTTAGCTATGGTTAATGCAGCTTAAATGGCTGAAGAAGATAACAAGGAATATATATGCAAATGAAACAGTATAGCAATAGTGTAGTGGGCTGAGCATTCCCCTTATGAGCAGGCATTACTGGTTCAAGTCCCACTGCAGCACATTCAATTTTCCATGGCAAATCATGTTATGACCAATATTTTAGTTGCATAACCCACTAAATAACATATATCTGTGAACTGGAGTACTGCATTAAATGCAGATGTGAGGTGTCAGTGTCATAATGTTGCAAAGTCCTCAGATAAGCACATGTGCCCCATACAGTATATGTACACAGGAATCATGGATACAAATGGAAGGTAAAATTTGTAATGAATGACAACTCCATATAGCTTCCAAATCCCCCACCTTCCCAAGAACCATTAGATATTACTGTCTAAATCAGTGCAATTGTAAGAGGGAGTAAGCACTAATTAGCAAGTGTAAGCACCAATAATCAGTAGTAAGCATATTTAAGCACTAGTACGTAAGTTTAAGCCTGTTTGCATGGGGGTAAGCAATGTGCGCACAGGTTAAGCAATTTTGAAGCTAACTCCCTGTAAGCATATTTAACCGGAGGTTAACATTACTTACCCTTGCACAAACCCATGCAAACCCGCTTACAACTGTTCAAAAGTGCCTTGATCACTCTGTATCCAACGGCCCTTATTCTGCCCAGCAACAAAATAAACAGCTTTGCTGGTCTTGAACCCAGGACCTTGTACACTATAATCACAGTAGTTAACTACCAAGCCATCACAGCAGTACAGAAGAATGAGGTATCACCAAACAAGTCCTCACTATAGCAAAATCAAACTGAACCTGTGAAAGGAATTAATATGCAGTCATATCTTCTATAACCCACTACATAACATAAATATGTGGAGTACAGCAGTAAATCCAGATGTGAGGTGTAATTGTAATAGAGTGTTGAAGTCCTCAGTAAAACACAAGGACACCATGCAGTGTACATACACATGAATCATGAATACCAGGCACATATATAAGATGTAATGAATAAGAAATCAATGTAAAAAAGAAAATATGATGCAAATTCAAATGTAAGCAATACTAAGCATTCCACAGGCCAGCTTAGGAGGTGTAAAGCAATGTGTAGGTCAGCTAACTCAATGTGCCCAGTGTTATACCCCTTTAAACTATGCCAACCTTAGGTAAGCAAGTTTGCTCATAGCCTAGCCTTTTCAAAACCAGCCAGTCATGGAAAAGTGTGGGAAATCAGCCCTACTTAAACCCATGTGGGAATACATCTCATAACTGGTTGTAGCTTCCCCTTGCAGGCACTATGGTAAAAGGGGAGAAGGTGTGCACTTCTGGGCGCAGCGCTGGTGCATTCAGTAGTCCAGAGTCATGGCAGGACTCTTTGTCAAAGAACATGAGCAGAGACTGCTGCAGGGCCAGTACCATGGTTCCCAATACAAGCCAGAAGCCTGGGACCACCTCGCCTGTGACCTCACCAGTGCCACTGGCATACCCCGAAATGGTGAGCAGGTCAGGCATTGCTATGCCAACCTGAAGCAGCATAAGGGGGACCTCTTGGAACAGTGGATCCCAGAGGCTACAATGGCAGGAGCAGTCCCAGCTGTGTGTAAGTATCACTCCACTATGTGTGTAATAATCACCAGCTCATGTATATCATGGATAGGTATGGCTACATATTCCTCTTATGTCCTCCACAGCTGCAAGTGAGCGGGCAGTGAATCAGGAGGCCCACAGAAGTCACCTGGAGAGGTTGTGATGCAAGGCAGGTCAGTAATACTCTTGCATGTACTGTCATAGGAAATAAATCTAAAAAGTATTAGTAAATTAATTGCCTGTATAAAACCTGTATTGTTTAAGGCAAGTACTGCATACACTGGAGAATATGGCAGGAAGAGTCTCATATAGTTTGTATGTAAATAAAAGTGTAATAGCCTGGCAATAAAAGTTTAATTGCTGGACTGCATGTGTATACTCTGATATCATATGGTAATGTAGATTTGTAATCACATAATAGTACTGTTGTATTAAGCACTATTATCCACACTGTGCACCATAAATACAATGTGTACGAATGCCTGTATATGACTAGTGTAATCCCCAGAAGACAATTAGTACAAGTGAGAGACACATAGACAGATTTAATTGCTGGACTGCATGTGTATACTCTGATATCATATGGTAATGTAGATTTGTAATCACATAATAGTACTGTTGTATTAAGCACTATTATCCACACTGTGCACCATAAATACAATGTGTACGAATGCCTGTATATGACTAGTGTAATCCCCAGAAGACAATTAGTACAAGTGAGAGACACATAGACAGAAAACAGTGAAAAGGCAAACAACAAAATCTGAATAGCACATGCAACTGAGAAGTGAACTGCTTTATTTTTAACACACAAAGCCCTGGTTCTAATCCTGGCAGTGGTAGTAGTCTGTATACAGAATCATACCCCACAACTGTACAGATATGTCCAGAAAGTCCAGTAAAGTGGCCCATATCAGTGGAAAATCAGTAGGATGATCCCAGACGTATAGGCAGCAAACAGGAAATACAACTGATTGACACACATTTATGAGAACAAAGCTGGCACACTAGCAACTCCTCAAAACCTTATGACAGTAAGAAGCCATGTATGTCCCATTTACATCCCCATGTTGTCAAACTGTAGCCAGAATGTGTACAGTAGCAGAGTGAGATGTATGTGCATAATAGTAATGTGGAATCTGATACTGTATGTGGCAACAATCAGGTAGTGGTAACAAACATTTCTCCCACAGGTCTGTCAGATACCAACACTGTGCCCAGAGATACAAGAATGATACCCTGTACTGGTACTGTTTGCTTTGGAATTGCATGGCATTGTGACTGATGCAGTTGCTCCAAATAATAAAGTATTATTCATCATTGTCGCCCACAATGTCCTACAAAATATAACTGACTAGGAAATCCTATATAAGAGTGCTGTAATACAAGGTCAGAATGCAAAACCACAGTTGACTTATAAGACAGAAAGCAGGTAGGGGATATACAGCAATATTTATAGAGCACACACAACTCTGATGGACAGTGTTTATGTTGTAGCAGACACAGCCATGGTCTGAATCCTGGGAGTGGAAGTAGGCTGCATACAGAATCATACCCCACAACTGTACAGATAAGACCAGAATGTCCAGTATATGGGCCCATACCTGCTGCCTGTCACCCTGTCCCCCTGGGAAGTTTGTGGGATGATCCCAGATGTCTAGGCAGCAAACTGGGAATACAACTGATTGTCATACATCTATGAGAACAAACCTGTCATGCTAGCAACTCCCGAAACTGGTATGAGAGTAATAAGCCAAGTATGTCCTATCTACTCCCCCATGTTGTCAAGCTGTGACCAGAGTGTGTATAGTAACAGAGTGAGATGTATGTGCATAATACTAATGTGTAATCTGGTAATTTGTGTGGCAACATTTAGGTAGTGCTAGCAAACATTTCTCCCACATGTATGTCAGATGCGAACACTGTGCCAATAAAAAAGCTTGATACACTGTACTGGTACTGTTTACTCTGGTATTGTATGGAATTGTGAGTACTGCAGTTGCTCTAAATAATAAGGTGTCACTGACCACTATCATCCACACTGTGCTACATAATATAACTGTGTAGGAAAGCCTGTATAAGAGTGTGGTAAGTCACTAAAGGTTGAAGAGGGCAATAGTCTAGATATGTCTCGGTTCACCTGCATGTGGTCAAGACATGGCCAGAGTCTATGCAGAAAGAAATGGACATCTATGTGCACAACATCAACCTGGAATCTGTGAGTATGTGTCGAAACAGTTAGCTAGTGTTAACAAACACTACCTCCACAGGTATACCAGGCAAGAGGTGCATACTGCAGGTCAAACCAGTTCATGTATAACAATGACGACAGCCATATCACTGTCCAAACTAAGGCTATAGGGTACTGTAGTAATACTTGTAAGGTACATATAACAGCAATGACTAGGAAAGCAATGTGGACTACAGGAATATACTAGTCGTTAATTGACATCTTTCTCTCCCCCCACCATATCTCCAACAATAAACTACACATCCACCTCAACTGGTATGTAATGACTTCACTGTTCCAATTATGTCCTATTGGTTGATAAATATTTAAATCTGTTTCCATGCATGTGCTATATTGAAATATTACAACATTGGTGGCATGGTACCATCAATGTACCTGCATGCTGTTGTTATTACCACTGTGGTCCCATATATGCATGTGCTCTGTTTGCTATGCAACTGTTCCGTATCTGGTGTCTGGGTTAATGGGAATATCTTTGCATGCTGTTATACCTAATGCTGGAATGTGTTGACTATTACTAACCCAAATATGATGATAAAATGTAAACATTATAGCATGTTTGGGAAGGCCGGTCCCAGTGGACCCACCAGTCCCACCTCAGTTGGGCATGGCACCAGGCACCAGCACGTCTGGGGCCCAACCTGTTACCTCCTTGTCTGTTGGTCCTGCACCACCTTCGAATGGAACCACCACAGGGGATGGGGCTTATCCCCCCTGGGTGTGGGTGCGGACAGGAACCTGTCACCTGTCACCAGGTCCGGGTTGTGGTGCATAGCGAGTTCCACAGGGAGGTCGGAGATCTGCTATGCCAGCTTGAGGGCCATGTGTTGCAACTAGAGAGTCAGCTTGGCTGTGCGACTCAGCCCCCAACACAGCCACCTTCGGGGCTGTGAAGGTGCAGTGGTGACTGCCCATGGGTGGGGATCTCAGTCTCACTGTTTCCACTAGGGGGCTTATGGGCTTCTGATGTCCCAACACCCCTCCCCATCAAGGTGTCTACTCCCACATGTGTCATATACCACCTGTGTATGCATCTTGTTTGTCTTGCCTGTTAACCTACCCAACCTACCTCCCCAAATACATCCACTATCCCTCCCCAACATCCCACTCTCACCTGAAAAAAAAAGAGGGGGATCAGTTCCAAAAAACAAATCTCGCCCCATACATAGCTGCCCATTTTGCACGTGTCCACTGGACACATGTAATCTGGTCTAACTGGCAGCACAGCATATTATTGTTGTCCTCACTCCTCTCTCAGGGGTTTGAGTGTCCAAATTTACCTCCAAAGTCAGTGTATATGCACAGCTGCTGCTGTAGAAGAAATGGGCAGCTATGGGCCTTCCCTACATCCTTCCTGCACATCCCTAGCTATTTTCCCTAGTGTCTTTTTCTCTTTATTCCCCTTTTTCACCACTTTCCTATTAAACCTTTTTTTCTTTTCTTTTAAAGAAATTAGCACGGGGTAAGCAGGAGTAAGCACTTTAAAACAGCAGTAAGCGGGTTTAAGTCTCTTTGCGCGGGGGTAAACAATGCCTACACAGGTTAAGCAATTGAAAAGCTGAGTATAAGAAACTTTAACCGGAAGTTAGCAGTGCTTACCTCTGCGCAAACACGCTTATAACCACTCAAAAGTGCCTTAATCACTCTGTATCCAATGACCTATGTTCTGCCCAGCAACAAAATAAACAGCCTCTGCAAGGTTCAAACCCAGGACCCTGCACACCATAGCCAAAGTGATCTATAGATATGCATGTATATATATATATATATATATATATATATATATATATATATATATATATATATATATATATATATATATATATATGTGTGTGTGTGCAAGCAGATATATACATCTATATAGGTATATATATGGACATACATCTGTAGATAAAAATGGGAACATAGCAAAAACATATATGTCCACATGCTCCGTTAATGGGGTTGAGAGGCCCCAAACATACATCTTGTATGAATAGGTATCCCCCCCCCCAACAGCCAAACACATCTGCCCTGCAATACACTACCAACTGTTGCAGATCCCATAACCAGGACTTGACACAACATGGGCACAAGATGTTAACAGTACTCCATCTCACCTATATGATGTCAGGCTGGTATCAGTAACATATCATGCAGTACAGTCTGGCTACCATAGGGAATGCACAATGTGGATGTAATCAACATCCCTAGGATACATATACAAAGACACATACATGCAGATACAGATATACATATGTATGTGTATATATCTATATATATATATATATATATATATATATATATATATATACACACACACACACACACACACACACACACACACACACACACACGCACGCATATATATATAGATATATATGTAACTGCACAAACACACACAAAGATATGTATAGGAAGATACATATGTAGAAGGTGCATAATGCATCCAAGATTATCCAAGTTCAACTAACTCTGGGCAATACCGCAATCGAGATTGTAGCTTGCTACAGACCCCCCACCATGCCCCAGGATTCCCACTCCTCTTTTCTTGATACACAGGAAAATATTAAGGTACAACCCAACACACTAATAATGGGTGATTTCAACTACCCTACCATTAACTGGGAAAACTACTCATGTACCAACTCTTTTGCTGAATGTTTTCTGGAAATCATCAATTCCAATGCCTTGGATCAACTTATCCACACCCCCACCAGGGGCAGCAATATCCTAGACCTGGTCATCACCAACATGGGTAATCGGTGTTCCACACCAGAGGTCAGTTCCTCATTGGTCAGATCCGACCACAAGCTAATCACCCTATACATCCACATCCCGCTCCCACCTCCCATTAGGAAAACAACTGTAAAAAATTTCTCCAAAGCCAACTTCACACTTCTTAAGACAGAAGTGGCAAACTTCACGACACCCATGTAGATGGACAATAGAGGTACGACTGCTGAATCCTACACAATGCACTTTATAAGCACTTACACGAGTGCATGGATCGTGCTATCCCTAACAGATTCAAGATACTATCTTCCAAAAAAAGTAAGCCAATCTGGTGGTCTTCTGCCATAAACAAACTCTACAACAGAAGAAAGAAACTGTTGCAAAAAAAGAGTAAAATCCCACGATTGGAGGCACTTCCTGGTCAGCCTCAGTAAGAAGCTGAGATCCCTCATAAAATCCTCTAAATCTAGTTATGAAAACAAAATTGCCACTGATTCTAAAGACAACCACAAAGCATTCTATAGCTATGTCAAAAATCTCAATGGCAACACTCAGATCTGCTCTGAGTTACAGCACAATGACACTAAATATACAGAACCAACTGATATTGCCAACATCCTGGCAGATAGGTTCGGTGCTAACTTTACCCCCCTCTCACACCCTAAAGGGGCCATCTTTATGCTGGAAGAATGCAAAGTTCCTGTAATCACATCTGCACAGGTAAAAACCTCACTCTCCAAAGCCAAGAACACAGCATCCATGGGACCTGACAACATCCCAGGCTGCCTTCTACATGAACTACAGAATGAACTGGCACCCCACCTAAGTACCATATTCAATCATAGCCTCACCTCAGGCTTTGTGCCCATTGAATGGCGCACCATGACAGTTATCCCACTCTACAAGGGGGGGGCCACAACAGACCCCAGGAACTACCACCCCATTAGCCTGACGAGCCTCGTCTGCAAAGCCATGGAACGTATCATCATGGAACTCATAAACAAAGACATTGGAGATCTTCAAACACTGGACCCCACACAGTTTGGGGTTGTAAAAGGCAGATCATGTCTCCTAAACCTGATAGACTTCTTTGAAATAGTCACCAAAACCATAGATGAGGGTAAGGTGGTTCACACAGCCTATCTAGATCTCGCCAAGGCATTCAACACCATCCCCCACTCTGGAATTATAGATAAACTCACTAAACTAGGTATAAATCCCTATGTCACAAGATGGGTTGCCAACTGGCTTACTGACAGAACCCACACCGTGAAAGTAGCAGACTCCAAATCAGACTTCAGACCAGTGACAAGTGGAGTACCACAGGGTTCAGTCCTGGGTCCTCTCCTGTTTGGTATCTACTTCTCTGAAGTACAGGCTAACACAGAAGGTCTTTGTCTAACTAAATTCACAGATGACTACAAACTAGGAGCCATAATCAAAACTCCTAATGATGTGGACATCCTACAAAAGGGCCTCACTGAGACAGATGCCTGGTGTCAAAGACATGGTCTCATGCTCAATGCCAAAAAGTGCATTGTCATCCCCTTGGTAAAAACTCTGTACCCATGAACTACCACATAGGTGGTAGTCTACTTAACACTGAAAGTTTGATAAGAGACCTTGGGACACAGGTGGACAGTAGTCTCTCCTTTGATAATTGCATCACCACAGTGGTCAGGAAATCCTTCTACATGGCACACCTCATCACAAAAAGGTTTGTCATCCAGAAAAAAAAGAGGTCATTGTTCCCCTCTACCCATCACTCATTAGTCCCATTGTAGAGTACAATGCCCCTTTTGGTATTTACCTCACAAGACATCTACAACAACTGGAAAGGCCGCAAAAATACCTCACAAAGAGGATTGCTGGCCTCAAACAGATGCCTTACGAAGACCATCTCAAAAAAACTCCAGCTTTACTCCGTCGCATATCGCCTACTCAGAGGCGATCTCTGCATAACATACAAAGCTATGTCAAACCCAGAGCTGTTGGACATGCTCCACTTAAAGAAATCCCAATCCCTCCGAGCTACATGCTCTGGGGACGTAAACCTTGTCACCACAATAAACAGAACATGCTGGAGGAATAGATTCCTGTCTCAGAGACTTCTCATATTCTGGAACAGACTACCTATCTATGTCAAACAGAGCTCCTCATTAACACTCTTCAAGAAAAATCTTGATGATTGGATGGGTAATAGGAAATTCACCCCGGGGATCACTTCTGTGGTACTGCTTGACAGGGGCACAGGAAAATAATTTTCTTGGGTGGCAAAAGCCAGGATACCTTTTTGGCTAGGCTTGTATAGGCCCTAGGGCCAATAGCCTAGTACCTACCTATGAATCTATGACCCTATGAAAACTGACCACCACTTCTGCAGGGAAAAACAAAAGAAGTATGGGCAGCAGGTACATAGGTAAACTTTTTCCAAGAGAAAGTAGTTTTACGTAATTGACCTACGAGTACTATAGGAAAATAGAAATGGGGGGGCAGTATTGTGCACACGTACAGTGAAAAGGGAAACAGTCTTCAGTTTGGAGGACAGATTAAATACAACTCTAACATACACTAGTGTAGCTGAAAGCACTTTAGTGTTCCACAGACACAGGGTCTCACAGTGCAGGGCAACGAGACAGCCTTGGGTTAACTGATATGTCTATAGTGTACAGGGTCCTGGGTTCAAGAGCTGCAAGGGCTGTTAGATACAGAGTGGTAAAGGCAGTTTTGTGCAGCTTTAAGCAGGTTTGCGTTAGTTTGCGTGATGGTAAGCAGTGATAATGTACGGTTAAACTAATAGGCAATTACACCATGTAGGCTTCACTAACAATTAGCATTTACATTTAAGCAATGCTTACACATGCTAAGCATAGCTCAGCCCTGTTAGCCAGTGATGTCATTCTAGTCTGATAAAATAGCAGGGTAATGACATTTTTAATAAGTGTATTTAATTCCATCTACATAACATGCTTTTATGTGCTGTCATTACAGTAGCAAGGGGGTGTAAGTATACTGTATGGGACACTTGACTATACATGGCTCGTACAACAATCTTTTCTCTTTGTATGTGCTCCATACATGGGTAGTATCCCAAGTTATATGCAGTCACACTTGCATGTATTGTATCATTATGTTACTACTTTTAACAGTGTTTTTCCAAATAAGAGTAGATTGCAAATTGTAGTACTGGAACCATACACCCCTGTATGCAAAGCTGGACTCTGAGTACTGACTATTGTGTTCTTGGTGTGTGAGCTGTATGTTGTTAAGTATTTGCTGCTGGATGTTGATCTGATATGTGGATATTAACTGTAGACTACTATGTGTTTAGGGCATGTCATTAAGGGCTGCTGTCATGTAGTATGGCATACCTGTCAGTGTCAGACATCTGTCTGTCAAAACATTCATCCTAATGCATAACCTGTTGGCTAGATGATTTTTGTCTGTCCTCTGTACAGATGTGCAGATATCCGGTATCCATCTTGGCTGCTTACAGGGAATTTATGACTGACAGTGACATGTCTGTCCAGCTGTGTTATGAATGCCACAGCTAGGAAACCCCACCTTGTATGCATCACATGCCATGGATACCTCAACAAGACTACCACAGTCAACAGAACATGCTTGGATACAGGTCTCTAACCCAGACACTGGCCATGTTATGTAATATATGTTGCATACATTTCAATTGTAGCATCTAACTGGCCTCTGCAAGAGAAAACCAGATGACTGGATGTTGAATTTAACTGTCACCCTGGGGATCACTCAAGTGGCATTGGTTGATAGATGGCCTGCTGACAAATGTCAGGTGGCATGAAACCAGTGTACCCACATGCACTACTCTTCTCATCTCTCCAAGGACATTAGCCTGGTACACACCTAGGAACACCTGCACCTATGGACCCCAGTACTGACAAATGTGTCAGTGTGCATTACTGAGAGTAACAGTGTCTGTGTGTTTGTAAACTTGTAGTTGACAATACCCTGAGGGCCTTTTCACCCACTACACTCCCTAATGCCATACTTAGAAATGGCTGCTGCTGTAATTGATGTTAAATGTACCTTGTTACACTCTTCACCCTATGGGCTACATGGAGCTTGCAGTACCAGTGCAACACTGTTCTACAAATGGGTAGATAGGCGTGGGTTACCCTCTGAGTCCTGGCAAATGTGTGTATGTCTGTGAGTGTGTATATTTGTAGGAGACAGTCTTCTGAGGCCACATTCTCCAAATACACTAAACCTTGCCATACATTATAAGGGATAATGATGTTGACATTTGGAGAGCCATGACAAATCCTTACCCTACTATCCCTGTGGCATGTGCAATAAAAACATATCCCTGCAGTAGCACTGATTAGATAGACAAGGGGTTGTATTGCAGTCCTAGTCAATGTGTGATTGTGGGTATGTCAGAGCATTATCGTGAGTTTCAATGAGTACAATATCCAATGTGGGATGTGGGTGCTGGGTATACTGTCTTTACACAATGGTACCCCCCAGTACATGTCCCAAGGTCCACTGTATGAGGACTGCTGTCACCATCAATCATACAGGTAACTGATTTCACTATCCAGCCCAATGATGCATGTGCTGTATGCAAATTCTCTGTAACAGAATGGACTCACTGACAAGGTAGTTAGCACTGCTAAACCCAGGTATGTCAGATGTGTCTATGACTGTTATGTGTTTGTCACTGTGTATATGACAATATGCCATACTATGTATTATTCATTAACACCCAGCACATCCCTCATTAGCATACTGTACAAGGCCTGGTGATGTTCTTCACTTAACAGGAAACCCGGGACACACCTCACCCTAAAAGCTCTGTGGTGTGTGCAATTAAAGCCAAACACATTAGTAACAATAAGTACCTAGGTAGTGGTTCTACTCTCAGTGTTTCCAAGTAAGTGTGTGTGTATGTGAAGGGATCTACTTCAGTTTGCAGAAAATATGTACCAGGACATCATTTGTCTGGGAACTAACTGGCTAAAGGTAAGATTTGAAAGCAATCATCTTGTGGAAATACATTCAAGCAAAACTAGTAGTGGATGTGTACATGCCCTCTTCACTACTGAACAGCTGTACAGCGATACAGGAGTTGGTATATATACATGTGTGTGGTTATTGTGGCCACAGCCACCCACATTGGGGTTATTGTTGTGGGTATACCCCTGCTTAGTGTGCTGTTATACTGCACAGTTTATGTTAACAGGTTAAGTAGATGTAAATCACACTATGTGTGGTTCTGTGCCACCCCACACCCTCCAAAGTGGGAGGCTGTGCCACCCACACCAGTACACCTATGTTTGCCAACTCCAGGACTGCACTACATTGAGGAAGAGGACATATACCCTGCCAGTACTATTGTCAATGACATTAAACTGACAGACTGCTTATTTCCTGATGTGATGTTTTCGCAATTTGGTCTGAGTGGAATTACATAGGCCAAAATGAGTTCACTGCAAAATGAAGTACATCCATGTGAACAGTATTCTCTGTGTATTGCATCAACACCAAAGCCTGTGTGTGTGTGTGTGTGTGTGTGTGTGTGTGTGTGTGTGTGTGTGTGTGTGTGTGTGTGTGTGTGTTATTCATGGACATTTGGTATGTGCCACACAGTACCCTTACAATTGTCCACTGTATAAGAGCTGCTGACATCAGCCACCATGCACTCACCTGTATACACCCCTCAGACCTATCAGCCATGTGGCACATGCAGTAACTGTTATACAGACCTGTTAACTGTGTTCAGCTGTACCTGGGATATGACACAGTATGTCACCAGAGTGCTACACCCCTTGTAGGACAGGACAGCAGACAAACATCCTGCTGACACATAGACACCTACAACACAAACTGAATATATTATGGAGACCACAATCAGTCAGTGCTAATAACAGCTATAATGCATCATGGCTTGACATCTACACACCCTGATGTGTAAGCATAAATCATTTCAGCTGAAAACATGTTTAACAGCATTACATTGCTAAACTTTAGGACATTCACCTTGCGCATCAGAACCATATCAGCATGTCCCTGCATCGATTGTATGGATGACAGGGATGTGGCACAGGTATCATCATATGCACAGCGTGCTTTGGCAGGATTGCCAGAGGCCTAGGCTGAGCCATTTAGTTGACATCATGTGTGTGGGTTAGGGGCTTCTTTATTAAATGGGCTGTGCAGATGTGGTGTTTGTAGGTATGGAGGTGTCCTAGCAGTGTTGGTGAAGTGTGTGCATATGTATGCACACATGTCTGCCATGTGGCTGCCTTATACAAGGGTTTGTTGGACAGCTGCAGACTGTACATGGCAGGGTGTACAGTTCATTGTCTCTGGCCATTGACATGGGAACTGTGCCTGCCAGGGGTTTCACAGGCACTACCAGGTAGAAGTCCAGATATGTTACTCTCCCCTGATGATTACAATTGTCCACTGGATCTGCATCCCTTTTGGGACTGGCCAGAACCATGTGCATGTGGCCTGCTGCATTGTGGTGTGGACAGCACCCTCTTCGATGCAGTTGCTTTTACTGCCACTACGGGAGCAGCCGTGAGTTGTTGCACATCCATGTAGACCTCCACCTGTTGGTGTTGCTGACCTACATCCACCTGGCTGCCATGCTACTCCCATCACATGCTCTACCACAGAATCCACACAGTTGAGGATTCCCAGTATCTCACCCAACCATCTATCTAGGACTCTGCAAAATAACGGTGGGCACCTGCAAGATCACGGATGTTGTCAGGTACAGCAGAATGACTAGCTCTCTGGAGCCTCAGACTCTGTCTGGTGTAACATTCCATATGTGCTGGTGCCTCCATGATGGCCCAAAACATGCATCTGTTGACACCTGCTTTGGCACTACTAGTGGGGCATGATGGCCAGCAGCCCTCCAAAGAGTACCCCTGTACATCTGCCTGTGTGGTTACCTCGCCAGTCATCTGGCTATGGCTGCTGTGTACAGACACACTTGCCATAGTCCCCACACTGTCCTGTCCCATGCCACCACCCGCCAATTGTTCCTCATCTATGGCCACTGGTGATTGGGTATGTATGGGCATTGAGACTGTGTACGGAGATGGAGTGGATAAAAGTGGGATGTCAACCGATGGCACAGTTTCAGCCCCTGACAACACTGCCTGTGCATCACCATGCCTATCATCATTGTCAGAGTCTGTATGGACAGTAACATCAGTTTGCCTGCAGGAGGGACCCTGACCCACCTCACCATATGTGAGAGGCAAACAAAAATGTAATCTAAGACCTGTATGTTATGGTTTACCTCTACACACACACACACACACACACACACACACACACACACACACACACACACACACACACACACACACACACACACACACACACTTACAGGTGAGGTGGCACAAAGATATTACACAGACCTCTCATTACCCAACAGTCAACATGCATGACATATGGCACTCAGCAGCATGCACCGCAGCCATACTCAATCCTTGTTACCAACATTATACATCTCTGTGATGCATGAGTTTTGTTAGTAGGTGATGCCATTTCCCCTGGAACACACTGCACCCATGTACACAGTATTGCTGTGCACCTGTACAGCACACCGGCATGTACTGTGTGCCATGCCTCATGAGTGTACACATCATTGCTGAATATGTATATGTGTGGCAGTTATATTTGCTCTGTTGCTCACAGCTCCTGTGTGTTTGTCTGACACATACCTGGACTAATATGAGGACTGATGTCAATAGTTAATGCCTGACCTCTGATTTCCAGATCTCATCATCAGACGTGCATGTATGAGCAATAAAATCCAATTACACTGACATCCTTCAAAGCTTAATGATGATATGAGGAGTGTACACACCCTTGTTGACATGCCAGCCTCTTCCATGGTATGCAATGGGGCCACAATACTGCATATGGTAACATTACACACACCTGATATGTGACATATGACCTGTGCAATCCAATGCAGTATCAAACAAATGTGTTAGTCGTGCAGATGCTGAATGAGATGCATACAATATGTGGGTTGCATAAGTGTGCATACCCTTAGCACAATGGTTTGTTGCAGCACCTGTTAAGTGAACTACAGCAGTCACTATTCAGAGAAGGGGTATATTAGCATGGCCCATCTTCACTTGCCATTATTTGGTCACTCCAGCCTACAAACGTCCCCCAACTCTGCCGGATTGCAAGGTCAGCTCATGTGCACACCCCTTGAGGTCACATAGTGGCTTCACTATTGCTGTGGAGTCATGGTTATGTCTGACACAATTCATGACCTTTACTTTGTTCAGATATAGCCATTCTTAGTGAGCTTTGGCTGTATACTTCAGTTCACTTTTGTGTTTCAGGATGACACCCCCTCCCCATCCTCAGCCTTATTGCAGATGCTTGACAACTATGGGCCACACACATGAGTTTTATTTTGCAGTGTTCCAAATTCTGAATGCCATGTCTGTCATTCTAATTCCTGCTAATGAACAGCAAACCTAAAGGTGTACACTGGCATAAGCAAGGTAAAAATGGGGATTGTGGCCCTGAGGTGGAGTGAGATGTTCCTTGTGCATCACATGTATCTTATGAATACTGTCTGTAGGTTTCAGCCTTGGTATCATGACACCATTACACATTGCAATACATGCCTTTGAGAGACTTGGTGATATGCATATGCTATCTGTAGAGAGCCCTGGATGATGTTGCCTGTGGAACACCTCTTCCATCTGATTACCCTAACCCATAGGCCACACTTATGCAGATTCCAGGCGATTGTTGACACAGGTACTGCACGTGCAGTACTTGATAGACATTCCTGCAAGTCCCTCAGTGTTGCTGCATGTTCCTGGGCAGCCTCTGTGACCAGTTTGCAACATGTATTGTCATCTGTTTTGGATGGGCATCTATTTATTTTCAACATTAATGTTATCCCATACTTCATACATACATACATGACTGTCTGCACTGTTTGCCATGGTATATGCAATGGCGAGGTAAGGCTACTTTCCCGCTCCTGAGTGCTACCTTTCAGATACAGGATCCATTTCATGGTTTGTAAGATGTGTGCAAGCCACGGCTGCCTCTATTGCAGGTGAGTGGGCAAATGTCATGGACATACTTCTTGGACAGCAGACCATTACTTGGTGTGACATTGAGACCCTGTACTTTATGGAAGGTCTGTACTCAAGAAGAGTGAATGCTGTCAGTACCTCACAAGCTGCTTCTACAATATGTTATTTGGAGTGTGTGCACACATATGCTTCCAGTGTATGTTAAGGTATGTATTCCCCATATTTGTTGTCCTAACATAGGTTTCCATATTACACATTTATTGTTCATGTTAGGATCACATTACAGGTTGTAAAAGGTGTGGAATGTGGTATTGTGATTTGCCATTGTTTAGATCACAAACAGTTGCCATTGGAATAGTGGTGTATACACTGTTGTAGCCACTGTATAAGGGTAATGTTTCAGACATGTCCCTACTATAGGCCATTTGTCCCACCATTATGTTCATCTCTGTCCACACATCTTGCATTGACAGGTTGTTAGGTATACTGCATAACTCTTACATACCCTTTAGATATGCCACCATGGTGATCAGTGTGATGCAGTGCAGTTAACAGCAACAATAAGTGAACATGTACAGCGTGCATTATGGGTATGTATGTTACAAGTGTGCATGGCAAATAGCATGGCCATAACATGGCCGGTGTATTGGCAGACCTGAATAAACCACTCTATACTCACCAGCTACAGGCTGCTGCCCCAGTTGTATACTGGAAAGTCCTAAATAGTAGTGTGAGAGATGTTATGTCAGTAGCCACACCTGTGGCACTGGTACAGGGTAGGAGCAGCATTTCAGCACATCAACAGTACAAACCCACAATACTAGAGATTATGCACATCTGTTCATTACTACACTGCAGTAACAGACTATCTTATCTGACATATGCATATTGATACTTTACAGATGAAAATGTATAAGCAACAGTGGTCTACTAATGTGCCCTGGGGTCTTACCTGCATGCTACTCATCCATTGTGTGGGTGGCACACACCTTAACAATGCTGTCTTCAGCTTGCTGGCTTGTCTGGCGGATAGGTGCCCCAAGGCTGACAAGGAGCGCCTCAGCATGTGTCAGTGGGGGCTGGGTGGCATGACCCTCACCTGTGGCTAGCTGGTCCCTCCTAACTGCAGCTTCATGCTGATGAGCATGATGGATCAGATCCATGCAGCAATGCCACACCTGCTCATAATTGCGGTTGTACAGGCTGACATAGTTTACCCTGTAGACGAGCTCATTCCACAGGTCGGTCCTCTCCTGCAGATCCTGGGCCCTGCGGCTGAAGAGGATAGCATGATGGACTATGAAGAGCTGGTTTGTAACATCATTTTCCAGAAGTGTGGATGTGGGCAGGTGTTCCTGGGATATTGCACCTGGAAGACATAAACAGGAAAAAAGCACAGGGGACCTAATAGAGTAGCCCACCTACACATCAACAATGGGTATTACTTGCAAATAATCCAGACTATACCATAACACTGTAAGCTATAATGGCCTGTACATCTTGCATTACACTCCTGGCCCTGACCTGTCCAGTTCCCCCAATGTTGGACACTTAATGGCATAATCCACTACACATGATTCATTTCTGTGTAGAGGGATGACAGTGGCCATCTTTCATGTGGATGGTGTGTGGATGGTGGCATGAGTGTGTTTGACTATAGTGTGTGATGGGACTGTGAGCACATGCTTGTGTTAATATAAGAGGTGAACTGTAATGTTCTCATACACAATGGAGTCATGCTGTTGTTGCCATCAGTCGGCATTATGTCCATGCTCACCATTGATGTGGGCAGGATTGTGGGTGATGTGCCTATTCCCCTATACTACTGTTGTGGACAGGGTGCCACTGTCCCCACCTATCCTGTCTGATGCAGGTTGCCTCTATCCATGGCATGTGTGTTGAGGTGTGCTTTAACCCCAGTACAGGTTGACTTGTGTTACTGGCTCAGAGAATGCGTACATATGTGTAGACATGATTGCAACTGGCCTTGGTGGTTTGCATATGTCTGATTTCTAGTCATAGTCAGCCTTAGAGGAGGTCACCTATGAACTTACATGCTTGCTCAGATAGAGGTGCACTTGATTCCAAGTTGTGGTCTGCACCTATGTGTCCCTGTACAGCCACTATAGCAACCTATTATGTACTTTATGTCTTGGTAGTGTCCACCAAGGGGGATTACTCTATCTTTGGTGGAGGATGGTTGTACAAGTAAGGTACTGCTGATTCCATATAGCTACAGTGGATATGAAGTGTACACACCCCTGTTACACTGCGTGGTACTTGTGCAATTGGAACATGACCCCACAAAAGCACATGTCAATGCAATCCCCACCTGTGATGTGTCCTATAGCCTGCTCAGTTCAATAGGGAATATAAACTGTCCTATGGAAACATATAGGTTCATAGGTTCATAGGTGTGTACTAGGCTAATGGTCCTGGAGCCTTTATAAGCCTAGCCCATGGGATTACTCTGGCATTGTGCCACCCAACCTTAGTTTCCAGTGCTTCTGTTGAGTAAAGACACTGGAGTGATCTCTGTGGTGAATTTTCTATTTCGCATCCACTCATCAAGATTTGTCTTTAAGTCGGCAAGTGAGGTGGTGCTTGCCATGTATTGGAAGTCTATTCCATAACATGGTTAGTCTCTGGGTTATGAACCTGTCCCTCCAGCATATGTGAAGTAATACTCAGTACAGTAAACCAGGTGAATGTGTGTGCATACCCTAACACTGGTATGTTGTGTAAACACCTGCTGAGATGATTACAGCATCCAGTTGTCTTGGTTTGTACTCTAACGTCATATCACATCTTCACTTAGCAATGGTTGCTCACTTTCCATGAAACAGCTTTGTTTCTTTTAAAATAGAATTTTACAGGTTGTGGGTCACATTTGAGGTGATAAATGTTTTGACATGACTTCCTGTAGTTTCATTGGCATACAGCACACAGACCTGGCATTCCAACAGGGGTGTGTACACCTTGATATCCAGTGTATATGGGTGTTGATATAGCTGTTAGTGGTAGGCATTGACAGTGGGTCATAACACAGTTGTACACATCTCTGATTACTATGTGATAAGCATGCATATTGTAGTGCCCATATCAATGTGATGGCAATGCAACAATCAGTAGCAGTACACATTTTATTTTGTTGCATGCAGTGACAGTGTGGGCATTGTCTCTTTACCTTTCCTGTATGGAAGGCATCCTTCCTGTGTGTGAGCAGTGGTGTTACAGACAGCAGGTAGTTATAACCCTTACAACAGGGCTTGTGCACTCAGGCCAACTACATGTTTGTATAAAGTTCCAGACCTAGGGAAGGTGCATAAGTATTGTTGTTATATGCATTGAATGCTGCTAGTTTTACAGGGTTTGTGTGTACATGCTAGTTTTGCATGGAATGCATTCTGTCTGCATATCTCTCAATTGTGGGCCTATCCACATGATGGCCAGAGGATTGGTTGTTATGTTTTGTCTGTTTCCCACACAGGTCTTGGCCCTGACATATCAGTGGCATTCTCTCCATTGATTGCTATCAGTACATGACAACATCCATTTGTGTTTCGAACTTCATATTCCCGAGTAAGGGTATGTTGCAACCAATCCTGTAACACCAGCAACTTTCACAGTGTATAAAGCAATAGTTCAAATATGGCCCTGTGTTTCAGCCTCTGTCCTCCACCTATATACCAGGCTTTGTCCAGATGTCATGCAGTAGAAGGTTGATAGTTAATGGTCTGATATTCCTGCTATCATTCCAGTGATGTTGTGGACTCCCACACAAGTTGTAGGGTAGGATCCATATATAAGAGGGCTACAGCTGGACAAAACATGTGTGACCCTGTACAGTCTGGAGGTCATTGTATGGAGAACACTGTTATATGCCCTTGTAAGACATTTTATGGGGGAGGGGTATTAAATGTTTTTAACCTAGGCTGTTAGAACATGTGAGGGATATCAGTAATAATAAACATTAAGGTATATGGCTGTACATTTTCATATGTTTCACCATGGTAACAGTGGTGGGCTAGACCTTACTGTCTTGCACACAGTTCTGTTTGTCAATGTGATAGTCACATTTTAAGTTAAGCATTGTTATATAACGGATACATTTACATAGTGACACCTGATACATTCCCCCCTAGGAGGGGGTGAATACAGAGTGTAATTGGAGACTGTTGAACTACATCTGTAATTAATTGTTGACTGATTCTCATCTTCAAGGCAAGTGTGTTTTTCACTGTTGTACTACTTCAAGGCTTTAGCCTAGACAGCAAAGTATGTTATGTTTTGCAGATTACTCTGTCATATGTTTTCTTTGAGAGGTACATTAATCAGTTATTATGTATTTCAAACATCAAAATGCTATAGAAAATGGCATAAATAACTGAAATAGTACACAAATAAACATGTATATGTATGCAAACTGAGTGTGGTGTCATGTCCTTTGCATTGTGCGTGGGTATATGTTTCATGCAATAATTCTCATTTGTAGGAAAGAATCAGACACTGGCCATTTGAAAAGGTGGCAAATGTAGGAATAATGGCTGTTTGATATGCTGTGCACCATCTATATATACTCTCTTTATCTATATCTATAAGTATTTATATATGTGTGTGTGTGTATATATATATATATATATATATATATATATATGTGTGTGTGTGTGTGTGTGTGTATATGTATCATTAGAATATTTAGTGCTTCCACATTGTACATTCCCTATGGTAGAATGACTATTCTGCAGGATATGACAAGAAATCATCCCAGTATTTTACAGCTGAGATGGCTTACTGGTAACTTGTTGTGGCTATGTTGTGCAGGGTCCTGGGTTCAAGTGCTGCTGATTTTAAATAGTGTAATTTCGAACTCCGGTAGTAGACCCATATATATATATATATATATATATATATATATATATATATATATATATATATATACATATGTAAATACATTTTACCTACTGTTGAATGACTGTGCTGCATGATATGTTTGAGAAAACATCACACTTGCCTACACTTCAAATGGCTTAGTGGTAACTTGCTGTGCCTGTGGTGTTCAGGGTCATGGTTTTGAGACTTGCAAGGGCTGGTTCTTTTGTTGCTGGGCAGAACAAGCACTGATGGATCCAGAATGAGTAAGACACTTTTAAGTAATTGTAAGCGGGTTTGCATGAGTTTGCACAATGGTAAGCAATGCTAACTTCCAGTTAAATATGCTTACAGACTGCCTGAAAGTGCTTAATCTGTGTAGACACTGCTTAGCGCCACACAAACAGGCTTAATCTCACTTACTACTGCTTAAAAGTGCTTACTTCCACTTACCCCCAAGCTAATTTCTTTAAAAGAAAAGAAAAAAGGGGTGATAGGAAAGTGGTGAAAAAGGGGGCACAAAGAGGGAAAGACAATAGGAAAGTAGCTAGAGATGTACAGGATGAGTGTAGGGAAGGTCCATAGCTGCCCATTTCTTCTACAGCAACAGCTGTGCATATATACTGAATTTGGAGGTAGATTTGGACACTCAAACCCCTGAGAGATGGGTGAGGACAACAATAATGTGTTGTGAAGCCAACTAGACCAGATTACATGTGTCCAGTGGACATGTGTGTGAAATGGACAGCTATGTATGGGGCGAAATTTATTTGGGGGAAATGATTGCCCATTTTTTAATGTGAGAGTGGGATGTTGGGGAAGGATAGTAGGTATATTTGAGGAGGTAGGTTAGGTAGGAAGACAGACAAGACAGCATATAGGGACGGTATATGACACATGTGAAGGGTAAATACTTTGGAAGCGGAGGGTTGTTTGGAAATCGGAAGCCCATGAGCCTCCAAATGGAAACAGTGGGACTGAGGTCCCCACTCATGGGCAGTCACCACTACACCTTCCTGGCCCCGAAGGTGGCTGTGCTGGGGGTTGAGCAGGAGGTGCAGGCTGACCCTCTAAATGAACCACGTGGCCCTCAAGCTGGCATAGCAGATCTCCAAACTCCCTTTGGAGTTCGCTATGCACTAATCCCCGGACCTGACTTCGGGTGACAGGATCCTGTCCATGCCCACTTCTGGGGGGACGAGCCCCATCCCCTGAGGTGGTTCCACCCAAAGGTGATGCAGGACCAGTTGACGAGAAGGTCCCAGGGTGGGTCTCAGAAGTGCAGTGGCCTGGTGCCATGGCCAGATGAGGTGGGAGAGGTGGGTCTACTGGCACCAGCCTTCCCAATCGTGCTATGGTGTTTCAGTTTTAGAGCATATGTGGGTTAGTAATAGTCAACACAGTCCAGGATTAGTTATAACAGCATGCAAAGATATTCCCATTAACCAAAAACACCAGATTTGGAACAGTTGCATAGCAAACAGAGCACATGCCTATATGGAACCACAGTGGCCATTACAGAGGCATGCAAGTTACATTAATAGCAGCAGGCCACCAATTATAGTATTTCAACATGGAACATTAATAGAAACACATTTCAATATTTGTTGAACAATATGACATATGTCCCAACAGTAGGTTTGGTGTAAACATACCCATTGATTTGTGTGTTAAGATTATTGTTGCAGATATGGTGGGGGGGTGTCAATTAACAACGTATATATCTTTGCAGTACTCACAACTTTAATGATCTTTGCTCTAATCTTTACTCTACAGGTATTATTACGATACTCTATGGCCCTGGTTTGGGCAGCGGTATGTTTGTACACAATGTATGCTTCAACTGTCTTATAGCTAAATTCTACATCTCTTACTTGATAGACCTGTGGAGGGAATGTTTGTTAACACTCCCTGACTGTTTCTACACATATTCCCAGATTCCTGGTTAATATTATGCACATACCTCTCAATCTCTCAATGCACACACTCTGGACAAAGCTTGACAAAATGGGGGTACAAATAGGGACATATTTTGAATATTGCTCTCATGAACTTAGAGAGTTGCTAGAGTGACAGGATTTGTTTTAATATACATTTTCAGAAGGTTTTGAGGTCTGAAAATCAAATGTATGTCATTATTTAGTGACTACAATTCTGAGATCATCCCACTGATTTGCCAGGGGGACAGAGGAACAGGCAGAAAATATGAGCCAATTATCTGGTTATTCTGAAAAAAATCTGTACACTTGAGAGGTATGATTATGCATACAGCTTATTACCACTCCCAGGATTCAAACCATGGCTGTGTCTGCTAACAACACAGCAATTTAAGTTTCATCAGAGTGCGTTATTTGGATATTGCTGTCTATGTCTCCAGTGTTTTCTGTCTAAGTCTCTCTTGGTTGTACAGTCTGATCTTGTACTTACAACAGTCTTATACAGACATTCCTAGACATTTTTTTATGTAGCACAGTGTGGGTAACAGTGGTTAACACATTACTATTCAGAGAATGCAACACTAAATGCCATACAATACCAGAGTAAACACAACCAGTCCAGGATTTAGAACTTTTTTTTGCCAGGCAGTTACAGTTTTATTTAAATATGACCTATATGGGACAATTACTGTCATCTTGTCTGGTTTATTCAGTATAACCCATACACAGTTTTTATACTGCCAGATGACTTTCTACTACTTTATATTTATTTGGTATGACTACTACAAGCAGGATTGTTACTCACCAGCCTTGCAATGCAGGCTTTGCAACCTAGTAGCATGGGCTTCCTGATTCACAGCCTGCTCAGCTGCAGCTGTAAGGGAAATAGAGAAATATTTAGGCATACCTATCCATCACATACACAGGATGGACATTAGTAAACAGTTATTGGTATGACTACTTACACACTGCTGAGACATCATCCCTCTGACTTGCTTCTTGGACCCACTCATCCAAGACCTCCTTCTTCCTCTGCTTCAAGTCAGCATAGTGGTGCCAGACCTGCTCACCAGTCTGAGGGATACCAGTGGCCCTGGTGAGATCAAGGGAGAGATGGTTCCAGGCTTCTGCTTTATATTCCGAGCCCTGGTACTGGCCCTGCAGCAGTCTCTCGTCATGTGTTTGTACCAGGAGTCCTATCATGACCTTGGACTCCTGTATGTCCCAGCGCTGCACCTGGTAGTGCATGCCCTCAATAACTCCTGCCATACTGCCTACAGTTGGAAGCTGCAACAAGTTATGAGCTGTATTCCCACCTGTGGGGTTTAAATACAGATGATTTCCCACCCTTTGCTGTGATTGTATGGCTTTGAATATGCTGAGGTAAGCTAATCTATGGGCAAACTTGCTTAGCTAAGGTTGGCAGTGCTTAAAGGGGCAGGTTCAGCATTGCTTACCAATGGGCAAATCCACTTAGCTGAGCTAGTCATTGCTTAGTATTCATATGTACACAATGCTTACACCCAGTCAACAAAGCTGTGCAATGCTTAGCATTGCTTATTTTTTATTTTATAAACTATCTGCTGTATGGGATTGATTCATCATTCATTACATATTATAAACTTGTTTACTGTCCCTGACACCCCCCCCCCCAATGTGCTTTCATTACATTTATTCATGTGTGACTATACTGTATGGGGCACTTGTGTTATATATAGGCTTCACATCTTTATAAAACTGACACCTCACATCTGGACCTACTACAGTACTCTGGTTAATAAATATATGTTATTTAGTAGCTAATTATTAAAAAAATGTTTATGTACTGGTTTTACATGTAAAATGCAAACTGCTTACAGTGAAGATCACACTGGGAATGGCTGTTTATAAAGCATATGCTCTAACCACTACACTATTGCAGTACAGCTTATGTTGGATGTTTCTTACTATTTAACTTCTTGTGCTGTTTAAGCTGGACTAAGCATAGCTAAGCAATGGGCACACCTGTGCAGCTATACTTAAACTTTATCGCATGTTTAAAAAAAATATTTGTTGTGTTTTTTATTTGTACCCTTCAGAATATCCATACTAATGCTAAACCTGTTATTCTATCAACTTTCTGCTTTGTGGGATGATTGTCCCTTTTGGCTTTGCCCACATTAATTATGGGTTGAGAGGTGTGCGCTATGTGCTTATGCTAAATGTGTTATTCTGACAACTTTTGTCTTGGTGGGGACAATTGTCCCTTATGGCTTTGACCAGATTTGTTATCCTGACAGGTTAGGGGTGTTATGAGCATTCTTGCTTGCTTTAAATTGCTGAAAGGCAATTCTGGAGTGCAGGACATGTGTATATTGTGAGAGCTCTGTTCTCAGACACACCCTCTGCGCTCATACACGGAACAGTGTCCGTTTTACTACATGGCAGCGCGCCTTCATACATATGCATGAGGCTCTGCCGTGCTGAACAGGAATGGTCCCTGCTATTCCTACACGGCTGCTTGCCGAATCCAGGGGATTGTCTATCCCATACAGTATCTGTACAACAGATACATACTTTTATTGTCCTTTTAATGACATGACATACATATAAAAGTGAAAATGTAACTGTAACAGGAATAGTCTTACATAATACCTGAGAAATTAAAACAAACAGGAAGGTAAATTCTGACTTAATGAGTAATGTCTATAATGAAATACTGAACAGTAAGTTTGAATGTAAATGACGATATCCAGTTTGTGGAACTTTAAAGTAGTGGGTAACTAAACAACGCCGTAAAGGAGAAGTACCCCTAGCTAGTTAAACTGCATAGTCAGCATCAGAATATGCACTTCTAATCTGTGAGACAAGGGTTAGAAGTATTAGTTGTTACTATATTACAGGTTCAGAAGGCTATAACGTGGCAGACATCAACAGGTGTAACTACATGGTCTTCAAGCATGGAAAGTGCAGATAGTAAATCTGTTAGCAAAACTATGTATCTAGCAGTGATTTCTCTTTTCAGTGCTGACTTTTGTTAGCAAAGTCAGTCACGTGTAGGTAATAAGCTTTACCAGCAATCATTAAACCACAGACCATGGAGGGATGAAAGCTTATGAACCTGTTCTTCATTAAGGGCAACTGGTAATGACCTATGTGCTGTTGTACATAAAAATTATCCAAAGATGCACTAATGTTTGCATGAGTTAACTGGCAGAAACAGGTTATTTATATGTTTTATATCTCTAGGTCAGCGGGCAAAAGAATATTAAAGGCTGGGCTGATTCATTCATTCATTCATTCATTCATTCATTCATTTTCTGAAGCTTGCTTAATCCAATGTAGGGGTGAAAGAAAAGCTGCAACTATTTCAACATTAAATGGGGATGTAAGGCAACAAAGCTAATCCTGGCCAAGATAGCTCATAGCAGTGCGCAGACACACACACACACACACACACACACACACACACACACACACACACACACACACACACACACACACACACACACACACACACACACACACACGCGTGCGCACACACACACACACACACACACACACACACACACACACACACACACACACACAAAATGAAAATTTGTTTCAGCATAATAAAGTGAACATTGCTGGAGTGGTCCAGTACTCCCACAAGTATGTTAACTTTTATTTTTGGGAAAAATTATTCTTTTGAATGACTAGTTCTAAATTGTAGATAACGTATAGCACCTGTATATGTTTAGAACTCAGGTGAGGGACTCTTGTCAAAAAGTACATAATTAACACTTACAATGGTGGACAACAGATCTCCAAAATCAAATTAAGTAAATTGCAGTGGCATGAGATACATACTGTTATAATTCTACTACTTTGAAAAAAAGTAAGGTTGGCACATTTTAGAGCAAGTGTCGAGATATGTATGTAAAAAAAAACGTGAAGGCAGTTACATAACAGGCTCATAAACAAGTCAGTATGAGTACTTTAAAATAAAAAAAAACATCTAACAGTAAATAAATGTCAGTAAGCATGGCAAATATACAATGCCAAAATAAATTATGGGAGTAGCGCCATGGGTGTAGAGCAACATCTGGTTGACATTCAAAAATATGCATTGTGCTTTCATCTGTAGAGACCTCTCTGAGAATGAAATAAGAAGTTGCTCATCTCCAGTAGAGAGGAACAGGATTGGGGAGGGGTCTTTTTGCTCATACTGAAATATGAATGGTCACCACCAATGTCCTTGAGGTTGGGTTGCCAGTAAAGAGGAATATTTGAACCAGCCTGATCTTTCAGACAGTAATGGTGGTAGAATAGTGGAGGAGTCCTCCAAGCTGTATCTTTCTAGAATTATTTTGCTTTCCTGTCATATGTTGGCTCCATGTGCAGTTAACAGCAATGGAGACTAGGGTGAATGCATGGTATCTTCACAGGAGAACCCAAGAGACAGAGAGAGAGAGAGTACAAAATCCTAAAGGAAAATGAAGCAACTTCTTCTGGGAGATTCTATTGTAAAAGATTAGAAATAGGGAATATAGTGGGCAGGGAAGTTTGATGCCAGCTGGATGCTATGACTGAGGAGGATAGGGCATGAATCCATCTGATCGTGATAGCAGCTCATTGGGTACAGGATGAAATTGCTGTTATGCTCTACTTTGAAACAAGTTACTTGCTGGCTACAGGATGAGTTTGTTTCACACAGGAAAAGTGGAAAAAGAAATTGAAGGTATTGCAAAGATGTTTTTAGAGAGAAAATATCCGAGAGGGATGGTGGAAGAAGTAACGCTCTGGGTCAAAAAGAATTGGAACATTAAATATATGTCCCTACTAGGTGCTCATCTTGAATCAAAGAACAAGAAGACATGTTCAGGAGTCAATAAAACCGTGTGTGTAATTAGATTTAATCCTTACTCAAATATTGTGATAGACATCCTTAAAAGATATTGGGAATTGTTAACTTGTATTGACAATATCAAAACATACATAGGGACTAATTTGACATGTGTATTCAAAACAGCACCTAATTTGAAAAAACTATTGGAGGTACAATCAAGTGATAACAACAAAAACAATAAGAAAATTTGGAGTGGGACAAAAAGTTGTGGTAGTTGCAATTATTGTAAATACATCAATGAGGATAAGACCATAATATTGGATAATTTTTCAAAAACTAGAGTGAAGGGTCTTAGGGGTAATTGTAACAGTCAAAGGGTGGTGTACCTCGCCCTGTGTACCATCTGTTCAGCCTATTATGTAGGCAAGACGGAAAGGAAACTCAGGGCGAGGATATATGAACATCTATATAAAATTAGAAAAAAGGATACAAAGAATGCACTTAGCAGGCATGTATTGGACAAAGGACCAGAACATACATTTAAATTTTTTATAATAGACCAGGTGGAAATGATAGTATTTGGGGGTAATTGGAAAACTTTTCTATCTTACAAAGAGAGTGAGTGGCAAATCATTTGTGATGCCACAACCCCCCCTGGCCTAAATGACTACATCAGCATTAAACCTTTTTTAATGTTGGATCGGGCTTGACCTTCTTGTGGTTACCTATACCCTTGGAGTATTTTTTATGTCCAAAGCAATACATATATATACATTTTTTTAAGTGTTATATAAAAATTATTAGCATATATATTTTTAATTAAAGAAGGGAGACTATATAAATACAAATATGAAATGTTTATATGCCTACATAACAAGTAAAATATAATAAAATTGTCTTGTATTGTTATTCAAGGTATACAACATAAATGTGAGGTTGTTAGTAGTGAATGAAACAGTTTTTTAAATATTGAAATTCATATTTTGAAAAGTTTTTAATGTTTTTTAAAACTTTGAATAATTTTTGGCGCCAAATAGAGTATAAAAGGGGTGTGTTAACTGGTAATGGTGGTTCTGAAGAAATCTGAGAGATCAGATGAAAGCGCTAAACCATCTACCTGAATGGAGTGTTTTGTGGTTTAAAAACAAATAAACCTGTGTTTTACGTCAACGGAGTTTGTTTCTTCAAGCTGAAGTGGGTGTACGTGGAGTACTGGTGGTTTTGGAACTTTTTTTCCTTGTTCGAGCAGAGGACCCGTTTTCTGGCTTTTTGGTATCACACAGGAAAAGTGTTAGACAAATAATGTGCATGATAGGAGTCTCAGATGTGCCTTCTACCCACTGCACTGGTCCAGCCATGGTGCACTGCACCACAGGTGTACAAGTGAGGTACACCTTAGGGCTTTGGCTTAATTCAGGACCGTGGACCACATGAAGGGATGAAAGTTTATGAGCATGATGTTTTGTATCTGCATACATGGATGTCAGAATCTTTATAGATGGTTTTAATTGTTTAAACAATAAGTAGTAATACTAACCATGGAGGAAGGCAATGAAAAACAGCAGGAAAATACTAGCATCACCTCATAGACTAAAAAAGGTTATAGTTTTCCTCATGCTTCAATTCCTTGCCACTGGCAACCATCTCTTAATGCTCAGCCATTGGTTATTCTGTGCTAATGATTTATAATTGCTTTACAATTGCTTGACCCTGTGATGATACTTGTCAGTTCCATTCCATGCTCTGAGATCCACAGCAAAATAATCCCAGACTTTTGTCTTTGTACCTTTCTCGTGCCCCCTTTTGACATTAGTGGGCACCAGATTTAGGATGTTATTCTGTCTTATTGGCATGCTAGACTTTCGCTCATGCTTGACGTCTGTCACTGCCTCAGCCTCCTGTCTGTCTGTTCATTGGTTACTCCAGACTAGAAGTTGGCACTTGCCTTGTATCTACAACAAGGATATGGGTTTGTTATTATCATTCTTTATATCTCATTATCTGTCCAACTAGTCTTTATCACCCCCTCTTCTACTAGTGTTTGAACCTGTCACAGTAAGTCACCTTGATGGGACCATAACTCAGGATACATCATTTCATGCACATGCCTCTCTGTCTGAGGTCAGAGAACAGTGCTGTTCTGAGTAACCATCACTTTTTTCTGTGACTTTGTACACAGAAACATTAGCAATCTCCTTTCCTATGTCATGAAAAATATTCATAAATTGCCTTCAGTGGTTCTGAAATTCAAAGAGTTTTGGCCTAAAAATTAATGATTCATGAAGCAGGTGAAATGTTTTTTAAATGCATGATGAGTAAAACAATGCAGCCAGTTTAGGGGAAATGAATTGCAAAGAATAGTTCTTGGACTGGTGTGAAATAAAAGATGATTTAATGTGCGTTACCTTTAGAAAAAAAGTATGACAAGAACATACATGTGAAGCAAAACAGTAGCAGTTTTCAAATCTTGATAGTTAATTTTTTGTTAGGGTTGCAGTAGGCAGCTTTCTTTAAAATTAGTGTGATTCTACTTAGACGAATAGACATAGTTTCTTTAAATCACATGAAAAGAATGCTTAATTTGCCGCAAATTAAGCAAATCACTACATCCACTTCAAAACTAACATGAATACATCTTTTATCACACATTGTCTGGTTCCATCTAACAACCATTGCTTAATAGAATGCATGCATGAAAGTATGGACCATCAACACACATGTAACCCAGTCATTAATGACCTATTGTAATCTGATCCATCTGTCTTTGCGAACAGGCTGACAGCAGATGCTTTTGAATGAAAGCACAGCAGTAAGCTTGTCCAATGAGCCCCAGCACCTAAAGTAAGGATCCATTACGAAGGTGCAATTCAAGTCACTGTATTGTGAATGGTGATTGAGCACTGTAGACATGATCACGTTAGCCACTGTAACTGTCGGTGTAAGAGTGTTTAATGTATCTAGTAGTCCTAAGCAGAATGCATCAGACATCTGTATGTACAGATATTTCCAGCATCTAGTTTTTGGTATGGAATTTACTGAGCATGAAACTTAATCAAATCTTCAAAATCTTCTGCACAATCAATCAGTTTTTTTTTTGCCAATAGTAGCACCATAGGAGTCATCAAATACATTCAAACTGTAATATATGTTTTTCCCATAAAGTATCTTCATGGCTTTTGTTATAAAAATTGTATATTACCATTCAAAAGTGAAATAGATATAAATGTATTAACCCCAGATTTACTATTCTTCCATGCAGGACTAGCTTAGTCCTGCATGGAAGCAGCCGTTTAGGAGGAGGATGGCAGTGCACCATGAATATTAGTGAATGCACGCTGCCTGAGCTCCTAATCCTACACAGAGTGTGTAAGAGTACAGTGGGCATGTCTGAGAGCACAGCTGTCAGAATATACACACCCCCACAATGAAGAACTGTAGAAAGGCCAAAGGAATGAGCAAGACCGCTCATTGGTGTCCGCATATCCCCAGCAACATTCCCCCATGTGTACAACAGCAATAGTAAATACAAATCAAATAAACAAACTTTTTTTTTTATTAAGAATCTGATTAAAGCTAACCAAAGATGCGCAGGTGTGCCCATCGCTTAGCTATGGTTAATGCAGCTTAAATGGCTGAAGAAGATAACAAGGAATATATATGCAAATGAAACAGTATAGCAATAGTGTAGTGGGCTGAGCATTCCCCTTATGAGCAGCCATTACTGGTTCAAGTCCCACTGCAGCACATTCCATTTTCCATGGCAAATCATGTTATGACCAGAATTTTAGTTGCATAACCCACTAAATAACATATATCTGTGAACTGGAGTACTGCATTAAATGCAGATGTGAGGTGTCAGTGTCATAATGTTGCAAAGTCCTCAGATAAGCACATGTGCCCCATACAGTATATGTACACAGGAATCATGGATACAAATGGAAGGTAAAATTTGTAATGAATGACAACTCCATATAGCTTCCAAATCCCCCACCTTCCCAAGAACCATTAGATATTACTGTCTAAATCAGTGCAATTGTAAGAGGGAGTAAGCACTAATTAGCAAGTGTAAGCACCAATAAGCAGTAGTAAGCATATTTAAGCACTAGTACGCAAGTTTAAGCCTGTTTGCATGGGGGTAAGCAATGTGCGCACAGGTTAAGCAATTTTGAAGCTAACTCCCTGTAAGCATATTTAACCGGAGATTAACATTACTTACCCTTGCGCAAACCCATGCAAACCCGCTTACAACTGTTCAAAAGTGCCTTGATCACTCTGTATCCAACGGCCCTTATTTTGCCCAGCAACAAAATAAACAGCTTTGCTGGTCTTGAACCCAGGACCTTGTACACTATAATCACAGTAGTTAACTACCAAGCCATCACAGCAGTACAGAAGAATGAGGTATCACCAAACAAGACCTCACTATAGCAAAATCAAACTGAACCTGTGAAAGGAATCAATATGCAGTCATATCTTCTATAACCCACTACATAACATAAATATGTGGAGTACAGCAGTAAATCCAGATGTGAGGTGTAATTGTAATAGAGTGTTGAAGTCCTCAGTAAAACACAAGGACACCATGCAGTGTACATACACATGAATCATGAATACCAGGCACATATATAAGATGTAATGAATAAGAAATCAATGTAAAAAAGAAAATATGATGCAAATTCAAATGTAAGCAATACTAAGCATTCCACAGGCCAGCTTAGGAGGTGTAAAGCAATGTGTGGGTCAGCTAACTCAATGTGCCCAGTGTTATACCCCTTTAAACTATGCCAACCTTAGGTAAGCAAGTTTGCTCATAGCCTAGCCTTTTCAAAACCAACCAGTCATGGAAAAGTGTGGGAAATCAGCCCTACTTAAACCCATGTGGGAATACATCTCATAACTGGTTGTAGCTTCCCCTTGCAGGCACTATGGTAAAAGGGGAGAAGGTGTGCACTTCTGGGTGCAGCGCTGGTGCATTCAGGAGTCCAGAGTCATGGCAGGACTCTTTGTCAAAGAACATGAGCAGAGACTGCTGCAGGGCCAGTACCAGGGTTCCCAATACAAGCCAGAAGCCTGGGACCACCTCGCCTGTGACCTCACCAGTGCCACTGGCATACCCCGAACTGGTGAACAGGTCAGGCATTGCTATGCCAACCTGAAGCAGCGTAAGGGGGACCTCTTGGAACAGTGGATCCCAGAGGCTACAATGGCAGGAGCAGTCCCAGCTGTGTGTATCACTCCACTATGTGTGTAATAATCACCAGCTTGTGTATATCATGGATAGGTATGGCTAAATATTCCTCTTATGTCCTCCACAGCTGCAAGTGAGCGGGCAGTGAATCAGGAGGCCCACAGAAGTCACCTGGAGAGGTTGTGATGCAAGGCAGGTCAGTAATACTCTTGCATGTACTGTCATAGGAAATAAATCTAAAAAGTATTAGTAAATTAATTGCCTGTATAAAACCTGTATTGTTTAAGGCAAGTACTGCATACACTGGAGAATATGGCAGGAAGAGTCTCATATAGTTTGTATGTAAATAAAAGTGTAATAGCCTGACAATAAAAGTTTAACTGCTGGACTGCATGTGTATACTCTGATATCATATGGTAATGTAGATTTGTAATCACATAATAGTACTGTTGTATTAAGCACTATTACCCACACTGTGCACCATAAATACAATGTGTATGAATGCCTGTATATGACTAGTGTAATCCCCAGAAGACAATTAGTACAAGTGAGAGACACATAGACAGAAAACAGTGAAAAGGCAAACAACAAAATCTGAATAGCACATGCAACTGAGAAGTGAACTGCTTTATTTTTAACACACAAAGCACTGGTTCTAATCCTGGCAGTGGTAGTAGTCTGTATACAGAATCATACCCCACAACTGTACAGATATGTCCAGAAAGTCCAGTAAAGTGGCCCATATCAGTGGAAAATCAGTAGGATGATCCCAGACGTATAGGCAGCAAACAGGAAATACAACTGATTGACACACATTTATGAGAACAAAGCTGGCACACTAGCAACTCCTCAAAACCTTATGACAGTAAGAAGCCATGTATGTCCCATTTACATCCCCATGTTGTCAAACTGTAGCCAGAATGTGCACAGTAGCAGAGTGAGATGTATGTGCATAATAGTAATGTGGAATCTGATACTGTATGTGGCAACATTCAGGTAGTGGTAACAAACATTTCTCCCACAGGTCTGTCAGATACCAACACTGTGCCCAGAGATACAAGAATGATACCCTGTACTGGTACTGTTTACTTTGGAATTGCATGGCATTGTGACTGATGCAGTTGCTCCAAATAATAAAGTATTATTCATCACTGTCGCCCACACTGTCCTACAAAATATAACTGACTAGGAAATCCTATATAAGAGTGCTGTAATACAAGGTCAGAATGCAAAACCACAGTTGACTTATAAGACAGAAAGCAGGTAGGGGATATACAGCAATATTTATAGAGCACACACAACTCTGATGGACAGTGTTTATGTTGTAGCAGACACAGCCATGGTCTGAATCCTGGGAGTGGAAGTAGGCTGCATACAGAATCATACCCCACAACTGTACAGATAAGACCAGAATGTCCAGTATATGGGCCCATACCTGCTGCCTGTCACCCTGTCCCCCTGGGAAGTTTGTGGGATGATCCCAGATGTCTAGGCAGCAAACTGGGAATACAACTGATTGTCATACATCTATGAGAACAAACCTGTCATGCTAGCAACTCCCGAAACTGGTATGAGAGTAATAAGCCAAGTATGTCCTATCTACTCCCCCATGTTGTCAAGCTGTGACCAGAGTGTGTATAGTAACAGAGTGAGATGTATGTGCATAATACTAATGTGTAATCTGGTACTTTGTGTGGCAACATTTAGGTAGTGCTAGCAAACATTTCTCCCACATGTATGTCAGATGCAAACACTGTGCCAATAAAAAAGCTTGATACACTGTACTGGTACTGTTTACTCCGGTATTGTATGGAATTGTGAGTACTGCAGTTGCTCTAAATAATAAGGTATCACTGACCACTATCATCCACACTGTGCTACATAATATAACTGTGTAGGAAAGCCTGTATAAGAGTGTGGTAAGTCACTAAAGGTTGAAGAGGGCAATAGTCTAGATATGTCTCGGTTCACCTGCATGTGGTCAAGACATGACCAGAGTCTATGCAGAAAGAAATGGACATCTATGTGCACAACATCAACCTGGAATCTGTGAGTATGTGTCGAAACAGTTATCTAGTGTTAACAAACACTACCTCCACAGGTATACCAGGCAAGAGGTGCATACTGCAGGTCAAACCAGTTCATGTATAACAATGACGACAGCCATATCACTGTCCAAACTAAGGCTATAGGGTACTGTAGTAATACTTGTAAGGTACATATAACAGCAATGACTAGGAAAGCAATGTGGACTACAGGAATATACTAGTCGTTAATTGACATCTTTCTCTCCCCCCACCATATCTCCAACAATAAACTACACATCCACCTCAACTGGTATGTAATGACTTCACTGTTCCAATTATGTCCTATTGGTTGATAAATATTTAAATCTGTTTCCATGCATGTGCTATATTGAAATATTACAACATTGGTGGCATGGTACCATCAATGTACCTGCATGCTGTTGTTATTACCACTGTGGTCCCATATATGCATGTGTTCTGTTTGCTATGCAACTGTTCCGTATCTGGTGTCTGGGTTAATGGGAATATCTTTGCATGCTGTTATACCTAATGCTGGAATGTGTTGACTAATACTAACCCAAATATAATGATAAAATGTAAACATTATAGCATGTTTGGGAAGGCCGGTCCCAGTGGACCCACCAGTCCCACCTCAGTTGGGCATGGCACCAGGCACCAGCACGTCTGGGGCCCAACCTGTTACCTCCTTGTCTGTTGGTCCTGCACCACCTTCGAATGGAACCACCACAGGGGATGGGGCTTATCCCCCCTGGGTGTGGGTGCGGACAGGAACCTGTCACCTGTCACCAGGTCTGGGTTGTGGTGCATAGCGAGTTCCACAGGGAGGTCGGAGATCTGCTACGCCAGCTTGAGGGCCATGTGTTGCAACTAGAGAGTCAGCTTGGCTGTGCGACTCAGCCCCCAACACAGCCACCTTCGGGGCTGTGAAGGTGCAGTGGTGACTGCCCATGGGTGGGGATCTCAGTCTCACTGTTTCCACTAGGGGGCTTATGTGCTTCTGATGTCCCAACACCCCTCCCCATCAAGGTGTCTACTCCCACATGTGTCATATACCACCTGTGTATGCATCTTGTTTGTCTTGTCTGTTAACCTACCCAACCTACCTCCCCAAATACACCCACTATCCCTCCCCAACATCCCACTCTCACCTGAAAAAAAAGAGGGGTATCAGTTCCAAAAAACAAATCTCGCCCCATACATAGCTGCCCATTTTGCACATGTCCACTGGACACATGTAATCTGGTCTAACTGGCAGCACAGCATATTATTGTTGTCCTCACTCCTCTCTCAGGGGTTTGAGTGTCCAAATTTACCTCCAAAGTCAGTGTATATGCACAGCTGCTGCTGTAGAAGAAATGGGCAGCTATGGACCTTCCCTACATCCTTCCTGCACATCCCTAGCTATTTTCCCTAGTGTCTTTTTCTCTTTATTCCCCTTTTTCACCACTTTCCTATTAAACCTTTTTTTCTTTTCTTTTAAAGAAATTAGCACGGGGTAAGCAGGAGTAAGCACTTTAAAACAGCAGTAAGCGGGTTTAAGTCTCTTTGCGCGGGGGTAAACAATGCCTACACAGGTTAAGCAATTGAAAAGCTGAGTATAAGAAACTGTAACCGGAAGTTAGCAGTGCTTACCTCTGCGCAAACACGCTTATAACCACTCAAAAGTGCCTTAATCACTCTGTATCCAATGACCTATGTTCTGCCCAGCAACAAAATAAACAGCCTCTGCAAGGTTCAAACCCAGGACCCTGCACACCATAGCCAAAGTGATCTATAGATATGCATGAATATATATATATATATATATATATATATATATATATATATATATATATATATATATATATATATATATGTGTGTGTGTGCAAGCAGATATATACATCTATATAGGTATATATATGGACATACATCTGTAGATAAAAATGGGAACATAGCAAAAACTTATATGTCCACATGCTCCGTTAATGGGGTTGAGAGGCCCCAAACATACATCTTGTATGAATAGGTATCCCCCCCCCACAGCCAAACACATCTGCCCTGCAAAACACTACCAACTGTTGCAGATCCCATAACCAGGACTTGACACAACATGGGCACAAGATGTTAACAGTACTCCATCTCACCTATATGATGTCAGGCTGGTATCAGTAACATATCATGCAGTACAGTCTGGCTACCATAGGGAATGCACAATGTGGATGTAATCAACATCCCTAGGATACATATACAAAGACACATACATACAGATACAGATATACATATGTATGTGTATATATCTATATATATATATATATATATATATATATATATATATATATATATATATATATATACACACACACACACACACACACACACACACGCACGCATATATATATATATAGATATATATGTAACTACACATACACACACAAAGATATGTATAGGAAGATACATATGTAGAAGGTGCACAAAATTTGGAACAGCCACTATGCCTACAGTTACCACCTACCAAACTGGACACTGTATGAGCCACCCATACAAATAACGATCATTACCTGCAACATATACCCACAGAGAGGTCAAAGGATATAACACCACAAACATGTTTGCATATATGGGAAAGCTTTATTTGTGTACTATTACAGTTGTATATGCCATGTCATATAGCTGTTTAGACACTGCCATCCATATAAACTGAGTAATGCAACTGTGAAACAGTTATACTAATACAGTAGTCTAGAAAGGTTAACATATGTTGCTGTTCAGGCCGAGGCCTTCAAGTAGTATAATAGTAAAGACAGACTGGACCACAGATACCAAACAATCAACAGTAAGTAATGCAGATGTATAGGTCAGAGCCTCTATCTACACTCTGTACACAATCCCTAGGGGGTAAAGACCTCAGTTGACACAATGGGATGTAACTGTTACATAACAAGGCATAACTGACACCATCACAATCACACTGACAAACAGAACAATCTGTATGGCAGGAGGCAGTAGGCCTGCATTTACCCAAGGTGGATTGTATGGTAATGTACATCCAGATACCTTAAGGCACCTTACCTTTGATACCCCCCACATGTTGTAACAGCCTAGATTAGTCATGGTGCATCCCCCACCCAAGACACAATAATACAGGGACATATACCACTGCTACATACACTGGCCACTGGAGTGCATAAGGGCACACATGTATTGTGTAGATGAAGCCCACACATGTATGGCCCCAACCCCACAGTGTGTGTGGGGGACACAACAGCAGTGGACTGATGGCAGGAATGTCAGCATGACATACTCACAGCCCACTACAGAACAACCCCTGACAGCATCTCATATGTGCAAAGCCTGGTATGTAGGTTGAGGACAGAGGCTGGAACACAGGCCCATATGTGTAAAACTGTTGTCATACACTAAGCAAGTCACTGGTGTTACAGGATAGTCTGCAACATGCCCTTAGTCAGGAATATGAAATTAGAAACAGAAATGGATGTAGCCATGTACTGATAGCACTCAACACACACACTGCCAGTGATATATCTGACACAAGACCTGTATGGTGGACAGACAAAACATAATAGGCACACCTCTGGCTATCAAGAGGATAGGCCCACAGTTGAGGGCTATGCTGACAGACTGCATTCCAAGTTAAACTGGTATGCACACACAAACCCTGTAACACCAGTGTTATACAATTCATCCAACAATTCTACTCACACTTTGTCTGTAGTTCTGGAACCTCCTAGGAATATGTAGCTGGCCTGAGTGTGCAGGTTCTCCTGTAAGAGGTTTTGCTACCTGCTGTCTGTAACACTGATGTCCACACACAGGAAGGATGTCCATCATACAGGAAAGGTAAAGGGACCACGCTCACATGATGTAGGGATTTCTAGTAGGTGGTTGCCATGACAGTGGTAATTGGAAGTACTACACAACATGCTGCATGCAGGTAGCAAGTAGAGGACACTGACTGGTGCAGAAGCCATCACTTGATCATGTGTATCACCTACAAAATTCATGCTGCAATCTATTCAAAGCAGCTCAATCCATTTACTGGAGAGAGACCGAGATAGATAGAGAGAGAGAGAGAGAGAGAGAGAGAGAAAGCCAAAGTCAAAGCCAAAGCAAAAAAAAAAAAAAACAAAGAAAATAATTACATCCAGCAAACTATCCAGAACAGACATCATTCCCACAACAGGTATGTGGAGTGTATATGCATGTAATTGAATGTAGTACTTGGTCCATAATAATGGGATAGATGATGTGGAATGATTTATATGTGTCATCAGGTGTTGTTGTAATGATGTTCAACTGAACAACTACTATGGACAATAGTGTCTGTCCCTGTGGGTAGTGGGTCATAGCCATCAACTGTGCAGATCAGCACTGACTGCCAAGATGTAAGCCATCATAGTGTGTGTTGTGTAATGGGAAGTACGTATATTACATGGCCAATAGCTGGTGGTGGAAGTGATGTCATTATGATAGACACATGGGATCTGCAGCCCACCCCTTGCAGGATACACAGGCTGATCTGTAATGTAGCATGTAGGAATGCCATAGGTGTGTAATAGGGTTACCTGCAATCTGGTCCTACATATACCCCCCTAATGACAGGCTGTGTCCATATGTGACACCTGTCTGTGTTGTAGCAAGGCAGAACAATGCAGCTGTGCAGGAAGGTGTTGTGAGATTGTGGACCTGATGTCTTAATGTACCCCACATATAGGTATGCATATGTGTACATATGTACAAATATATAATATATAAAACTTTATACGTATATATATATATATATATATATATATATATATATATATATATACATGTATGTCCACAAATATACAGATACCCATGTATAGACATATATATAAGCACATATATACATCACATATATCTACACATACATAACTATATACCAATATGCACATGTCTACATATATACAAACATACACACAAACATATATGTATGTAAATACATGCCCCCTATATTACTACCACAGTGCTGCATGCTATTTGCGAGGTAACAGCTCACATAACAGTACACATAGATATCTACAGCTGGAAGTGTGTGCAACATGGATGGGTATGCCACATGTGAACCCCTTGTTGGGACCACATTGCCCTTGTCTGTGAAGTATAGAATGGGAATATGGGGAAGTATGGCAGGTATAGTTGTGGAGCTGGTCAGGGTTGGTAGATATAGAGGACAGTCTATAGGGGTGGTATGTGACACATGTGGTGGCTAAACACCCTTGATGGTGTTTGTGGTTTGTGATGTGGACGCCCCATGGGCCCCAATATGGACACAATGGGAACAAGCCTCCCACCCATTGCTACTCACAACAGCAGTCCACATCCTGAAGGTGCCTGGCCTGGAGGCTGAGCAGGAGGAGAGGAGCATGTCGGCCCTGTGAATGTGTACTGGGTGCCTCAAAGTGATGTAGCTCATCCCACATGTGTCTGTAAAGCCTGTTATTGAACAGGCCCTGGATCTGACCTCAGGTGACAGAAACATGTCTGTGTGTGCCCCCAGGTGGGGGGGGGGCAACATTCCCTGAGTTGGTTCCACCTGATGGTATTGCTGGACCAGTATATGAGGACGTCCCAGGGTGGGACACACATGTGATGTGACTGGGTAACATGGGCAGACCGGTTTGGAGAGGTGGTTCAGCTGGGCAATAGTACATATACATGCTATTGTGTCGCTGTTATAGAACATATGTTGGTAGCAATAGTCTACACAATCCTGGAACATGTCCAACAGCATGCATAGAAATCCCCAATAACACAGAATGTCAGATGTGCAGCAATCACAAAGCAGCCATACCACAGGCATATATGGAACCATAGTGGCCCTGACAATGGCATGCTGGTGAATAGTCTGTAACAGGCCAGCAATGATAGTGTCCACACAGGGAACATGGCTACACACACATAGCACAATGTGTAGTACAATAGAATATCTGTCCCACTGATAGGTAAGCTGTAGTCATACCTAATGAGTTGTGTGTACAGTTTGTTGTTGCTGATACGGTGGGGGGATGACAGAGAAGTGTATAAAGAACTGTGGTAACCTTGCTGTATGAGTTGCTCATACCTGTTTCCCTCTTTATATCTTTCAGCCAAGATGTCACATGCACGGCTACCATCTTATTCAGCTGCCGAAAATTAAGTACTGCTCACCTATTTAATCCAGCACTACCCTGTCCTGTTTGGCTGGGCCACCCATGAGCAGCATGAGTGGACCACCCTGTGGAATGACCTAGTCCACAGGGTCAATGATGTCAGACTGCAGAACCCCAGTTATGGACAGGTCAGGCAACATTGTTCTGACCTGCTTCGCAATGCCCATCGGCATGCTTCTGCAGTCCAGTGGGATCACCTCACCACAGGCAGGGGCCACACCAGCGATCCTCCCCTGACATGTGTGGAGGTGCTCCTGGGCACATCAGTAAACCACTGTTGCATATACATCTGCATCGGTACAGGTATATCATGCATGTCTGACATGTCATATATATATTGTGTTACTGCATAGTAGTGATAAACAGATGTCCATATGTGGTAGTATTGTGGAAATGTACCATTGATGTATTATAATACTGCACCCACCCTGTAGCACTGCCACAGGTGTGGCCACTGACATTGCATCTCTCATCCTCTTATGTAGGTCCCACCGGGATACCACCAAGGCAGCAGCCTGTAGCTAGTGAGTATGGTTTATGCAGATGCTTGCCAACACACCGGACATGTAATGGCGATGGTATAGGTTCATAGGTTCATAGGTTCATACTAGGCTATCTGCCCGAGGGCATTTACAAGCCTAGCCCATCGTTTTGTGGCTTACGCCACCCCTTTAGTATGGGGAACTATACCCATTATTTTGCTGTGCCTCTGTCGAGCAGTGACACTGAGGTAATCCCTGGGGTATATCTGCAATCTCCCATCCATTGGTCAAGATTTCTCTTGAACAAGGCCAGCGAGGTGCTCTGCCTCACATCTACTGGGATTTTGTTCCACAGCATAGGGAGTCTTTGGGTGATGAATCTATCCCTCCAGCACGTCCTATTAATAGCCGTGTCAAGGTTTAAGTCTCCCGCCCTTGTGGCTCTGATGGATCTAGATTTTTGAGGTGAAGCATATTCATCAAATCTGGGTTTGACATGGCCTTGTATGTTAGGCAAAGGTCACCTCTGAGCAGCGGTAAGTGACTGAATAGAGCTGGAGTTCTTTCAGTCGGGCAGCATAGGACAGATTTTTGAGACCCTTTATCCTTTTGGTGAGGAACTTTTGTGGCCTCTCCAGCTGCTGCAAGTGTCGGGTCAGATACATTCCGAATGGGGCATTGTACTCAATCATTGGTCTGATGAGTGATGAGTAAAGGGAGACTATGACCTCCCTTGATCTAGATGAGAATCCCTTCATGATAAGGTGGGCAATGTAGAAGGTCTTCCTAACTACTTTAGCTACATGGGTGTCGAATGACAGACTACTATCAACCTGGGTCCCCAGGTCCCTGATAACTTCTTCTGTGCTCAGTGGATTGCCACCTATTTGGTAGCTAGGGGTAACCTTGTTTTTCCCGAAGGGTATGACTATGCATTTTTGGCATTTAACTTTAGGCCGTGGCTCTGGCACCAGTTATCCGCTTCTGTGAGACCCTTCTGAAGGATATCTGTGTCAGATGTGTTTTCTACTATGGCCCAGTTTGCAGTCATCTGCAAACTTTGTCAGCCATAACCCTCCTGTGTTTGCTTGTACTTCGAAAAGTAGATGCCAAACAAGAGTGGGCCCAGGACTGAGCCCTGTGGGACACCACTTGTGACAGGCTTTGAGTCTGACATGGCGCCAGCAACTCTGACCCTGTGGGTTCTGTCACTCAGCCAGTTTGCAACCCATCTTGTGATGTATGGGTTGACATTTAAGCTGATGAGTTTTTCAATGATACCCGAGTGGGGTATTGTATCGAAGGCCTTAGCCAGATCGAGGTAGGCTGTATGGACTGCCTTTCCCTCATCAATGGCTTTGGTGACTGTTTCGAAAAAGTCAACCAAGTTTAAAAGGCATGATCTGCCTTTGACAAAGCCAAACTGGGTTGGATCCAAAGTCTGCAAATTCCCTGTGTCTTTATGTATGAGGTCCATTATGATCCTCTCCATGGCTATGCAGGTAAGGCTTGTCAAGCTAATGGGCCGGTAATTTCCAGGGTCGGTGGAGGCACCGCCTTTGTGAAGTGGTACCACAGTTGCAGTGCGCCACCCTGGAATGTATCCAGAGGTAAGACTTTGATTAAACAGCTGTCCTAGCTGTGGGTTTAATTCCTCATTGAGTTCATGGAGCACACAGCTGGGGACACCATCAGGTCCCATGGATGCTGTGTTTTTTGCTTTGGAGAGAGCAGTTCTCACTTGGGCGCTGGAGATGTTTGGGGGGCTGCAATCGCTTGGTATAGATATCTCTCCTTTTGGGGGGGAGGGGGGGGGAGTTTGCACTGAACCTGTCAGCCAGTATGTTGGCAATGTCTGTAGGATCAGTAATCTTCACATCATTTTGAACTAGCTCTGAGCATATCTGGGAGTTTCCTCCCAGGTTTCTAACATAGCTAAAGAAGGCCTTATGATTGTCTTTTGAGTCTTTAGCTATTTTTCTCTGCATGCATCTAACATAATGCATATTGTACATGTGCATGTATTGTTGCTGTGAAATGCACGGCATCACAGGTGTGACCATGATGGGTTATTGGAAGGGTATGTCAGACACCTGCATGATAACTAACATCCTGTCATTGCAGAATGTGTCCACAGGGAGTAACATAATGGTGGGAGACATAGCTTACAGTAGGGACATGTTTGGAACAACACCCATATACAGTGCAACACCAGTGTATATACCTGTAGGACAATGGCAACTGCTGCAGAGATACACTATGGCAAAAGGCATTACAGTAGTCCACATTATCAGCTGGGTCTAGACTGTAACATGTGGTGTTCAGTGGATGGGGCACTGCAAAGTGACACACGTGTAGGGCTTACTTGTCATGCATCTGCAAAAAGGCCAAGGGGGGCTTTCAGCATGATACACCAGTGCACTGCAGCAGGGATCCTAAGGATGCTAAGAATGGCTGTATCTGCACATAGTCAGGTTCAGGAGCTGTGGCAGATGTAACCCTACCCCCACAGCAATAGTGACAGCAGTGTGTGAACACCAAGGGATGTGCACATGAGTAGACCTTGCAATCATGCAGATTAGGGGGACATGTGTAGAGCCGACTGAACATACACTGGCAATTGCAGATGGCCCACGCTGGTATACCCCCACCAGTAGTGACTGCTGTAGTACACACAACAAGAGGTGCGACAAACCGTCATAGCACACATATGCCTACACAGAGTGTAAGTATTGTGGTCATCATCCGCACACCTAACACATTCCATAGACACTGCATGTGAAAGTACAGGACATATGTCACATATCGGGCTCATGTACTGTTAAGATATGCAGTGATGTGGTCCCAATGCAGATCACGGATGGGTGCGTGATATCAAGAAGAGTGTGTACGCCCCCCATAGCCACTGTATGCTCTGATGGTTGTTAGTGTAAGAGTATTGGATTGGTCATAAATGGTCTGTTGCTGTTGAGAGCTGTAAATCAGACATCAGCCATTCACAAATGATATCTGCCCACGTATCATCCTAGGTATGTGTTGCTGAAAAACATAGGGGCTTTGAACATTAAAGCTGACATAACTGACACAGTACTACACATTCTGCAATGGGCTGTACAACTGTGAGGTGTGGTGTACAGTACATGGCAGGGTGCAGAACAGGTGCACAGCAATACTGTGTACATGGGTGCAGTGGTATCCAGGGGAAGGGGCATCACCTAGTGACACAGCACATGCATCACACACATGTATACTGTTACTAGCATGGATTGACTATAGCTGTACTGCATGTTATTGTGTACCATATGTTCTGCATGTTAACAGATGGGTAATAGGAGGACTGTGTGTAATATTCTGCAACCTCACCTGTGTGTGTGTGTGTGTGTGTGTGTGTGTGTGTGTGTGTGTGTGTGTGTGTGTGTGTGTGTGTGTGTGTGTGTGTGTGTGTGTGTGTGTGTGTGTGTGTGTGTGTGTGTGTGTGTGTGTGTGTGTGTGTGTGTGTGTGTGTGTGTGTGCATCCTGGAGGTTAGTTAGTTTGGCTGTAGGGTCACTCTGGTGAAGTGGAGGGAGGTTGATGCATGTAGGATGTGTGTGCATGTGTGTGTGTTTGTGTGGGTGGCCATGTATGCACATGTGTGATTGTGGGGTGTTCATACAGCAGTATCTCCCTTTGGGACAGTGCAGTACATGTACATGGACTGCCACATTACACACCATAAATACTTGTCATATATGTAATCACAGGACAGCTGATAGTATAATAAGGTCTGTAGCATGGAACAAGCATTGAGAGGGAAGGTAGACACCAGGTATATCCTTAATATCTCATTCAGCAGACAGGTGACCTACAACCCACGTATGCAGTACTACAGATGCAATGCATTGGGGAAGTACTAGTCAACACCAGGGAGTGTATCCATAAATTACAGTTGTCACATGATAGGCTGATTGAGCAGCATATCTGGTATGTACTGAGTAATACATACACATGATACACCAGTGCATGATATTATGGAGTGAACATAGTAGCCCACACATATAGGGGCCATGCTCATGATGTCCGGACATACGCAGGGTGAACACTGAATGTCAGCAGTGAGACCATCTAACACCACCACTACAAACAGGTCAGGCAGGTAATGTAATAACAGGTCTTGTGTTGTGCTCATGTGTCTAGGCATTTAGAGGACTGATTTGTTAATGAGTGGTATCACCGTGTGTATGTTACCAAGTGTGATGCAGGATGAGGAACACATGGAAATATATGTGGGACTGTCTGTAAAGTCACGGACAGGTAGGTATTACGGTGGTGTGTGTGTGTGTGTGTGTGTGTGTGTGTGTGTGTGTGTGTGTGTGTGTGTGTGTGTGTGTCTGTGTGTTCACGTGTGTGTACTGTTAGGCAATGCTGTACAGGTTTTAAAGTGTGCTTATTGCTTTCCCCCACAGGTGGCGAGGTGGGTCAGGGTCCCTCTTGCATGCAATCTGATGTTGATGTCCATACTGACACCAAAGATGATGATAGTACTGTTGAGGCACAGGTGGGGTTGTCAGGAGCCAAAAAAGTGCCATCATTTGACATCCCCCTTTTAGCCACCCCACTCCCGCACACAGTTTCAGTGCCTATACATATCCGATCACCAGTGGCCATAGCAGAGGGACAGCTGGCATTTGGTGGCTGTGCACAGGTAAGTGTGGCAACCATGGCTACTGTGTCTGGTTGCAGCAGGCATAGCCGGATGTCCGGCAGGGCACCATATAGGCAGATGTCCCAGGGTGCTCATGGTAGGGTCACTGGACATCATGTCCCTGGCAGAGGCAACATAGCTGGTACCAGCAGGCGCATGTTTCAGGCTATCATGGAGGCACAGGCACATATAGAATGTTACACCAGACAGGGACTGAGGTTGCAGAGGGATGCTCTCACATCTGCAAGTGACAACGCCCGTGTACTGGCAGGTGCCATCTGTGCGTTAACTGAGTTCACGGATAGATGGTCAGGTGAGATGATGGCCTTCATTGACCGAGGTCTGTCTGTGCTTGAACGTGTGATGGGAGTGCGGTGACGGCTGCATGACCGTATGCCAGCAACACCAACAGCTGACAGTCAACGTGGATGTGATAGGACACCAAGGGGTGCCCATAGTGGCATTACCAGCCCCGGCAGTGCAGGGAGGGTGCTGTCCACACCACAGCAGGCCACATGCATGTGGTCCTGGACAGTCCTATGAGGGGCCTGGTACCAGCGGACATTTGTCATCAGCAGCTGAGAGTAGCACATCGAGGCCTATACCTGGACTTACCCGTGGAATCCCTGGCAGGCACAGTTCATGTGTCCAGGGCCAGAGGCAGTGAACTGCACACCCTGCCAGGTATGGACTGCAGCTGTCCAAAAACACCTGTGTAGGGCAGCCACATGGCAGAACTGTGTGCATGCATACCCACACACTATTACAAGCACACCTAGGGCAACCCCATACCTACATAGACCACAGCACCATGCCCAGCTCACCGCAGTACACCCCTCACCCACACACATGGTGCCAAATGTATGGCCAACCCTTGGCCTCTGGCAAACCAACATCACACCCTGTGTATATGATGATACCTGTGCCACATCCCTGCATCCATACCATCAATGCAGGGACAGGTTAATACAGTTCTGATGCACATGGTGACTGTGCTACAGTGTACCACAGTACTGCAGTGTAATATGTTGTAAAAAGTAAAGTCTAATGCATATATGGCAGGTAGAGTAGCTGTCCACCAATGATGCATTATAGCTCTTAGTAACACTGGTTGGTTGTGGTCTCTATAATGTTATCCATTTGTGTTGTAGGATGCCCAGTGCATATGATGTTACCTGTGCCACATCCCTGTCATCCATACCATCAATGCAGGGACAGGCTAATATGATTCTGATGCACATGGTGACTGTACTACAGTGTACCACAGTACTGCAGTGTAACATGTTGTAAGGAGTAAAGTGTAATGCATATATGGCAGGTAGTATAGCCCATCCAGCAATGATGCATTATAGCTGTTAGTAACACTGGTTGGTTGTGGTCTCCATAATGTTATCCATTTGCGTTGTAGGTGTACACGTGTCAGCACGAGGATGGTCTGCAGTCATATTCCACAACAGGGTATGATACTGTGGAGACACTATGGCTGTGACATATCTGGGGTACAGTTGAACACATGTCACAGGTTACTAATACGGTTATTGCCTGTGCCACATGGAGAGGTGACCCACTGAGGTGTGTATCCTCTGAAACCTGATGTAGACCCATCCACATACATGCACACTGTTACTTGGCAACACTGGGACTAAACCCCTATCTAACTATGTAGTGATACTGAAGTGTGTGGCTTACGTTGCACACACCACACAGTGTTTAGGGTGAGGTGTGTCCCAGGTTACATGTTACATGCAGAACATCCCCAGACATGTGCAGTACGCTAATGGGGGATGTAATTGGTGTATATGGAAAATATGTAGTGTGACATACCTTCATATACACATTAACAGACACATAACAGGCAGACCCACATCTGAGATACCAGGGCCTATCGCTGCTAACTAACTTGACCGTGTGCCCAATGTGTTACAGGTAGGCTGCACACAGCACATGCATAACTGGCCTGGATTGTGGTATCAGTTACCTGTATGGTTGATGGTGACAGTGGTAACCATAACGTAGTACATGAGACATATACTGGGTGTATGTTGGTGTAATGACAGTGTACACAGCAGCCACATCCCTTAGTGGATATTGTACTCCCTGAAACCCATGATGACACTCTGCCATACACACCATCATACATTGGCCGCAACTGCAATACAACCCATAGTATACCCCAACAGTGATACTACATGGATATGCATCTAATGCACATGCCACATGCATAGTAGGGTGTTGCATTGGCATGCCTCACCTATGGGCAGCAACAACACTATCTGTACTACTGTGTGGCAATGGGTATTGTAATAGGAGTATGTGGCCTTGGAATGCTGTACCCTACAGATATACAGACATGCACAACCACACACACACATGCCAGAACACAATGGGTATCCCATTCCTATCAACCCATTTGTAAAACACTGTTGTGCTGGTACTGCAAGGCTCATGTAGCCGGTATAGGGAGGTCCTTAACAGGGTACATGTAATGTCCCATACAGCAGCAGCCACAACTGACTATGGCAATGGGTGTTGAATTGGTTGTAAAGGCCCTCATGGAATTCCCAAGTACAGGTGTGCTAACACACAGACACTGCTATACTCAGTGATGCACATGTGCACATGTGCCAGTACAGGGGTGCATCGCTGCAGGTGGTCATAGCTGTGTACCTAACTATTGTCCAAGGAGAGATGGGTTGTGTAGAGGTTGTGTGTACAGTGGTATCCTGCCACCTTTCGGGTGGCAGCAGGCAATCTATCGACAGACACTACTGTAGTGACTCTAAGGGTGAGAATGACATGCATCTGCCAATCCACCAGGTGCTCCTGCACATGGCCACTGAGGTGATCAAGCTGACATGTATGCAACATGCATTACAATACATGGTTAGTGTCTGTGATGAAGACCTGTACCCAAGCATGTTCTGTTGACTGTGGTAGTGCAGTGGAGGTACCTGTGGCATGTGGTGCATACAGGGTGACATCTCTTATATGTGCCAGTTCTTACACAGCTGGGTAGACATGTCAGTGTCAATCAAGCTTAGGGTGCCTGTACATATCCCAGCTGGATACCTGCCATCTGCACATGTGTACAGGGACTGACAGTCATCAGCTTGGCAAGTAGCTATACAGTGGGATGAGTCTGTTGACAGATAGATGTTTGACAACAATATGTATGCCCTAACTACGTCAGAAGCCCTCACTAACATGTGCTGTACAGACGGTAGTCTACAGTTACATTCCACATGTCGGATCATTACCCAGTAAAGGGTATATACTGTGACACAGCTCACACACCAGGGATACAACAGGGAGGCCTCATTGTCCAGCTATGCCTGCAGGTGTGCTTCTTGTCAGTACTACATTTAGCACTCTGTTCTTGCCTGGGTAAGCACTGTCAACAGTAGTACTGCCATGATACACTACATGCCAGTGTGACAGCATGTACCCTGGCCTAATACCCCTGTATATAACACATTCACATGGATAACAGTGCTGCACAGGCCTCATATACATCTGTGTCCCACACATGACACTCACACCCCTTGCTATTGTAATGACAGCACATAGGTGCATGTATTGTACATGTCATTACATAAACATATTACAGATGTCAGTACCCTGTTATGTTATCAGACTAGGAGGTGTGACCTGGTTACCAGGGCTACGCCATGCTTAGCAAGTATCAACATTGCTGCAATATAACAGCTGAACTGATTTGAGCACTGGTAAGTGAAGACTACACTGTGCAAGTGCCAGTACGTTTACCCATAGCTTAGCACCGCTTAGCTTCGCGCAAACCCAATTAAAGCTGCTCAAAACTGTTAGCACTGCTTAGCTTCGCGCAAACCCACTTAAAGCTGCTCAAAACTGCCTTAACCACTCTGTATCCAACAGCTATTGTTCTGCCCAGCAACAAAATGAACAGCCTTGAACCCAGGACCCTGTACACTCAAGTCACAACACTTAACTACTATGCCATGACCACTGTGAAAACAGCTATTGTTTTACCAATATAGCTGTCAATACACATATTGCGTAGTATTGAACAATTGCCTTTATGCCCTAAAGTGTGTAGCCCTTATTAATATGACTATTGCATCACATATGTTGTTTTATCATAATGTACCCATAGCAGATACATACAGTGAGAGACATCTGAGAGGGTATACACAACCATGAGGTTTACACATGACAGGAATGTGGTTATATACATATAATAGGTCTATATATGTCTATATGTGCATACACATGTATACCCATATATATGTCTGTATACACATCTGTATAGTGCAACATATATATATGGCCATGTGCACATCTCTTCGTATGTACATATATATATATATATATATATATATATATATATATATATATATGTGTGTGTGTGTGTGTGTGTGTGTGTGTGTGTGTGTGTGTGTGTGTGTGTAGATATCTATAAGTATATGTGAAGACATATCTGTTCTGATATACCTACTACTGTCAATATATTTGTAGCTATCCATACGTATATGTGCATATATATCTATATCTGTATATGTATGGACATATATTGCTCTGTAGATGTATATATCTGAGTGCTTATATGTTTATCTATGTGGATATACATATCCAGCTATGTATGCTGATATGTATATGTGTATATATCTATACAGATATATGGATAATTATATATACATATATGTTCACCATATGTCCTGAACATGGAGTGGAGCCCTACCTCAGCCCCTATAGTCCCAACTTCATAGTGCAAGGGGATGTCAGGTATGTATTGCAGGTATATTTGTAGACTATTGCTACTGTAATAGGGACTGTCTTTATAGACATGGTGTGTGTGGGAGGTCACATCTGCTTTTAACATGTTCGCCATTGGCTACTGACAGACATCCTAAGGACATCATAGTACAGTACCACTGCTAGCACAGTAATGCTCCTGTGGACTACAGCAGAGATATGGCCAATATATGTGGACAGTCTGACACACTCTGGACAGTCCAGAGGTATACACAGAACCACTTAGTGCAAGACATGTGGACCAAGCCTGAGAATGTGGATGTTAACAGCCATGTAGATGGGTATAATGTAACTACTAGTATACATTTGCCACCATAGGTTATGCATTCACACACCCCTGTCTGTCCTGACACATAATAACTGCTGGTACAGAGGTGCCATAGCCACATACTACCCACTAGTTATTGACATACATCTGTACAGCATTCCACTGCTTTGTCTGACATACATGACTGTTATGGTGGCCCGGCAGCAGTACTTCTGGCAAGTATCTGGACATGACATCTCACTGGGTAAGTACACTAAGCTTCTAGACATGTAACAAAGCACTGTGCAGGCTACAGGCAGACTGGCTCAACACTGGCCTACATTTCCTATGGGGGAATACACATGTACCTGCATATATAGCAGGCTCTACAGGCATGACACAGCACAGAGTAACAGACACCTGTGTGAAAGTGCATAACCACAACTAATGTGAACACAGCCACAGCCACATATGGTAACCTAGCATAATATTATAGTATATGGACTATCTATTCCAACACCATCCTCATATGTGCCACTCACACACTAACCCTACATATACTAGGCCGCTACACAGTGTGGTCCGATGCCTGTCTGTGGTATGGGGCATGTAGTTGTTTGACCCTACAAACGTGTAAGCCGATAGGGTAACATACAGTGGAACAGCATGTAACATCAGATAGAACAGGAACAAGAACAATGACATCTACCACAGTCTGTACACAGGCCAAGGTACATATTAACAATACACATACGTTCGTCAATCACCATAAGTACACAGACCTCAGTACTGTACACACAACCAGAGAATATCCAGGTTATGTCCTCAAATATAACCCCATACTATACATAACATGTGTAGCAGTCTGATATGTCACTGGCTTGTTATCAGATATGATGTCACTAAATATGGTGTACAGCACAAATGCACCTCTTACTGCCTGACATATGTACAAAGGTAGATAGAGTTGTGGCTGGAGGCACACACACAGGGCCAATATTGACATGTTGCTGTGATAACCTCAAACATTTACTGTTGAAATAGGGTTTGTTGCAGCATATGTTCTATGAAGGATATGAAGTCAGTAACTCTCACAGCTGTCACCATCTACAGACTGCAATCCTCACACTACATCCTTCAGTTCACAGATAGGTGTTCTGCGGGTAATACATGAAACAAAAGGCACCACATACTGCCCAGTCTGCAGATGACCCTACAGATGTGGGTTTTGTCATAAACATAACACTGACATGACAGGTATTAAAACACGTAGGACAGTCATATCCACACACACTCTGTTAAACCAACATTACTTCAAATGCAGTTTCGCAGCACTTACAGTCTGTAGTCTGGTGAGGCACATCCCCCTCCTGTATGTTGGCCTGTTTCCACAGTGTATGTTGTTAGAGGTAAATCCCCAATCCAGCTGTAATGCTGTTTGCCAAACAACAGATCAAGTCCCTTCTCACAGTGAATGAAAAGGCCCAACAATAACATGATGTTCCTAGATATTGGAGTGTGTTTTCAAGCAATTGGCTATGGGAATGTTACCACAGATGTTACACATACAATCAGCTAGAGGAGGGCTGCAATTTGTGCAGAGACCATCAGCTGATCATGAGCATCACTTAAAATATACATGCTGCTGCCTAAACAAAGCAGGTGTAAGTCTCCACATCCAACAGAGAGGGAGTGAGAGAGGCAGACACAGGCAAAGATAAGTCAGAGAGGGATGGGAGAGTAAAACTTAAGCATGTTTGTGTCATACACCTTCAAGTACAGGGTATCAAACCCCTGATGACTATGTAGTGCTATCACATGTCTATGCAGTTATTGGATGCACCACTTAGGTTACATGTTGAGAAGTCCTCCAAATGTATATGTGATGGTGAGTGACATCTGCAACAGTGATATGGTAGCTATACGGTAGGTGTAGCACTCGTGCCTGTCCACATGAACAGGTGTCAGCATCAACACAGCCACACTCTCAGAGGGATGCACACACATCGACACACTTGGCAGGGCCAGGAATACAACTTATCGCTAGTGAGATTGCCACAACACAGTACTGTGCAAGTATCACATGCACCACAGGGGTCATACAGAGGTTATATGGGCAAAGGGTATGCGGAGGTGTCTGACATCAGAACACATGCTTCAGTATGCCAATGGGGGTTGTAGTGAGTGTGAATGTGGTCATATGCATCATACAACACACACACACACACACACACACAGACACAGGGTGCCAATACTGACATGCATGGGTGCATTGCTTCACAGATGTGCAGTGGTCGACTGTGCCAGATGGCTATACAAGGCTAGGTGATGAGTATACCTTGGCATCAGGCCACATGACAATGGTCTGCAGTGTGGCTCAGGGGTGTAGTGTCTGGATTTGCCCACAAAGGTGGATATTGTATTCACCATCCAGTCACCTGGGTAACTATTGGTGTGGCCAATGCTGTGCATTGTTTGCCATGTATGTGTTCCTTGGCGCATGACATGGATGGTATCTGGGATGTGCACACCTCCCACATGCATGTACAGTGACATGTGGAACTGTACCTGGGGTGTCTGTTCCATGTTGTGTACACAGATTGTTATCATCAGATGTGCCAGTCCTGGCTTCATGTGGCAGGAACTGTTAATGGACAGCAGGTTGACCCTGCACCTACATTGATAGCATGATACCAGTATTCTCTTGTGTCAGTGGCATCTGTCAATACAGGGCATGTCTCACAAGCATGGTATGTCCTTTGTGGGTCACATTTGATGGCACCACAGGTATTCAGTGGGGAACATAGGGAATGTGCACTGTCAGCATGTATGTGCCTAATGGACTGACAGACAGGGTGCCATGCCTTCTGTAGCCCACTGCAATCACACCATGGTTACTATCAGTGGGTAATATGCAGGGTACTACCAACATAGAAGTTGTTGCCTAGGCAAGTGTGTGTGTGTGTGTGTGTGTGCGTGTGTGTGTGTGTGTGTGTGTGTGTGTGTGTGTGTGTGTGTGTGTAAGAGACATAGGTTGAGAGTGTTCTCTGGATAATACAAGGGTTGCTAACTTTGTTCGCATGGCCTTGATGCCACATATAGGGGTAGGGATTTGCACCCCAGCCTCTCAGCTATTTCACATCTGTTATCCCTTTACAGTGGACATTGTGATATATACCAGGGCCACCATAAAAGGAATTTGTAAAACCCACTCCACATTGAGTCTAGTTGTTAAACACTCACAACCACCTCCACACAGGCTACAAATGACAAACACAGGCAAACACACACATACACGTCTGGGATTAGATCTCCTAACTAGTTTATTACACTACAGCACTATGCAGTTATAGGACGCTCCATGGAGATTACTGGAACACACGTTCCCCAAAGGTGTATTTCACAGTGAATGACATCAGCAGGATTGCCAAAGTAGGGCATTTGAATTGTAGTGAGTGTGACTAGCCTAGAATGCATTGCTCCCTACACAGGCATAGAAACACACACAAAAACATCCACATCTGCCATGTGTGGGAATAGAACCCCTGCCAGATTTTTATACCACATTACAGCATTAAGCTTTTATAGGACGCGCCACGAAGATTACTGGAGTACTTTTTCCCCAAAGGTGTATTTCACAGTGAATGACATTAGCAGGATTGCCAAAGTAGGACATTTTAATTGTAGTGAGTGTGACTAGCCTAAAATGCATTGCTCCCTAAACAGGCAGAGACAGACACACACACACACGTTCCATGTCTGGGATTAGAACTCCTATCTAACTAGTTTATCACACTACAGCAGTAAGCAGTTATAGGACGTGCAATGGAGATTATTGTGCTGCAGTTTTCCGAAAGGTGTATTTCACAGTGAATGACATCAGCAGCCTTGCCAAAGTAGGGCAGTGTGACTAGCCTAAAAAGGAATTGCTCTCTACACAGACAGAGACACACACACACAGTTGCCATGTCTAGGCTTTGAACTCCTACCTAATTAGTTTTTCATACGACAGCAGTACGCAGTTATGGGATGCACCACAGAGATTATTGGGCTAAACTTTTCCCAAAGGTATATTTTACAGTGAATGACATCAGCAGTCTTGCCAAAGCAGGGCATTTGAATTGTAGTGTGTGTGACTAGCCTAAAATGCATTGCTCTCTACACAGACAGAGACACACACTTGCCATATCTGGGATTTGAACTCCTACCTAACTAGTTTATCACACTACAGCAGTACGCTGTTATAGGATGCACCACAGAGATTACTGGGCTGCACTTTTCCCAAAGGTGTATTTCAAAGTGAATGACCTCAGCAGGCTTGTCATAGTAGGACTATGGGGAGGGCAGTGTATGTGCATGGGACATAACCCATTCATCTAGAGGTTGTGACACCACATGCAGGCACACCCAGGGTTATATTCCACAGGTACGTGTATACAGCTGCTAGATAACTACTTCCTAGACCAGTCATGTTGCACAGCTAGCACTTGCACCACATAGGCTGTAATGCTGATGGATACCAGTGGCTAATGTCTACCGTTTGTGACATGTACACCTCATGTGGTTGCATCCATTTGACTGTGTGCTGGGTGTGACAGGCCTCATAATGGATGGCTCCTTGTCACAGTCACTCTCTTCCACACATCTATGTACATCTACTTTTGGCTTATTATGGTGTGTTGTCCCTGGATATGTGTCTGTATTCCTATCCACTGTGTGTGCAAGGCATGACTGGTGCATACTGATGAGTGTATGCAGTAACATCTGCAAATTCCAGATATGTATGGTCCACTGTTGTTTGCAGACATGGGCTTCATTTGTTTAAGTGTGTGAGCATGCCCAGTATGACCTTTCAGTATGTTGTCTGACATTGCCTTCACTTCTCTAAGTGTGTGATCTTGCCCAGTATGCCCTTCTGTATTGAATGTGTGCATCGATTCCAGGTAGTTTGTACTCCAGTGCAGACCTTTGTGTTGTACACCTACAGGTAGCAAACAGTTTCTGAAGGGTATCCGTCGATCATTTGGCGATATGGGGACAAACTATGCAAGGGATAGTGTGTACTGTAGGTGATTGTGTCTGTGCTGCTTCAGCTGCATGGTACTACTGTTAGCAGGGATATTCAGACGTGTAGTGTTATACACTGTGATGTTTTCTGTCCTCATGTACTGTCAGATGGACATTCTTGCTCACAGTGAAGTCTTTTTTTTTTTTTTTTTTAAATATTTTTATTCATTTCCAAAAACAAGAAAACATGAATGCAGGTTATTTATGACAATGAAGTATTTACAAATTATTTAAAAAAGGTAGGCTAAAACCTCTAAACAGATATCAAACATTAAAACCAAAATAAAGTATTTACAAGGGTGTCTATTGTTGACATATAATTGACTTTCTATACAATTGTTTCCTGATTATAATCTGCTGCAGTCATTATTCTCCAGTATTTCAGTTACTTTTTGCCATGCTACGTATAATGATGTAGTTCTTTCAGTTCTTCCTTTAATAGTGTTCATTTCCAACTGCGATACTGCTGACACCATATTCATGAATTGCTTAAAAGTTGGAGAAGCTTTGGATTTCCAGTTTGATGTAATGTTCTTCCTTGCAATAGCTAGGAGAGTCGATAAGATTACATATTTTGTTCTTGGCACACAGTTGGGTACAGGTGCATTAAACAAAATAATAGATTTGGAAATCTGGAATTTATCATTGAATACCATTTATGAAAATAATTTATTTTATCCCAATATGGTTTAATCAAATGGCATTCAGAGAACATATGTTGCCAGTCTGCTTTTATTGATAAATCACATCTCCAGCAGCCAATATTTTTCTTAAACATAAGTTCCATTTTATGAGGGGTTACATAAGATCTGTGTATGAATTGCCATGTAAAAAGTCTCCAATGTAATGAAAGTGATGTCTGCTTTGGAGAGAGAAGAATTAGTTTTTATCTCTGTCATTTGGCACATGTCCATTAACTGATCTATAATAATTCCATATTTTGTCATTATTATGCATTTTATTTTTTGTTTGTTTTATAAATAGATGATAAGTATCCCTTTCCAGTAATGGGTTGATTCGTTAGTAATATTATATGTTCTATAAGGTTAGGAACATTTTGTCTTATTGATGGTTGCATTGTTTCTTGTTTGCTTAATATATACTGTCTTAATTCTTGTACATGTAACCACGAACTATCTTCCATATTTAATTTCTGTTTAATCTGGTCTATTGTCAGAGGTTTTCCAGAGTTTAGCAATTGATGCCAATATATTAGTCCCTTTTCTTTAAGCATGTTGACTACTTCCATATTAAATGTTATTATATTACCTTGTGTGTATGCTACTGGATATAAAAGAAATGACCATGCTTTAATATCAGGATTGCTATTAATAAGATTTTGGAACATTTTAATGTATAAGTAATGTATTTGGAACTTATATTTTTATTCTTATGTATCATCATATATTCCTTCATCAGCCATAAAAAATTGTTTGGTATGAAATCTGTATACTTATTTGCTACTACAAATCCTGATTTTAACCAGATTCTCTCATGAACTAGCTTCCATTTTGATGTATATTTTGTATTTAGCCATAATGATATTGTTTTAATAATGGATGAATGCAAATATATTTCTATGTCTGGTAAGCCTATGCCACCTATATCCCAATCATCTAGATGATACTTCATAGCTATCCTTGTTTTTTTGGATACCATAGGAATCTTACCATTAAATCATTTAATTGTTTTAGGTGCGATTTAGCTGGTGGCAAAGAACAAGCTTGTATGACATAAAGAATTTTTGGAAATATGATGATTTTAATTATATAAAGCCTTTCTTCCATTGAAAAGAAGAATTTATTCCATCTTTGTATTAGATTTTTAATATTATTTAAGGTCTCTTTATAATTTGTTTCAATTGTAGTATCTAGGTTGTTAGTTATTATAATTCCCAAGTATTTAATTATATTATCGGTAGAGATATATTTATGGTATTTTTATTTAGATCTTTTTATTAGTATTTATAAGCAATACATTTGTTTTGTTCTCATTAAATTTAAGACTTGAAAAGTTTTGAAAGTTTTGAATTGAGTCCCATAATGCTTTTAAACTGCTATTATTATTTTTTAAGGTAATTAAAATATCATCAGCAAAAAGTTGAATTTTAAGCTCTAGGCTGTTGTCTAGTTGTATTCCTTCAATATTTTTATCCATACGTATATTATTTGCTAAGGGTTCAATGACTAGCGCAAACAATAATGGAGAAAGAGAGCAGCCTTGTTTTGTGCCCTTAGTTATTTTAATAGATTTAGACAGACAAGATCCCAGTTTTATATAAGCCAATGATTTTTCATATAATGATTTTATTAACAAAGTGAAGTTGTTTGAGAAGCCATATTCTTCTAAAACTAACCACAGATAATCCCAGTTCACTGAATCAAATGCGCTATTTATGTCTAAGCTAATAACATTCATTTTGTTTTTTGTGACATTTATATAATTGATTAAGGAAAGAATTCTTTTAATGTTGTCATAAGTGTTCCTATCTTTTATAAAACCTGTTTGATCCTCCTCTATCAAAAGTGGTAGTAATTGTTTTATTCGAGCAGCATGTATTGCCATAAAAATTTTATAATCTATATTAAGAAGTGAAATGGGTCTGTATGATGAACATTCACTGGGATCTTTATTTTGTTTCAGAATTGGTGATATTAATGTATACTTCCAAGAAGGAGGAATGTCTTTACCATTTTTAACTGATGTAAAGACATTCAATAACAACAGCAAAGCCTCATTTGATAGTAATTTAAACATTTATGGGGTGATATTATCTATACCTGGAGCTTTGTTTAATTTTAGCTTATTTACTTCAGCTTTAAGTTCTGTCATTGTTATTTGTTTATCTATTAGTTGTACCTGCTCCTCTAATAACCCCACTTTAACATTGTTTTTGAGAAAAACTTTCAATGCTGAATGTGTTTCTGTTTTCTCATTTTGATTATTAAGTTTATGAAAAAATAGCCTAAAAGCTTCTAGTATTTCTTCTAAATCAGATACTTTCTTTTTGGTTTCTATATTATGTATTTCCTTGATTTGATTTGTTTTAATAATCTTTTTAGTCCTATTTGCTATTCTTCGTTGGTTTTTAGGGTTCATTGAATAGTAACATAGTTTAATTTTTTCTAAGTTGATCATTGTTTTGTGGTGTAGCGTCTCTGAGTATTTTTTATTAGTATCTTCTAGTTCTTTTATTAAGTTGGTGTTTCCATTTTGAATATCAAGCTTTAAACTATCTACTTTTGACTGTAATTCCATTAATTCCTTATTCCACTGCTTTTGTTTATTTTTATACCATCACACCGCTCTTCCATATAGGTATGCTTTCAATGCATCCCATATATATATTTCAGATACATCTTTTGTAAGATTGATATCTAGGAATGTTTGTCTCTTTAATATAAAATTCCTTAAAATCTTTGAGATTTGTTATGTAAGATGGTATTCTTGTTAATGATATCCATCTCTTGAAACATAAGCCTATCTCAAACGTTATGGTGTTATGGTCCAAAAATGGACATGAAATTGTCTTGACTTTATTTAATTTAGAGGTTAAATCCTTTGTTATGTACACTCTATCTATTCTAGAGTATGTATTATGTCTATGGGAAAAATGTGTAAAGAATAGTGAATCTGGGATAGCATACTCATTTATGTCAACTATATTAAAAGTTTCAACAAACTCAGATAACAACTTTGTTAAAGGTGATCTCTTACGTGTAGTTTTAGTATTTGTGTCAGTTTCTTTTATAATGCAATTGAAATCTCCAGCTATGATTAAATTGCCTTTGGTATATTGTACAATGTCTTCTAAGTGTTGTTTGGCCACTCTAACACCTAGTCCTGGTATCCAATAAATATTCACTAATGTATATATCATTTCATTGATAGATATTGTCACTAGACAAAACATTCCTGAGTTGTCATGGAACATGTTTATGATTTTAGGCATTAAAGTAGTGTTTTTCCACAAAATTGCTACTCCCCTTCGCTTCTGATTATAGGTGGAACTTACTAGTATTGTATAATTTTTATTGTTTATTTTATTTATGTCTTCCTGTGTAAGGTGTGTTTCCTGTAAAAATACTAGTTACACTTCACATAGCTTTAAATATCTATAAAGACTTCCCCTTTTGCAGCTATTATTTAAACCATTTACATTAAGAGATATACATTTTGCAATTGGATTTATATTAGCTTTGCTTTTATCCATATTCATATACTGTAACAATGTGTAGATGTGTGTACATGAAGAGAATGACTTGTTCTTTCTTCTTCCAACAGTATTACAATAGATTATAGACACCCAATAAAAGTAAATTACAAGATCAGAACTGAGAACAATATAAGATAAACAACCACCAAACCCCTCCATGAGAAAAATATCTCATCCTTGAATGATCTAATCATTCAAGCGATCTCTAAGTCTGCATTTCAGCATCCTCCCCTGGCCCCGCCATATGGTAGTTTTATAATGAAAAGTATCTTATATATCTTTTAAGTATACATGTATCTGTCTTTACAAATTACTTAAATACAGTCTTTATCTATTTTTAATATTTTATAAAACACTAAGGCAACACAACTATACATAGATTTAATACTTAACTATTTGGTTTTGTTTAAATTGTAAAGGAAAATCTTTTATTTTAATATATCTTTTGTGTAGCAATAACGGTTATGCATCTTAAAATTAATATGCTTGCTGTCTATCTCCCTTATAGTGTGAGTGGCATTCATAGGTATCAAATTTATTGTAATGGTCTACCTATATATATATATATATATATATATATATATATATATATATATACATATATATACATATATATACATATGCATACATACACATACACACACACACACATATATATATATATATATATATATATATATACACACACATACATACATACACACATATATACATACATACATAAAAAAAAAATGTTAAGCATTATATGCATCAGTTAACCATGCCACAAGTTGATTAAATCAGAAAGTATCCGTAACAATGAATGAATATAACATTACATTTGTATTGTCATTTATCAGTAATCTTATAGTTTTCTTTTAATTCAAAAAGTCATATTTTAGTGGTATGAATGCTACTAATTTGTTTTTGGCATTGGTATTATATAGTTTAAGACTATATTTCTTAGCAATTCCTATATATTTATTAGTGCCACTGGCATATTTCATCGCTAGTGTACCACATATGTCATATGTCAAATAGCAACTCATACTCCTTATGATATTACAGGATTTATCTGTAGCTTTATAAATGTAAGGTTGGAAAATATGAGAAGCAAAGTAGGCTTTAAATATGCTATAACACAATTGTTTGGTACTTATTACTGTCAACTCTTCTACATACACAGGAAAAGATAACCTTATATGACCATCAAGCATTTTCCTTCATTTTTCTCTTCATCCTTATATTCTCCATTTTTAATAAATATTTGTTTCTATTGTGGCTTCTTTGAATTTAGTGAGGGTACTCCATATCATATTATAGATAATATACAACGTTCAAACAGAGAACTTGCCCAATATAGAGACATATTCTCAACTCAAGTGGTCCACACCATATATTTATAACACTGCAGTCAGAAATATACTAATGAATATGCAATAACTAGCAGCTTTGCAGCATGTGTGTGTCTCTAACAAGTACATATCTATAGGATATTAAAAAGAATAGATAGCACACTCTTGTTTCATAATTAACAAATGCACACAGCCTGGTATTTACTTTCATAGACAGAAATTAGACCTGTTACTTATATGCATATCAGGTACCAACAGCAATATGTTAGTAAATGCCTATGCTATTCAAATCATATTTTAATGGTGATTGATATGAGATGTAGCTGACAATGGCTTTAGCGTTTGTGATGTTATATAATATATATTCAGTATTATAAGTAAAAGTATGTTGCATGTCTATTTGCAATCTAAGGTTCAAGGCTGATCAATTTAGACATACAAGACAATCTCTTTAGCCTTGGTTATATAATGGGAGTTACTGTGTCTCTACACAACCATTCATTTTCAGTGAGGATGTTCAATATTAATATAACTTGCCTTTAATAAAAGCATACTTATAATTCAGAAGTTCTTTCCTATATATATATATATAAAACAATATCATAAGCAAGACTGAGATTTTTTCTTGCTCATTACTGCTTAATGATTGTGCTACTTGAACAATTTAATATTTACAGAGTATCTTGATAATTAAACAGCAACTCCTTTTTACCCTTAAAATGCCTAATAACACATAGCTACATTCATGAACCTTAATTGACTTAATATCCTTAAGGTTGAGTACACTAGCTGCAGTGTGTTTACAAATATGTTATATAGTTCCAGTCAAGGACTTAAATATATTAAATTTTTATAAAATTAAATTAAATTATAGTAATTTATGTGGGTGATCTTATCAGAAAAGATTATAGTAAAGTCTGTATGTGTTAACTATTCATACAGTTTCTTCCAAGTGATATACTTCTTTTTAAGCTTTGTGTGCTGTTTATGTGTACAATTCAAAATGAATAACAAATATTACAATATAATAAAATGTCATGTATGTGTTGATACCTTCTAAATTCATTAGGTACTTCAGTGTACTTTTAATATTTGTTAAAACTGTAAAATCACTTTGCCATCTCATAAATAGTGTGCTGGTTACTTTAAGTAGCTTAGGAGCTGACACCACACCCATACTGTCTTGTTTTAGTGCTGACATCACTCATGACTGTTTACTTTCATTTTGTGCTGTTAGAAGGTTTAACACACTGTAATGGATTCTAACTGAAGAACCTTCATTCAGGGGTGGTAAAATAAGAGTTCCCAGCTTGTGGCCATGGCGGAAGACAAAACAAAGTAAGTGAAGTTTTAAGGCTTTTTAAACTGAACACCAGCTCATTAAACTTCTATTTGTTTTCTTACCATTAAGGACAGATTTACAAGCCAGACAGTTGTTTGTTAGACAAAGAGGCACTTTTAGCAACAAAGGATAGATAATTACTTTTCAAGGCACTTTTGACAGTTATTACTATCAGTTTTATATATTATTATGTGTATTAAATACATCAGTTTAGATATTTCATGCAGCTTAGTGTAAATAATATAAAAAGGAATCATGCTCATTTAAACACACCACATTAATATGTCAGTGTAAATACATCATATTCTATACTAGCAGTAAAAGGCAGGTAATTTATAAATGAACTATCTAAACATCATTTAGAGTTAGAAAAATCATGACTGTAAGTATTTACACTGTAATAGAGAAAGATATGTTACCTTGCTTTCTTTTAGGGTTGTTTCCTTTAGTTATAAAATGTCCTGCTTATCTTGTATTTATATTGTTTCAAAGACTGACACATGTGTAAAGCATGAATGCTTTCAAAGAACTTTTTTGCCTTACAGAGCAAATAGAAGACAATAATGTTTGTGCTTTTCATATGTCTTTTATCGTTTCTTCTTCTTCTTGTCAGCAGTGCTCCATTCATTTTTTTCTAAGTGACGCTTAACCCCAAATTGAGAGGAAATCCATTTCTTCCACATTATCCAAGGTTTTATTAGCTGAAAGATAAGAAACTGTTGCTTGCAGAGTGTCAAAAGTTTTAGGACCTTCAGTAAAAAATATTTTATTCTTGCAGGGAACAGCAAGTGGACTTTAAGTTGTCTTTTTTTCAATTCCTTTATCAGAGGGAGACATTCTTTTCTTAGAGTTATAACTCCAGCAGAATAATCATTATCAAATCTGATTATGTTGCCTTTGTATTTAACTGGAGAAGTTGGCCATGCTGTTTTTAAAATAAGTTCCTTGTCCTGTGATGAAAAAAACTTTACTATTATTGATCTCTGGTGATTTTTTGATTTGATGGTTGATGAAGCAGCTCTTAAGGATCTGTGGTCTCTTTCAATTCCATAAGAAAGAGCTTCAGGCAATGTTAAAACTTCTGGTAACCAGGTAGTAAGGAAAGTCACCATGTTATCTCCCCCTGTTTTCTCTGGTAGCCCATAGATGCGAAGGTTATTTCGTTTGGACCTGTTCTCTAGATCCTCTATTTTATTTTGTAATGAAGCATTTTGTTGTGATAAAAAATGTAGCTGAAGATCTTGTTCTGAGAGTCTGCCCTCAGTATCATTTAAGGATCTCTGTATGTCAGCTATTTGAGACTTCTGTTGCGTCATTATTTCTTGTAGTTGCTGTATTTGATTTGTAGATCTCTCCTCAAAAGTGTCCAGTTTGGTATTCATTTTGTCAAATTTCACTGACAAGTCTTGTATAGCATTTAATAAAGACTGCATCTCCTTTTTCATCGTCTGGTCATGTGTGGTATGCTTAGAAAAGCTCATTTTCAGTAGATTCAGATACCTTCCTTTTTGTTTTTGACAGGAAAAATAACGTTTAAAGCCAAATTTTTTGCACTGTAGACTTCTAGTGATATTAGTAGAAGTAATTCAACAAAATAGGTTGTCTACAATATCTAGTTTTTTAAAAATTCCTGTCAGAAATATCTTTTGAGTGCAGAGCTGAGAAAAGATGCTGCCAACCAGTCTACATCCTAGCCACGCCCCCTCGCAGTGAAGTCTTGGGGAACAAGGGTGACTGCAGCTGTGTCTGGTTTTGTGGGCAGACACCTACATATTCATGGTAAGTTATGACATTCTGGAGGGGGAGCTGCAGACACTTGCTGTGGGGTCTGTGTATCTGGTTCAGCACCTTGATACAGTGCTGGCAGAGGATCCCATACTAGTACATTCATCTACATGACAGTATGGCCTTATCTTGCTGTGGCAATGCCTCACAGCTGTACAGATTCACACAGGTTACCCAGAGGCAGGGGCCATGGGTCAGGACATTACCCCTATTGTGGTGTACAGGCAGGTGTGTAGCCACCCATTTATGTGTTTGCAGCTAGGGATAGTGTGTGCACACAGCTTGGTGTCGGACCCTGCATGTTCCATGCTGCCCATGCTCCCACCCCCCCCTGTTATTCTAACCTTTTCCATACATTATGCATAAATTCTCTGCCACTTTCCCTAAGGGTATTACCCCATCACATGTGTGTGTTAGTGTTGGTCCACAGTTCATACAGTGGAACATGGTGGACATGTTACTGTGGCTGATCCACATGGTCTTGCACATGGCTTATGTGGAGTGTGTTATGTTGTTATTTGATTGTCCATGACATAACATGCATTGGCAGTACATGTGAGACACAGGCCTTTGGCAGGGGCCTGTGGGCCATTAGGTGTTGCTGCAGGTGAGATGTGGCAGGCTGTTGCATTCTTTTAGTCCTACAGTCTCAGACCACCATACAGTATATTCCCCTGGGGGGACAGAGTAGGTGTAATAGTTACTCATGCTAGTACCTTCATGCTAATACCTTCTATCAGTCTTGATCAGGTAGTGTGGATGCTGTCAGGGTGCTACCTACAGCTAGGGACACACCTGCATGGGACACCTGCACTGCATGCTGCATTCTTCCTCTCTTGCCAAATACTGGTTGGGGCATATTGTACCCATTCCCCACAGCAGGGATACGACCAGAGAGGTACCTGTGGGTGGTGTTTGCATGAGCTGGGCGCATGTGTGCTATGGACACTACTTGCATCTGACACACAGATATGCATGGGGCATTCCAGTTATGCTGGCATGTGCAGGTAGATCAGCTGTTTCCCAATACATCAGTCCTACCTCCTTTGTGATCTGCAAGTGTTCGGGCAGACATCACTGGTATTTCCTACTACACTACCAGTTAATGTCTTGCATACCTGTATGTACAATTCCAAGGGTGTCTCCATTTCATAGTGACACAATATATACTGTATGTCTGGGGTACGTTCCCCTATGTACTGTTTGTATATCTAGCCCAACAACCATGCCATGTCAGTCTTTCAGAAGGTGACACATATTACCACCACACATTTACAATGGCTTACTGCTAGCATGTGTTATACTGGTGGGAATTGTCTTTGGCACTGCAGTTGTGAGGGCTTGTCCCTGTCATCAGCAGTAGTGGGCAATGGTCTCCAGGTCTTATCTGAACATGCATACATACTGACCACTCTCACGCAATATGAAACACACACCAACCTAACACACGTAGACCTGCATATTGTGTAAATGCTACAACCTATCCTGCTACCTTGACCACCTCTGGGCATCTGTGCTCCACTGGTATTATACCTACACATATATGTTACTACATTTCTACATAGGGTTGTGGGGGGGCACACATGAATATTACAACATGTGTACATCAGATTGGGGGGGGCAAATCAGACCATTACTACATTTCTAAATAGGTTTGCGGGGGCACACCTGACTGTTACTACATGTCTAGGTTGGGTTAGGGGAGCATACCTGACTGTGTGTACATTCCTACAAAAGACTGGGGGAGGGGGACACACCTGACTGTTACTACATGTCTACGCAGGATTGGGGGAGGGGCACACCTGTCTGCTTCTACATTTCTAGACAGTGGTTGGGAGAGGGCACACCTGACTGTTACATTTTTACATAGGATTATGGAGGGACACACCTGACTGTTTTTACACTTCTACACAGGATTGGGGGCACACCTGACTGTTACTACATTTGTGCACTGGATTGGGGGAAGGGGCACAACTGACTGTTTCTACATGTCTACATAGGAGTGGGGGGGGCACACCTGTTACTACATTTCTACATATGATTGTGGGGGGACACACCTGACTGTTTCTACACTTCTACACAGGACTGGGAGGACACACCTGACTGTTACTACATTTCTACGCTGGACTGGGGGAAGGGGCACACCTAACTGTTTCTACATGTCTACACAGGAGTGGGGGGGCACACCTGACTGTTACTACATTTCTACATAAGATTGTAGGGGGGGGGACACCTGACTGTTTCTACATTCTACACAGGATTGGGGGGGCACACCTGACTATTTCTACATTTCTACATAGGATGGGGGGGCACACCTGATACTTGTACACATTTGCTATGACTGTACTGGTAAGTCAGGTACTCCATTTCATTTGTCTTTTAACCTACCATGCTGACTAGAGGCATATCAGTGTACTACAGGTCTTAGCTTTAGTTGACATACATAGTGTCTGACTTCCTACCCTTCAGAACTAACATCCCACTGCCTGACCTGCTGTAGTCTGTCTGTGTAGGCCTGGGATGTGGTTACCCATAGGCATAATTCAGAGGCAATAGCACAGCCTCTGTATTTGTCTATACCTATCCTGCTGGCTGAGACTGTTGTTGGGTATGTGAACCTCCCGGACTGGCATGTATGGTCATATGGACACACATGTCAACCAGCACATTTCCTGCAGTGGGTTTTGTTGCCCTGTGTAGTACTGGCTACTATGGTGACTCCAGTATCTATTACAGATCTCATGGTGCCACTATGGGTGTCTACTATCTGATGGCATACCATTCAGCCACTCGATTCCCTTGCATGCTCACATCCACACCATAGATACAGGTAAGGACACATTCTACTCCATTCGGCAATTGGTAAGTTGATTGACTTACCTTGTGGGTGTGCCAGTATTGAGGATGGTGCTGAAGGGCTGCCTATGTCAGATGCGCATACTACACTCCCTATACATGGTTGAGCACAGGTAGTGTCATGTTTGGCATCCCTTTTACCGTATGTGTGAGTCAGAGAAAGGTGTCATTCCCTAGGTCCCTACTGTGTCAATGTATGTGCTATGCGTTGCCTCTTTGCCAAGGTCAGGGCATACTGGGCACACCTCCATCTGCCTACTGGGGCAGGCTCAGGTTGTTCCTCATCTGAGTCACTCTGTGCCTGTGTAGGCCTTGGCATTGGTGGGGGCTGTGTGGCCCTGCTCCATGCTGTTCCTGCTGCAGCTGTTTCAGCAGGATCATATTGTGTAGCATGGCACATGCCATAACAATTTGAGTACATGTAGCTGGTGAGTACTGCAAGGCTCCACCGGATTTGTCCAGGCACCAGAACCGTGACTTGAGCATACTAAACACATGCTCTATTATAAGTCTGGTCTATGCGCATGCCTTATTATGGTGTTCTTGTTCGGGTGCATGTGCATTTCTGATGGGTGTCATCAGCCACGGCTCCAGTGCATAACCAGCATCCCCCACTAGGTGGCCGTAAGGGATGTCCCCACTGGCAAATTTCTGGTACAGCTGCATCAGATGCCAGATGTGGGAATCGTGATAGCTTCCAGGGCAGCCAGCATGCACATTTATTATAATGCCATGGGCATCACACATGACCTGGCAGTTGATGGAGGGGAAGCCCTTGCGGTTGATGTAGACCCTACCCTGATCACCAGGTGGTGCTTCGATGCTTATTTGCTGCACACATAAGTACCCACTACCACAGGGTATTCTGCTAGTTGGTGGAAGAGATGCATATTGCTGGCCAACACCTCACGGGTGTTGAGGAAATATACGTGCTCACCGGCATGTGCTGACGTGGCATCCAGGAATTAGTGGAATACTCTGGATGCTGATGCCTGTGAGATTCCTATGATATCCCCATTTGAGCTTTGGGAGGTACCTGTGGCTAGTATTCCTAGGCTTACACATACCTTGGTATCCACTGGGATGGGTTCCCCTCTGTTAGTTTGGTGTGTCAGGTGTGGCCGGCACAGCTCAATAATTTGCTGTAGGAAGTCCCTGTCCACCCTATAGTGCTCCACTATCTCCAGCTCATGTAGCCCCTGGTACGTTACCCTGGATCTGTACACTCTTCTCCGTCTCCTCACTGTGGGTCGGTTGACTGCATTCACATCCTCACCACCCTCAGCCTCTTCCACATGTTGTTGTATGATGCCTGCTTAAGCTCCTACCATTTTGTTGTTTTGTTTGTTAAAAGTTCCCTGCTTGTATACACCGGTGGTGTAGAGTATGGGAAAAAAACAGAGGGGAAGGTGTTTGCATAGTTTATAGTAGTGTTCTGGGCTGGGCTGGTCTGCTGTGTAACTGGCTGATTCTGATACATTTTACCTACCAGCTATGCTAGTTCTCCTAGATTACCTTCCTACTGCTGTTTTCCTTTCCCATTGCCTTCCTGTTTAAGCCCGGGGGCGCGCAGTACAAACACAGTGCTCAAATGTGCATGGAGTTGCTATTTCCTTGTTTACTTTTTTTTTCTTTAAAACCTGGTGTGCGGCGTGCACACCCACTTAGGCAATGTAAAGAGTGCTAGGTAGCCTCAGACACACCCCCTTGTCTAGCTGTGCTAAGCTAGGAGCAAACCTGAGCCACAGGGCTCCAATCTGCTTACAGTATGCCTGACACCCCCCCCCCCAATGATGTCTGCTAACTCCTAGGCTTGTACCAAGCTATTCCTGCTCTTACACTGTTGGGAGCTGACTAGCATACAGGGGAAATCTGGGATTCACTATCATTCCCCTCATTTGCATAGGATTACCTGCTAATGCATAGTTACATGTCCCACACTGAACCTCCCCCCTTAGCAACCGCTATTCACTGGCCATGTTGTCTTCTACCTGCCATTGGGTATAATGGCAGAATAGTGATTTTAGTTAGAATGCTTATTGTAGGTTTATTTTCTTATCCCCCCCCCCGATCCCATTAGATCGGCTAAAAAAATAAAAGTTGATTTCTTTTTTTTTTAAGTGTTTTCCATGCCAATGGCCTTATACTTGGCCATTGGCATGCTTTCTACATAATATCCACCCTTTATTTGGAGCTGTCATGGCTTCGTTTTGTAATTTCCAGAAATGTACTCTGTTACTGGCGGAGTACATTTCTGTAGATTGCACTAGTCCTGCACAGCTGGTTTCCAGCTTCCTGGATCACAAATTCACCTCATTTGCATGGCTTTTTCCTGCAAATGGGGTAATTTGCATACAGGGGCTGAGTCCGTGCAGGACTAGTGCAGGAGCGCTCGTGCATGCCCCTACAGGTTATTCCTTTATCGTATGGCAGACATATTGCCTGCTGTAGCTCCTACACTAATCCTGCATGCCTTGCAGGGCTTGCAGAATCTGGGGGTTAGTCTTTGTTTAACGTGTAATGGTATTTATTTTGAGTATCTGACTTCCAATGCTCCACAAATATGGTAAACAGCAATAAAATGCAATTAAAAAATGCAATTACAGTCATCCTGTAATATATATTATATTAGAAATCTTAACATTTATTTTCAGTAAGACAATAGAAGATATAAGGCTGGATTCATAAAGGTTACCACACTACGTGTACACTTAGTATAACCTTTCTGAGTGAATAGACAGTACAAGCATTGTGGCAGGGATGTTCTTGAATTCAGAAAGTGTACACTTTGTGGTAACCTTTATGAATCAGGCCTTTAGTCCAATTAGGATCTTGGTCCTACAGTATAACTATATTTCTTACTATCCCTCTCTTCCATCAGATGTATATCTTAGGTTTAGGATTTTGAAAATAACTTGAAGGCATGCAGGAGCTTGATTTTATGGCAAGAATGATCAAACTGGCCTCATCATGTCTGGGCAATGAGCTTGGCTGGGGGCATATGGGCAAAGTAGGTACAAAAATCTAGGTCTATCTGTGGTAGGTCAGTGGGGCTCCCAAAATCAACACTGTCTGCATGAATGCATTTGCCACTCAAGGACTGTTAAGAATGCATCCTCTGCTTTTTAAAGGGTTAATAGTATCAGCAAAATCTGGCTAGATGATATTACAGGTTTTCATAATCAGGTATTTTTATCAACTGATTACACATTGATTCATCATATCGGAATTAATAGGAGTTATTCCTTGTTTTGAATCCTGGGAAATGGAATGACAATTGTTCAAGCCTGGTTTCACTAGAACAGTATCACAGACTCAGAATTTTCTGAATCTATATACTTTTGCACCAAATTGTGAAAATATAGAGTGTGACAGACTCCATGAACACATTTAGTTATAAGTTCCTAGGTACTTAACAGGCTATTGAATCATCTTTTTAGCCATTGTAATTTAAGTATGACTAACCCAGAGCCAGGTAGAACATTTATGTATTACCATTATTCATAAAGGCCAAGGGTGTTAAACCAGGGATTAATTTGATTTCCCCATGCATTCATCCAGATTACTTTTGAATAGAGTAAAGGAAGTACTTAGCTTTATGTGGAGAGGAAGACAATTCCAAAGAAGTAGTACTCTCTGTGATACATATTTATCCCTCCAACATATTCCATGTGTGTTATGTTTGGGTATCCTGGATTTAAGTGGTGGTTTAAATAAGTGAGATAATTATTGCAGGTCTTGGGTAACTTTTGGCACTTGAGCTTCAGATTTAAGAAAGTTATTAAAAAAAACAGTAAATACATTCTTAACAAAGTTGTAGTACATGGGGCTCAGTGATTACTCTCTGATATTTGGAAAAAGATAAATCAGTTAAGCACTACTATAGTGCAAGACCCAATCATAACAATTGTCAAGCACCTCCCTACTTGACTTGTTAAGGTTGGGTCTTGCACTAGGCAGTGAAGTATGCCAGTACTGACTAGTAAAGACAGCAGCAGAATAAAAAAAGATTTGTTTTTGCTTGCTGTCCGTACTGATAACATGCCCAAACTGACTTCCTCTTATAAACTTAGAAAGTAGCTAGAATGAAAGATGTGAAGTCCAAAACTCAAATGTATGTCATTATTTGCAGATTTTAATCCTCATTGATTTGTCTGAAAACAAGATTTAATGTGGAGCAAATGAAACATAGGAGGCAAAAATCTGGACATTCTGTGAAAATCTGGATAGCTGAAAGGCATGACAAGGTTAATGTAAACATAAAGGGACTGTGATACACTGTCTTTCTGACAGCACTCACTAAGTGCGTTATGGCTTTGAAAGTCTGCAAAACACTTGGCTTTTTCCCACCCTGTAACTAGCAGTACACAGAGTAGATAAAGCTCTATGCACTGCAAAGAATTATGACTGGGTCTCCAGTCTTCTTCTTCGTTCAGCTTTTCTCGGTTAGGGGTTGCCACAATGGATCACCTGGCCGCTCATGATTGGCAGTGGAGTTTTACAGTGTCGAGTTGCCAGCCCGGCACCCAACCTTCAAAGAAGGCACACACATACACACGCACTCATGCCTCGGGGCAATTTAGAGTGTCCAATCCACCTACAGCATGTCTTTGGGAGGAAACCAGAGCACCTGGAGGAAACCCATGTGACCACAGGGAGGACATGCAGACTCCACACAGAAGGCACCCCAGCCGAGGATCGAACTGGAGAACCTCTTGCTGTGAGGCAGCAATGCTAACCACTGCACCACCGAAGTCATAATCTTTAATTATGTGTTCTCAACATGGATGCCAAGATTCACCTGTCGAGCAAATTTCTTGGCATCCATGACTCAAACACATAATTAGCAGGTTATAATCAGCAGCCTAATCATAATCTTCTATATAATAATAAAGCAGGGAGATGACTGAAACAGTTCTCCCATGAGGGTGGTTGGACAAAACCACCCCGTATGAAGATATAAATCTATGGGCTTGTTGTCTGTGGTGTATACTTGCACTTCACAGAAATCTGATCAGCTGTGTCATAACAGTGATTGGTTTTGGAAATGTGCCTTCAACCATGTTCTGAAAGCTCAGACTTTAACACTGGGTAGCACATATGTTTAAACAATATAAGGTAGTTGTCTATTTAAGACAGGTTATTTTAAACTGCTTCTGAAGATGAAGCCAAGTCAGTTTTGCATTTCTTGAGTGCAGATGCAGAATGCACATTTCCCCCTATTTACTGTATAACAGCTCAGAACTTTCCAAATTACTGCTTCTGGGGATTTTAGGACTTGAGTTTATGAGAAACTGCAAACCACTTGCTTGGGAATTCATCCAGCGTATGAATCTGCTGGGATCTACACAGGTAGTTCCTTTTGCAATTTATACAAAAGACTATTCATCTGATTTGATTTTCCATCTCTGTGTGGAGATGAAATTAATCAGCTTAACAGATCACCATATAATTAAAAATGAACTCCCCCCAATTAGCCTTACTCCCGAAGAGGCAGTCAAGTTATTTTTATAATGATGTTTTCTGCAGCATATCTAATGAGCCTATACCTGTCTGAGTTCTGAAATGACTTTGGAATAAAATATTTTGTTCCTCTCTTGATGATGTAGTTATGAATCTGCCATTTGTGGCTTCTATGATCACTTCCAGCATATCTGATGGACCTGTACCTTTCTAAGTTCTGAAATGAGCTTGGAATAAAAACATTTATTTCTTTTTGGATGCTATAGTTATGGTTCTGCCATTGGTTGGCTTGTTCTGATTACCTACCACCTAATTATATTCTTTATAAGTATGAATGGCACTTGCTATCAAAATGCAGTAAAATATTGCTACAAATACTCCATCTTTGAATTTTAGATAATGACCTTCTGTGCCACAGAAGGAACCACGGAATCAGATAACTAAATAGGGGTAACTAGGCCACTGCTGCACCCACTGCTGCACTCACTGCTACCACTTATTAACATTTTCCTCTAAAGATATATGCTGTAGACAGAAATTACAGATAACAATAGTTGCTGCAATGCTACGCAGTTATACCAGTTTGGGTATGAGCTTCTGGGAACAGACTGCAGTTTATACCACAGGGCTTTTTCAATATACTGACATCTATTGTCATTTTACTGATTTTTGTTTTTCTAAGGAAAACAGAGGCTTCATTAATGGATCAGTTTATTATGTAATGGAATATTGGTACTGATTTCTTAAAATTGTTTATATATGTTGTTGTTGTCTTTCGGCTTTTCCCAGTAGGGGTCGCCACAGTGGAACTCCGGTCTGCTATTGATTGGCAGTAGATTTTCACGAATGCTGAGGTGCCAGCTCGACATTCAACCTTCAACGAAGGCACGCCCATTTACACATGTCTTTCGAACGCCCACCCAACCGTAGGGAGGACATGCAGACTCCACACAGAAGGCACTCCCCACACTGAAGCCGAGAATCAAACGGGAGAACCTCTTGCTGTGAGGCAACAACACTACCGCTGCACCACTGTGGAAGTCTTAAAATTGTTTATATATAATGAGTCAAATGAGATTAATTTCTTTGATTTGCAGCAGATAAGATAAAATCGGTCAGATGATGATCAGAACCCTACACCAGTAAACAAGCTTAAATAAATAACTACAGTTCAAAAAAGAATGCCAGCAACAATATTTTGCTAAAAAGAATATAACTAGAGGGAAGAAGATCAGAGCAAGCAAGCAATCTAATAACAGAAGATGTGGCTCTAAATGATAGATTTACTTTTAGGTGACATTTTATTGGGGTGGTTGGCCATACTGTTAATAGTGTTAAAAAAACAAAAGGCTTTTAAATTTGGCTTTATTATAAAATATTTGACTAAAGAAGCTGGTAATCTGGATTTCTAGTACCACCAAGACTGGCAATGAAAAAGGAGCCTTTTAAATTCTTGTAATTTACTCTGCAAATTCTAAGCCTAAAACAGAAGTAATTATCAGTAACTGGAAAATTTTGTCTAGTTACTCAGAAGTGGCTGGCATTCTAGGTAGAGGTCTATGTTTATAAGTTCATACGTGAATACTGGGCTAACTGTCTTGAAGGGCCATTTTAAGCCTTGCAATAACCCAAGCTCAGAATCAAATTCTGTACCTTATGTTTCTGTGGTAAAGACCTTAACCATTATGCCAAGCCCACCCCTCTATAATAAAATGAAATGTTAATTTAAAAGAGCACTTTTGACAACAGAAGCAAAACTATTCCTAAGATTATAAGTAGGTATGGTACCTTCAAATGCAATCAGTGTACATTTACAAGTGAACATCCAAATTTCTCTAACATAGTAACTGGTAAGTCAGCAGGATTTTTATATGCAGTTCAATGAATGTAGTTTATGAAGCACACATTTCTATATGCAATACATTCTTGCTAGGGAAAATAATTAGAAAGCTAAAAAATATATTTACAAAAATGTTTATGCTATTCAAATCTAGAAGTAGTAATAATACATTGTTTTGGCATTGGATGATATGTAACAACTTCAAAAAGATTTGCTCTTTTGGCTCATACTACCCTACACATTAGAGGAGGTGGCAGCAAGGTGGTTTTAGCAAAGAAGGAATTTGAATGACAAGTGTTATTAAATGTCTGCTATCCACTGGGATCAGTGATGTTCTTAACTTTAAAAGTGTTTCTCAGAAGTTAAAAAAAGTGATTTTTATTATTTCAAATTTTCAGACTTTTTTTCTTGTTTACAAGCTATTTATCTGTGATAAATGAATTTCATTGGTTTTCCTGTACCGTGTGATTGATTTGAAATGCTATTTAAAGTTGTGCCTTTGATATTTTGTTTTAATCTGTGGAAGGATTTTTTTTTTCAAATAAAGGGAAATCAGTGTTTTGCTTTCTAAATGTTATACTACATATTTTATTTTACTTAAGTTTTACTGGCAGTGCATTTTTAGTCCAATTGGGCCTTTTTATTCTGTTTTAACATATAAACATTGGTTTGACAGATAAGGCTTACAAAGTCATTCCTTTATTGATTTGCTCAGCCATAATTCCTACCTCTTTGTTTTCCTTTAGTAAACCTGCTTTAAATCCAAAATAATTATTCATCATCCACGGGATTGAAAACATTTATATTACTCCTAACTGCTTCCGTCTGACCAGCCATGTTGGCGCACTTTAAATATTTGCTACTGATTAAAGATTACGATAGTTACTTCTCCTAGTTAGAAGCAGGACTTTTGGACTGATGTGTGCCGGTCCCCTTCTGTTCTCTACCAGTCCTTCAAAAATGCTTTAAATCTCATAGCAAACAAATGCTTGGGAATCCCCTCAGCAGTAGAGTTGAATAGATATGGTGGCATAACATAGATGGTTAAGGTTATGAAAAGGTCAATGTTCTTTGTTCTACAGGTGAAGGTTTGATTATTTTACACAGCAAATGCATATTCTGTAATTCTAAACAAGTTGTTTAACAAGAGTAAAAGGAGACAGTCTTGTGATTAGTGTGTTTTATTAAAATAAACACTTTACCATGCATATGCTTCTACATGACATATAAAATATAACAACTTCACTGTTGTTACATGTTCTCACGATGTTAGCTATAGTATTTTTCCCCATTGTATCTACATTACTTTTTTCCAGTTTTGTCAACAGGATTCCCTATGACCCACCTCAATTACCAGTACTGTTATATGCTAATGATATAGTTTTGTTTCCCAACAGCAAGTGCCTCTCCAACCTTGACAACCTATTATAAATCTATTTCAACTCCCCTTCTGCTTGCATTACATACATAAACTATTTCTAAGTATTTCTGTACATGATCCTTGGTACCAAAGCTAAACTAGCCAATGTCACTACGTTCTTACTAATGACTCAATGGACAATGTTCTCACTGACAATTTCATTTCCTTCAGATATCTAGCCATGTGGCTAGACACATCCCTCTCCTTTTACATTTAGTGTGACAAAATGAGACAGAAAATAATCACCCTCCTATTCTGGGCCAATAAATGTTCCCACTTTATGTCCTGCATAGCCAGCTATGATATCGTTTAGCACTTATTTCTGCTCTGTCTAAGGAAGGAAAATACATTACAAACTATGTCAAATAAAATATGTGATTTATCACTATGTTTGCCCTTACAAGATCACAACGGTCTAACGACAGTAAATGTAGTTTGGCTCCAGTCAGACACGGAGCAAAAACTTATTATTTGACTCACAATTATTTAAACTTCTACTCTCAGATTCCTTTAGTCATTTAGATGCCACACTCTCTCCAAAAATATCATCCTATACTATGAAAGGTGAAAACCACTTTAGATGAATACGTGCAACTCCTAGAAACAAACTCCACAGCACCAAGAAGGAATTTTACCACTCTAAGTCCTAAGCTCCGGGAACGTCTTCCATATCATCTGAAATAAATGAAAGAATATCAATTATACAATGAAGGATCGTTATCATTCCAAAATAAGCATGCTGACTAGACAGTCCAACCAGCATGCCTGCTGTAAATCAAGCATATACTTACAGAAAAAAGTTTGGCCAATAAAGTAGCATTTAGCAGCCAAACTTTCTATTAACATGTGCTGGATAACAGCATAACAAACTTCTTTTACAAGGGACAGAGCAAAATGTCAGATAAATCAGGTGTAGTCTACAAATCGAAATAAACTGAAACATACCTGCTTTTCCTCATATTTTTGATCTGTCCCTCATAAATTTTTTTTATTTTTTTCAATAAAAAAAAAAACTGCAATGGAGAAGCTCTTTGCTTCATTGTTTCTCTTGCACACTGCACTGCTATACTGTGCAAGCATGGGGGCGTAAGTCCCAAATGCATGTGTAGTACTTCAGCAAACACAAGATATCAAGGAAAAAGACTAAAGTGCCATTTTTACAAAGACATTCCCCCGGATATGACAAGCCCTACATGGTGTGCAGGACTAGTACAGGAGCTCCAGCAGGCAATATGTCTGCCGTACGATCCAGGAATAAGCTGTAAGGACGTGCACAAGCGCTCCTGCACTAGTCCTTCACGGACACAGCTCCTGTATGCAAATTACCCCATTTGCAGGTGAAATCCATGCAAATGAGGTGAATTTGTGATCCAGGAAGCTGAAAGCCGGCTGTGTAGGACTAGTGTAATCTGCAGAAATGTACTCGGCCAGTAACCGAGTACATTTCTGCAAACTGCAAAACGGAGCCATGACAGCTCCAACTAAAGGGTGGATATCATGCAGAAAGCATGCCAATGGCCAAATATATGGCCACTGGCATGGAAAACAGTTGCAAAAATAAAAAAAATCAACTAGCATAGCTGGCAGGTGAAATACATCAGAATCAGCTAATTATGCAGACAACAGACCAGCCCAGCCCAGAACACTACTATAAACTATGCAAACACCTTTACCTCTGTTTTTTTTTTCCACATACTCTACACCACCGATGTATACAAGCAGGGAAATTTTAACAAACAAACACAACAAAATGATAGGGCTGCAGCAGCTATCAGACATCAACATGTGGAAGAGGCTGAGGGTGGTGAGGATGAGAATACTGTCGACTGACCCACAGTGAGGAGACGGAGAAGGGTGTACAGATCCAGGGCAACCTACCAGGGGCTACAAGAGCTGGAGATAGTGGAGCACTATAGGGTGGACAGGGACCTCCTACAGCAAATTGTTGAGCTGTGCCAGCCATGCCTGACACACAGAACTAACAGAGGGGAACCCATCCCAGTGGATACCAGGATATGTGTAGGCCTAGGAATACTAGCCACAGGTACCTCCCAAAGATCAACTGGGGATATCATGGGTATCTCACAGGCATCAGCATCCTGGGTATTTCACCAGTTCCTGGATGCCATGTCATGCCAGTGAGCATGTATATTTCCTCAACACCCATGAGATGTTGACCAGCAATATGCGTCTCTTCCACCAAATAGCAGAATACCCTGAGGTAGTGGATGCTATAGACTGCATGCACATATGCATCAAAGTGCCACCCAGTGATCGGGGTAGGGTCTTCATCAACCACAAGGGCTTCCCCTCCATCAACTGCCAAGTCGTGTGTGATGCCCAGGGCATTATAATGAATGTGTGTGCTGACTGCCCTGGAAGCTATCACGATTCCCACATCTGGCATCTGATGCAGCTGTACCACAGATTTGCCAATGGGGACATCCCTTATGGTCACCTACTGGGGGATGCTGGTTATGCACTGGAGCTGTGGCTGATGACACCCATCAGAAATGCACACACACCCGAACAAGAACTGCATAATGAGGCACATGCACAGACCAGAATTATAATAAAGCATGTGTTTGGGATACTCAAGTCATGGTTCTGGTGCCTGGACACATCCGGTGGAGCCTTGCAGTACTCACCAGCTACATGTACTCAAATTGTCATCGTATGTGCCATGCTACACAATATGATCCTGTGGAACAGCATGGGGCAGGGCCACACAGCCTCCCACCAATGCCAAGGCCTGCACAGGCACAGAGTGACTCGGAGGACGAACAAGCTGAGCCTGCCCCAGTATGGAGATGGAGGCGTGCCCGGTATGGCCTGACCTTGGCAAAGAGGCAACACATAGTACATACACTGACACAGTAGGAACCCAAGGAATGACACCTCTCTCTGACTCGCACATACAGTAAAAGGGATGCCAAACATGACACTACCTGTGCTCAACCATGGAAAGGGAGTGTACTATATGCATCTGACATAGGCAGCCCTCCAACACCATCCTCAATACTGGCACACCCATAAGGTAAGTCACTCTCCTTACTAAATGCCAAATGGAGTAGTATCTGTTCTTACTTGTATCTATGGTATGGATGTGAGCATGCAAGGAAATCGAGTGGCTGAATGGGATGCCAGCAGATAGTAGGCATCTATAGTGGCAGCATGTGAGCTGTAAGAAATACTGGTGTCACCATAGTAGCCAGTACTACACATGGTGACAAAACCCACTGCAGGAAATGTGCTGAGCCACATGTTTGTCCATATGACACACACATGCAAGTAAGGGAGGTTCACATACCCAACAACAGTCTCAGGCAGTAGAACAGGTGTAGACAAACACAAACAAAGGCAGAATGTTAGTTCTGAAGGGTAGGAAGTCAGAAACTAATATGTAGGTCATTCAAACCTAAGACCTGTAGTACACTGATATTCCTCTAGTCAGCATGATAGGTAAGAATACAGAATGAAATGGATTACCTGACATACCAGTACTGTCACAGCAAATGTGTACAAGTGTCAGGTGAGACCCACCAATCCCATGTAGAAATGTAGAAACAGTGAGGTGTGCCCCCCAATCCTGTGTAGACATGTAGAAACAGTCAGGTGTGCCCCCCCAATCTTATGTAGAAATGTAGAAACAGTCAGGTGTGCCCCCCCCCAATCCTGTGTAGAAATGTAGAAACAGTCAGGATTGCTCCCCTAATCCTGTGTATAAATATAGAAACAGTCAGGTGTGCCCCCTCCCCCAATCCTGTGTAGAAATGTCGAAACAGTCAGGTGTGCCCATCCCCCAATCCTATGTAGACATGTAGAAATAGTCAGGTGTGACCCTCCCATCCTGTGTAGAAATGTAGAAACAGTCAGGTGTGCCCCCCCCCCAATCCTGTGTAGAAATGTAGAAACAGTCAGGTGTGCCCCTCAATCCTATGTAGAAATGTAGAAACAGTCAGCTGTGCCCCCACAACCCTACGTAGAAATAGTCAGATGAGCCCCCCAATCCTGTTTAGAAATGTAGTAACAGCCTGGTGTGCCCCCCCCCAAATCCGATATACACATGTTGTAACTGTTAGGTGTGCCCCCCAAATCCTATGTCGAAATGTAGTAACAGTCAGGTGTTCCCCCCACCAATCCGATGTAGAAATGTAGTAACATGTATGTGTAGGTATAATACCAGTGGAGCACAGATGACCAGAGGTGGCCAAGGTAGCAGGATAGATTGTAGCCTTTGTACAATATGCAGGTATGTATGTGTTAGGTTAGTGTGTGTTTCATATTGTGTGAGAGTGGTCAGTATGTATGCATGTTGAGGTTTGACCTGGTGGCCATTGCCCACTACTGCCGATGACAGGGCCAAGTCCTCACAATTGCAGTGCCAAAGACAATTCCCCCCAGTACAACACATGCTAGCAGTAAGCCATTGTAAATGTATGGTGGTAATATGTGTCACCATCTGAAAGATGGACATGGCATGACTGTTGGGCTACATATACAAGCAGTACACAGGGAATTGTACCCCAGACATATAGTATATAATGTGTAACTGTGAAATGGACACACTGTTGGAATTGTACATACAGGTATGCATCACATTATTTGGGCTTGTAGTAGGGAATGCCGATGTCGTCTGGCCTAACACTTGCAGATCACAAAGGTGATAGGAATGATGTATTGGGAAACGGCTGATGCCCCTGCACAAACCAGCATAACTGGAATGCCCCATGCATATCCGTGAGTCAGGTGCAAGTAGTGTCCATAGTACACATGCACCCAACTCACCCAAACACCACCCACAGGTATCTCTCTGGTCATATCCCTGCTGCTGGGAATGAGTACAATATGACCCCCACCTGTGTATGGCAATAGGGAAAGATTGCAGCATGCAGTGCAGGTGTCCCATGCAGGTGTGTCCCTAGCTGTAAGTAGGACCCTGTCAGCATCCACACAACCTGATCAATACTGATAGAAAATATTGGCATGTCCACCTAGCACACCTACCCTGTCACCCCAGGGGAATACACTGTATGGCGGTCTGAGACTGTAGGACTGACAGAATGCAATGGCCTGCTACAGCTGGCCTGCATCATTACCAAATGGCCTACAGGCCTCTGCAAAAGGCCCGTGTCGCACCTATACTGCCAATGTATGTTATGTCATAGACACCCAAATAACAACATAACAGACTCCACATAAGCCATATGCAAGGCCATGTGGACAAACCACAGTAACGTCTACCATGTCCCACTGCATGAACTGTGGAACATCAAAACATAGCCATCATGAAGTGATAACTATAGGGAAAGTATCAGAGAATGCATGCATAATGTATGGAAGAGGATAGAATAACAGTGGGGGGGTGGGAGCATGGGCAGCATGGAATGTGCAATGTCCGACACACAGCTGTGTGCACATACTATCCCTTGCTGCAAATACAAAAATGGGTGGCTACAAACCTGCCCACACACCACAAAAGGGGTAATATCCTCACTTATGACCCCTGACTCTGGGTAAGCTGTGTGAATCTGTCTGAGGTATTGCCACAGCAGGATAAGGCCATACTGTCACATCGATGGATGTACATGTATGGGATCCACTGCCAGCAGTGTACCAAGGTGCTGAACTGGATACACAGACCCAGCAGCAAGTGCCTGCAGCTCTCCCTCCAGAATGGCATAACTTTCCATGAATGTGTAGGCATTTGACCACGATACTGGATACAGCTGCATTCATCCTGTGTTCACCAGGACATCACTGTGAGCAAAATTGTTCACCTGACAGTACTTGAGGACATAAAACATCACAGTGTACAACACTACACATGTCTGAATATCTCTGCTAACACCAGTATCATGTAGCAGAAGCAGCACAGACACAATCACCTACAGTACACACTATCCCTTGTACAGTTTGACCCCATATTGCCAACTGATCTACAGATATCCTGCAGAAACAGTTTGCTACCTGTAGGTGTAGAACACAAAGGTCTGCACTGGAGTGCAAACTACCTGGAATGGATCCACACATTCAATACAGAAGGGCATACTGGGCATGCTCACACACACAGAGAAATGAAGGCAATGTCAGACAACAACATACTGAAAGGTCATACTGGGCATGCTCACACACATACACAAATGAAGCCCATGCCTGCCAACAACAGTGGACCATACATATCTGACAGTTGCAGATGTTAGTGCATATACTCCTCAGTATGCACAAGTCATGCTTTGCGCACACATTGGATAAGAATACACACATATATCCAAGGACAACACACTATAATATGCCAAAAGTACACATACATAGATGTGTGAAAGAGAGTGACAGTGAAAAAGAGCCTTTCATCATGAGGCCTGTCCCACCCAGTACACAGCCAAATGACTACAACCACATAATGTGTAAATGTTACTCACTGTAGAAATTAGCCACTGGTATCCCTCATCATTACAGACTCTGTGGTGCACGTGGTAGCTGTGCAACATGACTGTACAAGGCAGTAGTCATCTAGCAGTTGTATACACTTACCTGCAAAATATAAACCTGCGTGTGCCTGAGTGTGGTGTGTCTACCTCTAGATGAATGGGTTAATGCCCATGCACACACACACTGCCCTCACCATAGCTCTACTATGACAAGCCTGCTGATGTCATTCACTTTGAAATACACCTTTGGAAAGGGTGTAGCCCAGTAATTTCTGTGGCGCATCCTATAACTTTGTAATGCTGTAGCATGATAAACTAGTCAGTTAGGAGTTCTAATCCCAGACATGGCACATTTGTGTGTGTGTGTGTGTGTGTCTCTGTCTGTTTAGGGAGCAATGCTTTTCAGGCTAGTCACACTCACTACAATTCAAATTCCCTACTTTGGCAAGGCTGCTGATGTCATTCACTTTGAAATACATCTTTGGGAAAGGAGTAGCCCAATAATCTCCATGACACATCCTATAACTGCATCATGCTGTAGTGTGATAAACTAGTTAGGTAGAAGTTCTAATCCCAGACATGGCAAATGTTTGTGTGTGTGTCTCTGTCTGTGTAAGGAGCAATGCTTTTTAGGCTAGTCACACTCACTACAATTCAAATGCCCTACTTTGGCAAGGCTGCTGATGTCATTCACTTTGAAATACACCTTTGGGAAAGGAGTAGCCCAATAATCTCTGTGGTGCATCCTATAACTGCATAATGCTGCAGTGTGTTAAACTAGTTAAGTAGGAGTTCTAATCCCAAACATGGCAACTGTGTGTCTGTGTGGGGATCAATGCTTTATAGGCTAGTCACACTCACTACAATTCAAATGCCCTATGTTTGCAAGGCTGCTGATGTCATTCACTTTGAAATACACCTTTGGGAAAGGAGTAGCCCAGTAATCTCTGTGGTGCATCCTATAAAGGCATAACACTGTAGTGTGATATAGTACTTTGGTAGGGTTCTATTCTCACACATGGCAAGTGTGGATGTTTGTGTGTGTGTTTCTTTGTCTCTGTAGGGTGCAATGCTTTTGAGGCCATTCACAGTCACTACAACCTCAAGTGACCTTCTTTGGCAAGCCTGCTGATGTCATTCTCAGTGAAATACACCTTTGGGAGGGAGTACTTCAGTAATCTTCTTGGTGCATCTTATAACTGCGTAATGCTGTCATGCAATAAACTACCTAGGTAGGAATTCTAATCCCAAACATGACAAGTGTGTGTGTCTGCGTTTATCATTCATATCCTGTGTGGAGGTGGCTGTGAGTGTGTAACAACTGGACTCATTGTGGAGCAGGTTTTGCAAATTTCTTATATGGTGGCCCTATTGTATGTCACAATGTCCACTTTACAAGGATAACAGATGTGAAATAGCCGAGAGGCTGGGTTGCCATACCATACCCCTACATGTGACACCAAGGCCTGGCAATCAAAGTTAGCAACCCTTATATTACCCAGGGAGCAGTCTCAACCCATGTCTAATACACAAACACACTTACCTAGGCAACAACCGCTATGTTGGTAGTACCCTGCATATTGCCCACAGATAGTAACCATGGTGTGATTGCAATGGACTACAGAGGGTAAGCTACCCTGTCCATCAGTGCAATCGGCACGTTCATGCAGAGAGTGTGCCTTCACTATGTTCCCCACTGGATGCCTGCAACACCTGTGGTGCTATCAAATGCGTCCCACAGAGGACATACCATGCTTTAAACACATCATCTGTATGGGCAGATGCCACTGACACCAGAGAATACTGTATCATGCTATCAATGTAGGTGCAGGGTCAACTTGCTGTCCATTAGCAGTTCCCGCCACATGAGGCTAGGACTGGCACATCTGCTGATAACAATCTGTGTACACAACATGGGCCAGACACCCCAAGTACAGTTCCACATGTCACTGTACATGCACGTGGGATGTGTGCACATCCTAGACAGTGTCCATGTCATAGACTAAAGAACACATACATGGCAAGTATTGTGCAACAATGGCCACACACAATAGTTACCCAGGTGACTGGATGGTGAATACAATACCCACCTGTGTGGGCCAATCCACGCACTACACCCCTGAGCCACACTGCAGAGTATTGTCATGTGGCCTGATGCCAAGGTATATCACTCACCTAGCCTTGTATAGCCTTCTGGCACAGATAACCACTACACACCTGTGAAACAATGCACGCATGCATGTCAGTACTGGCACCCTGTGTCTGTGTGTGTGGTGTATGATGCGTTTGACCACATTCAAGCTCACTGCAACTCCCATTGGCATACTGATGCATGCTATCTGATGTAAGACACCTTCACATACCCTTTGCCCATATAACTTCCAGATAACCCCTGTGGTGCATGTGATACCTGCACATTACTGTATTGTGGCAAACTAACTAGTTAGGAAATATATTCCTGACCCTACCAAGTGTGTCAGTGTTCGTGAGTCCCTGAGGGGCTGTGGCTGTGTTGACACTGACACCTGTTCATGTGGACAGGCACCTGTACTACACCAACCGTATCGCCACCATATCACTGTTGTAGATGTCACTCACCATCACATATACATTTGGACAGCTCCTCAACGTGTAAATTATGTGGCACATGGAATAACTGCATAGACATGTGATAGCAATACATAGTCAGTCAGGGTTTGAAACCCTGTACTGGTAGGTGTGTGACACAAACAACTTACTTTGTCTCTGTCTGTCTGTCTCTCTCACTCCCTCTCTGGTGGATGTGGAGAAGTGCACCTGCTTTGCTTAGGCAGCAGCTTGTGTTGTAAGGGATGCTCATGATCAGCTGATGGCCTCTGCACAAATTGCAGCCCTCCTCTAGCTGATTGCATGTGGAACAGCTGTGGTAACATTCTCATAACCAATTGCATGGAAACACACTCCAATGCCTAGGCACATCGTGTTAGTGTTGGGCCTTTTCATTCACTGTGAGCAGGACCTAGATCTGGTGTTTGGCAAACGCCATCAGAGATGGATTTGAGATTTACCTCAAACAACATACACTGTGGAAACAGGCCACCACACAGGAGGGGGATGTGACTGACATGACTACAGAATGTAAGTGTTGCTATTCTGCATTTGGAGTAATGTCGGTTTAACAGGGTGTGTGTGGATATGGCTGGTCTACATGTTTACTGTGCTATGTTTCTGAGGAAACCCCCATCTGCAGGGTCATCTTCGGACTGGGCAGTGTGTGGTGCCTTTTGTTTCCTGTGTTACTCAAAGAACACCTATCTGAAAATTGCAGAAGCATAGTGTGAGGATTGCAGTCAGTACATGGTGACAGCCATGAGAGTCACTGAGTTCATATCCTTCATAATACATATGTCACAACAAACCCCATTAAAGCATTAAATGTATGAGGTTATCACAGCAACATGTCAATATATGCTCTGTATTTGTGCCTCCAGCCACAACTCTCTCAACCTTTGTACATATGTCATGCAGTAAGACATGCATATGTTCTGAACACCATTATTTATTGACATCATATTTGATAACAAGCCAGTGAGATATCAGACTGCTACACATGCTATTTATAGCAAGGGTTATATCTGAGGACATAACCTGGGCATTCTGTGGTTGTGTCTATAGTACTGAGGTCTCTGTACTTATGGTGATTGTCAACAGTGTGTTTATTACAAATATGTACATTGGCCTGTGTACAGACTGTGGTAGATGTCATTGTTCTTGGTCCTGTTCCATCTGATGTTACATGCTTCTCCAGTGAATGGTACCCTATTGGCTTACATGTTTGTAGGGCCAAACACACACATGTCCCATACCACAGACAGGCATCAGACCACACTGTGTAGTGGCCCAGTATATGTAGGGCTAGTGTGTGAGTGGCACATATGAGGATGGTGTAGATCAGTCAATCCATACACTGTAATATTAACCTAGCTTACCATATGTTGCTGTGGCTGTGTTCACATTGGTTGTGGCTATGCACTTTAACACAGGTGTCTGCTACTCTGTGCTGTGATATGCCTGTAGAGCCTGCTATAGTTGCAGGTACGTGTGTATTCCCCTATAAGAAATGTAGGCCAGTGTTGTGGCAGTCTGCCTGTAGTTTGCACAGTGCTTTGCTACATACCTAGCAGCTTAGTGTATTTACCCAGTGTGATGTTATGTCCAGATATTTGCCAGATATATTGTTGCCAGGCCACCATAGCTGTCATGTATTTCTGACAAAGCAGTGGGATGCTGTACAGATGTATGTCACTAACTACTGGGTAGTATGTGGCCATCTGATCTCCGCACCAGTCGTTATTCTGTGTCAGGACAGACAGGAGTGTGTGAATGCATAACCTATGTGGGCATATGTATTCCAGTATTTATGTGATATACCCATCTACATGGCTGTTAACATCCACATTGTCAGGCTTGGTCCATATGTCTTGCACTAAGGGGTTCTTTGTATACCTCTGGACTGACCAGAGTGAGTCAGACTGTCCACATTTATTGGCCATATATCTGCTGTAGTCCACAGGATCATTACTGCAGTAACAATTGTCCTGTACTATGATATCCTTAAGATGTCTGTCAGTAGCCAATGGCGCACGTTACAAGCAGATGTGACCTCCCACACATGTCTGTTAAAGCAACCCCTATTACAGTAGCAACAGTCTTCATATATACCAGCAATACATACCTGACATCCCCTTGCACTAAGAGGATGGGACTACTGGGACTGAGGTAGGACTCCACTCCATGTTCTGGACATATGGTGAACATATATGTACATATAATTATCCATATATCTATATAGATATATACACATATACATATCGACATACATATACACACACACACACACACACACACACACACACACACACACACACACACACACACACACATAAACACTCAAATATATACATATACACAGCAATATATGTCTACACATATACAGCTATAGATACATATGAACATATACTTATGGATATCTACATATATATTGACAGTAATAGGTATATCAGAATAGATATGTATGCACATATAGATATCTACATATATATCTACATAAATAGGCATATCTGTACACATAGGATGTGCATTATTATGTAGCTTTATATCCATATATCAATATATACATATATCTATCTATCTATCTATCTATATATATATATATATATATATATATATACAAAGAGATCTACACATGGCCATATATATGATGCACTATACAGATGTGTATACAGATATATGTATGAATATACATGTGCATGTATATGTAGACCTATATCAACATATGTATATATATATTCATATTCCTGTCATGTGTAAACATCACGGTTGTGTATACCTTCCCAGATGTATCTCACCGCATGTATCTGATATGTGTACATTATGATAAAAGAACATATGTGATGCAACAGTCATATTAATAACAAGTACTACACATTTGTGGAAGTAAAGGCAATTGTTCAATATTAATCAATATGTGTATTGACAGATATATTGGAAAAACAACAGCTGTCCGCACAGGGGTCATGGTGTAGTCGTTAAATGTTGTGACTATAGTGTACAGGGTCCTGGGTTCAAGACCTGCAAGGGCTGTTCATTTTGTTTCTGGGCAGAACAAGGGCAGTCAGATACAGAGTGATTAAGGTAGTTTTGAGCAGCTTTAAGTGGGTTTGCATGAAGCTAAGTGGTGTTAAGTTACGGGTAAATGTAAGGGTGCTTACACAGTGTAGGCTTCATTTACTAGTGCGCAAATCAGCTTATCTGTTATATTGGAACAATGATGATATCTACTAAGCATGGTTTAGCCCTGGTAAACAGTTCTCACCACCCAGTCCGATAACATAGCAGGGTAATGACATCTGTAATAAGTGTATGTACACAGCTATGACCACCTGCAGCGATGCATCCCAGTACTGACTCATGTGTACATGTGCATTACTAAGGATAGCAGTGTTTGTGTGTTAGCACACCTGTACTTGGGAATTCCATGAGGGCCTTCACAACCACCGCAACAACCATTGCCATAGTCAGTTGTGGCTGCTGCTGTATGGGACATTACATGTACCCTGTTATGCTCCTCTCCCTACCAGCTACACAAGCCTTGCAGTACCAGAACAACAGTGTTGTACAACTAGGTTGATAGGCATGAGATACCCATTGAGTTATGGCAAGTGTGTGTATGTGTGCATGTCCGTATATCTGTAGGGTACAGCATTCTGAGGCCACATACTCCTATTACAATACCCATTGCCACACAGTAGTACAGATAGTTTTGTTGCTGCCCATAGGTGAGGCATGACAATGCAACACCCTACTATGCCTGTGGCATGTGTATTAGATGAATATCCCTGTAGTACCACTGTTGGGATATACAATGGGTTGTATCACAGTCCTGGGCAATGTGTGATGGTGAGTATGTCAGAATGTCATCATGGGTTTTAGGAAAAACAATAGCCACTGGGGATGTAGGAGCTGTGTACACTGTCATTACACCAAGGTACACCCGGTGTATGTCCCAGGTACCACTTTATGGTTACCACTGTCACCATCAACCATACAAGTAACTGATACCACAATCCAGTCCAGTTATGCATGTGCTGTGTGCAGCCTACCTGTAACACATTTGAAACATGGTCAAGTTAGTTAGCACTGATAGGCCCAGGTCTCTCAGACGTGTGTCTGCCTGTTATGTGTCTGTTAATGTGTATATGAAGGTATATCACACTATGTATTGTCCATGTACACCCATTACATCTCCCATTAGCATACTGTACATGTCTGGGGATGTTCTGCATTTAACATGTAACCTGAAACACACCTCACCTTAAACGCTGTATGGTGTGTGCAGTGAAAGCCACACACTTCAATAGCACTACATACCTAGGTAGCAGTCTGGTCCCAGTGTTGCCAAGTAAGAGTTTGCATGTATGTGGATGGGTCTACATCAGGTTGCAGATTATACACGCCCCAGCGGGTCACTTGTCCATGTGGCACAGGCAATAACTGTTATACAAACCAGTGACATGTGTTCAACTGTACCCCAGATATGTCACAGCCATGGTGTCACCACAGTGCCATACCCTATTGTGGAATATGACTGCAGACCATCCTCCTGCTGACACATGTACACCTACAATACAAATGGATAACATTATGGATACCACAATCAACTAGTGCTAGTAACAGCTATAATGCATCATTGCTGGATGGCTACACTACCTGAAATGTATGCATTAAACATTACTCCTGACAACATGCTACACTGCAGTACTTTGGTACACTGTAGTACAGTCACCGTGTGCATCAGAACCATATTAACCTGTCCCTGTATTGATGTTATGGATGACAGGGATGTGGCACTGGTATCATCATATGCACAGGGTGTGTTGTTGGTTTGTCAGAGGCCGAGGCTGGGCCATACATTTGACACCGTGTGTGTGTGTGTGTGTGTGTGTGTGTGTGTGTGTGTGTGTGTGTGTGAGGGGTGTAATGAGGTGAACTGGGCATGGTGATGTGGTGTGTGTAGGTATGGGGTTGCCCTAAGTGTGTTTGTATAGTGTGTGGGTATGAATGCACACAGTTCTGCCATGTTGCTGCCCTACACAGGTGTTTATGGACAGCTGCAAACCATACCTGGCAGGGTGTGCAGTTCACTGCCTCCAGCCATGGACACATGGACTGTGCCTGCCAGGGGCTCCATGGGCACGTCCATGTACAGTCCTCGATGTGCTACTCTTCCCCATGATGACAGATGTCCGCTGGAACCAGGTCCCTCCTGGGACTGGCCAGGACCAAGTCCTCATGGCCTGCTGTGGTGGGGTGTGGACAGTACCCCCTGTCAGTGCCAGGGCTGGTACTGCCACTGCAGGAGCCCCATGGTGTTCTAGCACATCCATGTTGACTGCCACATGGCCATCGCTGCACTCCCACCACACGTTCAAGCATGGACATACCACGATCGATGAGGGACATCATCTAACCAGATCATCTATCCATGAGCTCTGTATAAGCACGGATGGCACCAGATAGTTCACGGAAGTTGTCACTTGCAGATGTGAGAGCAGCCCTCTGCAGCCCTCAGGCCCTGTCTGGTATAGCATTCCATACATGCCTATGCCACCATGACAACCTGAAACATGTGCCTGGTGATACCAGTTGTGGCACTTCTGCCAGGGGCATGATGACCAGAGGCCCTACCATGAGCACCCTGGGACATCTGCCTATGTGGTGCGCTGCTGGACATCCTGCTATGCCTGCTGTGACCTCAATAGGCATGGTTACCACATTCTCCTATGCACTGCCACCAAACGCCAGCTGTCCCTCCCCTATGGCCACTGGTGATGGGGTGTGTATAGGCACTGAAACTATGTGCGGTGTTGGGGTGGCTAAAAGGAGGATGTCAAATGATGGCTCTGTTTTGGCCCCTGACAACCCCACCTGTGCCTCAACAGTACTTTCATCATCATCTTCAGTGTCTGTATGGACACCAACATCAGATTGAATGCAGGAGGGACCCTGACCCACCCTGCCACCTGTGGGGGAAAACAAGAAATGAACTTTAAGACCTGTACAGCATTGCATAACAGTACACACATACACACACACGCACACACACACACACACACACACACACACACACACACACACACACACAGACACAAACACCAACTTAATAACTACCTGTCCGTGACTTTACAGACAGTCCCACGTTTATTCCCATGTATTCTCCATCCTGCATCACACTTGGTAATATACACTCCATAATACCACTCATTAATGTATCATTCCTCTAAATGCCTAGACAAATGATCACAACACAAGACCTGTTACTCCATTACCTCCCTGACCTGAGTGGAGTGGTTTTACATGGCCTTACTGCTGTCATTCAGTGTTCACCCTGTGTATGTCTGGACATCGTGAGCATGGCCACTATATGTGAGGGGCTACTATGTTCACTCCATAATACCACGCACTGAAGTGTCATGTGTAAATATTGCTCAGTACATGCTAGATATGCTGCTCAATCAACCTATCATGTTACAACTGTAATATAGGGATACACTCCCTGGTGTTGTCTAGTAATTCCCCAATGCATCTGTAGTGCTGCATATGTGGGTTGTCAGTCACCTCTCTGCTGAATGCGATATTAAGGGTATACCTGATGTCTACCTTCCCTCCCAATGCATGCTCCATGCTACAGACCTTATTATACTGTCAGCTGTCCTGTGATTACATACATGACAAGTATTCTTGGTGTGTCATGTGTCAGTCTATGTCCATGTACTGCATGATCCCAAAGGGAAGTACTGCTGTATGAACAACCCCACAATCACACATGTGCATACATGGACACCCACACAAACACACACACATACACACAACCATCCTACATGCATCACCCTCCCTCCACTTCACCAGAGTGACCCTACAGACAAAATATCCACCCACCAAGACATACACACACACACACACACACACACACACACACACACATACCCACACACACATACAGGTGAGGTTGCACAATGATAGTACACATAGCCCTCCTATTACCCATTAGTCAACGTGCATAACAGCTGGTACACAACAGCATGCAGTGTAGCTATAGTCAATCCATGCTAGCAACAGTATACATGTGTGTGTGATGCATGTGCTGTATTAGTAGGTGATGCCCCTTCTCCTGGATACCACTGCACCCATGTACACAGTATTGCTATGCACCTGATCTGCTCTCTGCCATATACTGTGCACCAAACCTCACAGGTGTACAACCCATTGCTGAATGTGTAGTACTGTGTCAGTTATGTCAGCTCTAATGCTCACAGCCCCTATGTTTTTCAGCAACACATACCTGGGATGATATGTGGACAGATGTCATTTGTGAATGCCTGATGTCTGGTTTACAGATCTCAACATCAGTAGACTATGTATGACCAATCCAATACTATTACACTGAAAACCATCAGAGCATACCATGGCTATAGGGAGTGTACACACCCTTATTGATATGATGCACCCTTCCTTGATTTGCGATGGGACCACATCACCGCATATATTAACAGTACATGAGCCCAATATGTGACATATGTCCTGTACATTCACATACATTGTTTACGGAATGTGTCAGGTGTGCGGATGCTGACCATGATGCATACACTCCCTGTGTGCATATGTGTACACACCCTTATCATGATGGTTTCTTGAACCTATTGTTATGTGCACTACAGCAGTGACTACTCCTGGCAGGGGTATATTAGCATGGGCCATCTGCATTTGCCAGTGTATGCTTAGTCTGCCCTACATGTCCTCCAAATCCGCATGATTGCAAGGTCTACTCATGTGCGCATCCCTTGGTGTTCACACACTGCATCACTATTGCTGTGGGGGTGGGGTTATATCTGCCACAGCTCCTGAACCTGACTGTGTGCAGATACAGGCATTCTTAGCATCCTTAGGATACCTGCTGCAGTGCACTGGTGTGTCATTCTGACATCCCCTCCACACCTTCAGCCTTTTTGCAGATGCGTGACAAGTAAGGCCTACACATGTGTGTCAGTTTGCAGTGTCCCATACACTGCACACTACATGTTACAGCCTAGTCCCAGCTGATAATGTGGACCACAGTAATACATTATGCCATAGTGTAACTCTGTAACAGTTGCCATTGTACTACTGGTATATGCACTGTTGTTGCATTGTATACGGGTGATGTTTTACACATGTCCCTACTGTAGGCTATGTCTCCCACCATTATGTTACTCCCTGTGGACACATTCCACAATGACAGAATGTTAGTTATCTTGCAGGTGTCTGACATACCCTTCCAATACCCCATCATGGTCACCACTGCCGTGCATTTAACAGCAACAATACGTGCACATGTACAGCAAATAATGAAAAGTTTAATACACAACAGGAGGATCCTAAAATTCACTAGTGCTTTCACCAGTAGATTTAAAATCACATGACTAAAATATTTAAAGAGACATTTCTTAAAATTCTTATGCACAACCTTTACAGAATACATACAATAAAGTGTCATTCTAGATTAATTCTATTTCTTACGTAATGGTCTAGATTTCAAAGTTGGTCTCAAGGGATTACAATCATTTAGTCCGTGTCCAACATTAGCTCTCAGTTTTATAATCCATTGAGTTTCTAACTCCTCTGTTTTCAGTCTAACATCACCTCCCCTTTGTTGACATAATTCTTGCCTATTACCATAAAGCTAAAACAGTGTGTAATGTCAGTCTGTGCTGTGTGTTTTTCCAGAGCATTAAACATGCTCTTTTTATTTATATGGTACAAATGTTCTCTAATTCTATCTTTCAGCATTCTGTCAGTTTTGCTGACATAGAATTTTGTACATATTTTACATACGGCCAAATAGACTACGTGTATACTTGTGCACGTAGCCCTAATACTAAAACTGAAAACTTCATTTGTGTCTGGATGTACAAAGCTGTTACTATTATTTATGTATATCTATGACATATCAGATTTTCATGTTCTACCTGTAAAGATGCAGATGCATATGCAACAGTGGTCTACTGATGTGCCCTGTGCCCTTATCTGCATGCTCTTCAGCCGGTGTGTGGGTAGCACCTACCACCACAATGGTGTCGGTCAGTTGTTGGCTATGCAGATGGGTAGGTGCCACAAGGCTGGCAAGGAGCTCCTCGACATGTGTCAGGGAGGATTAATGGCATGGCCCCCCCACTATTGTGAGGTGATCCCCCTGCACTGCAGCAGTATGCCAACAGCCATTGCGAAGCAGTTCAGAACAAAGATGCCGGACCTGCTCATAACTGTGGTTGTGCAGTCTGACATCATTGACCCTGTGGACTAGGTCATTCCACAGGGCAGTCTGCTCCTGCTGCTTATGGGTGGTCCGGCCAAACAGGACAGGTTAGTACTGGATTAGGTGGTTTATCACTATGTTGTTCTAAGCAGCTGAGTAAGATGGGAGCCAACCATGTGACATCTTGCTTGAAAGACATAAAGATGGAAATAGGTCTGAGCAACTCATACAGCAAGGTTACCACAGTTCTTAATACACATCTCTGTCACCCCCCCACCATATCAGCAACAACAAACTATACACACAACTCTATAGGTATGGCTACAGCTTACCTACCAGTGGGACAGATATTGTATTGTACCACACTTTGTGCAATGTGTTTGTAGCCATGTTCCCTGTATGGACACTATCACTGCTGGCCTGTTACAGACTATTCACCTGTATACCATTGTCAGGGTCATTATGGTTCCATATATGCCTGTGGTATGTTTGCTATGTGATTGCTGCACATCTGACATTCTGTGTTATTGGGGATATCTATGCATGCTGTTGGACATGTTCCAGGATTGTGTAGACTATTACTACCCCTATATGTTATATAACAGTGACACAATAGCATATTTAGGGAATATTTGCCAGCAGAACTACCTCTCCAAACTCATCTGCCCATGTTATCAGGCCACATCACATGTGGGACCCACCCTGGGGCCTCCTCATTTACTGGTCCAGCAGTACCTTCAGGTGGAACCAACTCAGAGGATGTTGTCCTCTCCCAGGGACACACACAGACAGGATCTTGTCCCCTGAGGTCAGGTCCAGAGTCTGATCCATAGCGGGCTCCACAGACAGATGTGAGATGTGCTACATCACCTTGAGGCACCCAGTACACATTCACAGGGTCCACATGCTCCTCCTGCTCAGCCTCCAGGCCAGGCACCTTCAGGATGTGGACTGCTGTTGTGAGTCGCAGTGGGTGGGAGGCTTGTTCACATTGTGTCCATATTGGGGTCCATGGAGCTTCCATATCACAGACTGCACAGACCATCCAGGGTGTTTACCCACCACATATGTCACATACCACACCTGTAGACTGTCCTCAATATCTACCAACCCGGACCACCACCACAACTATACCTGCCATACTTCCCCATATTCCCATTCCATACTTCACAGACAAGGGCAATGTGGTCCCTACAAGGGGTTCACATGTGACATACCCGTTCATGTTGCACACACTGACAGCTGCATATATCTGTGCATTGCTATGTGTGCTGTTCCCTCGCACATAGCATGCATCACTGTGGTGGTAATATAGGGGACATGTATTTACATAAATATATGTGTGTGTGTGTGTGTGTGTGTGTGTGTGTGTGTGTGTGTGTGTGTCTGTGTGTGTGTGTGTGTGTGTGTGTGTGTGTGTGTGTTTGTATATATGTAGACATGTGCATATAGGTATATATCTGTATATGTGTAGGTATATATGATGTATATATGTGTTTATATATAAGTCTACATATGGGTATCTGTATATTTGTTGACATACATATATATATATAGGTCTACATGAAAACGCCAAAAGTGCGCAACGCCGATGACGAGAACACTGACACCAGAAGATCGACAATGGAGAAGACCGACTGTTGAGAATACCGACATTAAGAACACAGACATGTTAAGGTAAGTGTGCAAAAGGGACGGCCGTTAGGGTCAGGGTGTGGGTAAGGTAAGTGTATAATACTGACGGATGTTAGGGTAAGGTGTGGGTCAGGTAAGTGTGTGATAGTGACGGACTTTAGGTTTAGGGGCAGTTTAAGTGAGTTAGGGTTAGGGTGCGGGTAAGGTAAGTGTGCGATAGTGATGAACCTTAGGGTTAGGGTTTGGGTTAAGGTTAGTGAATAGATAGTTGTGTATGTAAGGTTTAGTGTAGGTTTGTAAGGTTTTTGGTGTGCTTGTGTTGTGTGTTTGTTTTTCGGGAAAGGTATTTGTTTTGTTGATTGAATTTTGGTTTGTCGGGCATGTGAAGTTTCGTGTCTTTGAACTTTCTTTTTTTGTCGTTTTTTTTTTTTTGTGTCAGTTATTTTGTTGTCGGTGTTTTGGCGTGTCGGTGTTATCATGTAGACCTATATATATATATATATATATATATATATATATATATATATATATATATATATATATAGATATAGATATATATATATATATATATATATAGATATATATGTACACATATACATACCTATATATGGGGTACATTCAGCCATCAGGTCCACAATCTCACAACACCTTCCTGCACAGCTGCACTGTTCTGCCTTGCTACAACACAGACAGGTGCCACATATGGACACAGCCTAACATTAGGGTGTATATGTAGGGCCAGATTGCAGGTAACCCTATTATACACCTATGGTATTCCAGCATGCTACAACACAGGTTAACTTGAGTATCCTGCAAGTGGTGGGCTGTGGAACCCATGTGTCCAGCATTATGGCATTACTTCCACCACCAGCTATTCACCACAGTAATATACATGCTTCCCATTACACAACATACACTATGATGGCTTACATCTTATCAGTCAGTGCTGCTGTGCACAGTTGATGGGTATGGCCCACTACCCATAGGGACAGACTCTTTTGTCCTTAGCAGTTGTTCAGCTGAGCATCATTACAACAACAACACCTGATGGCACATATAAATCATTCTACATGATCTATCCCATTATTATGGACCATTTACTACAGTCAATTACATGCATATATACTTTACATACCTGTTGTGAGAATGATGTCTCTTCTGGATAGTTTGTTGGATGGATGTTTTTTTTTGTTGTGTTTTTATTTTTGCCTTTCACTCACTCTCGCTCTATCTATTTCGGTCTCGCTAAAATAAATAGATTGAGCTACTTTGAATAGATTGCAGCATGGATTTTGTAGGTGATGCACATGATCAGGTGATGGCCTGTGCACCAATCAGTGTCCTCCACTTGCTACCTGCATGCAGCTTGCTGTGTAGTACTTCCAATTACCACTGTCATGGCAACCCACTACTATAAATCCCTACATCATGTGGGCATGGTCCCTTTACCTTTCCTGTATGGTGAACATCCTTCCTGTGTGTGGGCAGCAGTGTTACAGACAGCAGGTAGCAATACATCTTACAAGAGAACTTGCACACTCAGGCCAGCTACACAGTTGTATGAGGTTCCAGAACTACAGACAGAGTGTGAGTAGTTTTGTTGTATGCATTGTATAGCACCAGTGATACAGGGTTTGTGTGTACATACTAGTTTAACATGGAATGCAGTCTGTCTGCATAGCTCGCAACTGTGGGCCTATCCATTTGATGGCCAGAGGTGTGCCTATTATGTCTTGTGTCAGATATATCACTGGCAGTGTGTGTGTTGAGTGCTGTCAGTACATGGCTACATCCATGTCTGTTTCTAACTTCATATTCCTGACTAAGGGTATGTTGCAGACTATCCTGTAACACCAGTGACTTGCTTAGTGTTTGACAATAGTATTTCACATACGGGCCTATGTTCCAGCCTATGTCCTCCACCTACATACCAGGCTTTGTCCATATGACATGCTGTCAGGGGTTGTTATGTAGTGGGCTGTGAGTATGTCATGCTGCCATTCCAGCCATCAGTCCACTGCTGTTGTGGCACCCACACATATTGTGGAGTTGGGTCCATATATGTGTGGGCTTCATATACACAATACATGTGTGCCCTTATGCACTCCAGAGGCCAGTGTATGTAGCAGTGGTACATGGCCCTGTATATCAGTCTATGGGGAGGTGTATCATAACTAACCTAGGCTGTTACAACATGTGGGGGTATCAGGGGCAAGCTGCCTTAAGGTATCTGGATGTACATTAGCATACAATTCACCTTGGGTAAATGCAGGCCTACTGCTTCCTGCCATACAGACTGTTCTGTTTGTCAGTGTGATTGTGATGGTGTCAGTTATGCCTTGTTAAGTAGCAGATACATCCCATTCTGTCAACTGAGGCCTTTACCCCCTGGGGATTGTGAACAGAGTGTAGATAGAGGCTGCTGGACTATACATCTGCATTACTTACTGTTGATTGATTGGTATCCTGTGGCCCAGTCTGTCTTTACTATTGTACGACTTGAAGGCCTTGGCCTGGACAGCAACGTATGTAAACCTTTCCAGAATACTGTATTAATATAACTGTTACACAGTTGCATTAGTCTGTTTATATGTATGTCAGAGTCTAAACAGCTATATGACATGGCATATACAACTGTAACAGTACACAAATAAAGCTTCCCCATGTATGCAAACCTGTGTGTGGTGTTATATCCTTTGTCCTCTCTGTGGATATATGTTGCAGGCGACAATTGTCATTTGTATGGGTGGCTCATACAGTGTCCATTTGGTAAGGTGGTAACTGTAGGCATAGTGGCTGTTCCGTATTGTGTGCACCTTCTACATATGTATCTTAATATACATATCTCTGTGTGTGTATGTATAGTTACATCTCTCTCTCTCTCTCTCTCTCTATATGTATATATATATATATATATATATATATATATATATATATATATATATATATCTATATATATATATATATGGATCTACTTCATTTGATTGAAAGACCATTTGACCTAAACCCATTTAATCGAAATTTCATTTGATCAAAAACCAGTATTCAAGGCAAATAACAGGGATTTGTCCCCATCCCCAATATCGAGCGACTCTGGAGTTGGTATATATAGCCAGGGAGGGTGTGGGGGGGTGCATCCCCCCCACATTGTTGGGTGTGGTGGGCGAAGCCCCCCACCTATTTTCATTTAAAATCTGTAGTTTTTGGTTTATTTTCTTCTTTTAAAGGAAACTAGGTGGGGGACTTCGTCCCCCACGCCCCCTAACTATATATACCAACTCCAGGGTCGCATGACATTAGGGAGGGGGACAAATCTCAGTTTTATGCCTTGAATACTGGTTTTCGATCAAATGGGTTTAGGTCAAATGGTCTTTTGATCAAATTAAGTAGACCCATATATATATATATATATATATATATATATATATATATATATATATGTGTGTGTGTGTGTGTGTGTGTGTATCTGCATATATGTGTCTGTGTATATGTATCTTAGGAATGTTGATTGCTTCCGCATTGTACATTCCCTATGGTAGCCAGACTGTACTGCATGATGTTCCTGATACCATCCTGACATCATACAGGTGGGATGGAGTACTGTTAACATCTTGTGCCCGTGTTGTGTCAGGTTCTGTTTATGGGATTTGCAACAGTTGATAGTGTATTGCAGGGCAGATATGTCTGGCTGTGGGGGGATATCTATATGTACAAGACGTATGTTGTTTGGGCCCCCTCACCCCCATTAACAGTGCATGTGGACATATATGTTTTTGTTATGTTCTCTTTTATATCTATAGACATATGTCTGTATACACATATATATGTATATTTATACTTATATATATATATTGCTATTTATATATATATATATATATATATATATATATATATATATATATATATATATAGACAAATCGATGTAGACATATATATCTATAGATGTATGCATATATATATATATATATATATATATGTGTGTGTGTATATATTTATATATATATATATATATATATATATATATATATCAAACAAAAAAGAACGATAAAACTTGGTAACAAACACAATACTGGAATGTAACACAGTTGAAAAATAGTCAAGAAAAAAAATCATATAAGTACGCGTTTCGTCCACCTTTAATCTCTGTGAACTTCTTCAGAATACACATTCATTCAAACAATCACTTTAATCAATGAAAACCATCACATGATCATTCCATCCAATAAAAATCACATAAAAAATACAAATGTATGTATGTAACTTTAAAAATGCTACAAACATATTAAATATGACTCTAAACAAACACTTAACACTAAACAGAATTTAAAAATCCTTAATCTAAGCATATAAATATGACATATTTTGTGTTTATAATCTCTGTGCTTGTAAAAAACATTTAATGTTAGTAGCTTCATTTAATCCAGGAAATTCATCAGCTTTCAACATAATTTGCCATAAAGCCTCTCTACATTCCAATTTAACTTTATAGTTCCCACTAAACAAATCGTCACTAACCCTTTCTAAAACAGAAAAACTAAATTTCTTGAAATCTGGGCATATATCAGCATGTTTTGCTAAGGCATTTGTAAAATCTTTATTCTTAATTGCTAGCAAGTGTTCGTAAATTCTTTTGTGAAGTAATCTAATAGTTTTTCCTATGTAGAAATGTTGACAAGAATTACACTGGGCAACATAAACTACATTGTTCGTTTTACATGTATAATGCCCTTTTATGTGCAATTCTCTTATCAGATGTTTAAAAAATACACTACTTGTACCTGAGACATACCTACATTGTTTACAACCTCTACACGGATAAGTCCCAACAACTAAATTATTCTTCACCTCAGAATTACCGCTATCTTTCTCTAAAATAGTTTTTAAACTAATTGTTTTTCTATAAGAAAATAATGGATGCTTACCCACCACTGCAGTTAAATCATGATTTCCTAAGATGACCTTCCAATTATCGGAAATAATATTCCTGATAAGATGCATCTCATTAGTGATGGGGATAGAGAAGGATAACTTAAAATCTACATTCCTTCTTTCATTACAACTAACCAAACTACAAACACTTGCTTTATGCAAAATTGGCACAGCTTTAGTTTCTCTTAAAGCAAAAACTTATAAAATATTGTGAAGCCATCGGTTATCATAACCCTATTAAAAAAGAAACTTTTTAATTTTTCAACTTCCTCTTTAAAAGTGTCATGGTTAGTAGTAAGTCAGCTTAATCTAATAAATTGCCCCTTGACTACTCCACGTTTCATAAATTGTGGATGTAGACTTTCAAAATGTAGATATTGATTTGTGAAACTAGACTTTCTAAAGATGTTACTCGCAAACAAAGCTTTCTCTTTATCATAACTTAAATGAATGTCTAGAAAGTCAATAGTCTCGCCATAATGCCCTATAGTAAATTTCAAAAATTCAGTAGACTGATTTAAATCTTCCACGAAAGTGACGAAAGACTTATGGTCACCTCTCCACAAAATAAACAAATCATCTATAAATCGTCTATAAAACAATAAATGCTTTGACAAAGGGTGTTCTAACAAATGATTTAATTCCCATGTGGCCATCACTAGATTTGCAAAACTCGGTGCAACTCTAGATCCCATGGCCACACCTCTAATTTGTTTGTAAAATGTACCTTCAAACTGAAAAAAGTTATTGTCCAAAATTAGATCCATAAGTACACATATAGTATTAATCAAAGTGTTACCCAAGTCTGTATGTTTAGATAAATATTCCCTCACCATTTCTACACCTGTCCCTTGATCTATACAGGTGTAAAGTGATACAACATCTAAAGAAGCAAAATAAAAATTAGCATCTTGAATTTCCAATGAACTTAATAATTCTAAAAGATGCCACGAATCTCTCAAATAGAATTTAGCCTTCTGAACAATAGAATTTAAGATGTTGTCCAACCAAATAGAAATAGATTCGGTTTTAGAAAAACCTGCTGAAATGATGGGTCTAAATGGTAAAGTATCACCCAATTTATGTAATTTGGGTATACCAAACATACATGCTAACTTAGGATATTCAGTGTACATGTAATCATAGTCGGAATAACTAATATTCCCCTGACTTAACAAATCAAATAAAGCAATGTCAAGATTTGAAAAACTTCTAGTGATTTCTATCTTATTCACTATCCTGTAATTCAACACATCATTCAACATCATTTCCATTGCTTCAACATAATCTTGGGTCTTCATAATAACTAAAGTGCCTCCCTTGTCAGATTTCATGACCCTAAAATGTCTATTTTGAGTCCAAAAATCTAAGGCCTCCATCTCAGGAACCGTCAGGTTTGAAACATTATTGTCTCCAACCATTTTCCTAAAATCCTGCTCACAAATTCTACCAAAAACACTTAAAGTAGAATTTAACAAGGGATTGAAGGTACTCTTCTTAGAACAACCATTGTTTAACACCATTTTGTCACTAATACCATCAAGAATAAACTTTAAATTTAGTTTCCTTAGGTACAGTTTAAAATCAACGATAAGTTTTGAAATGTTTACTTTGTTAGAAGGAATGAAAGAAAGCCCCTTCTTTAATAGGGAAATAACTCCAGAAGGCAATATTTCATGTGTTAAATTACATACATTAATGTCATAATTTAATTCCTTCTCTTGTTCTTGCCCCTCGCTTTGCTCCGCGTCTGGACTTTGCCAGACCATCTGGGCATTTTCTTGTTCCCATTCTTGTCCACTAAAAAAGGACTAGCTTTATCATTTGAAGAGACTATTTGTGCATAGGAAGTGTTAGTTTGATTGCTAGAATCTACATTTGTAGAAACAACACTGGGAATAATGTTGTTATTATTACTAACAACCTCAGTCTGCTGCACAGTATTACTATTAGTACCTTGATTATTGCATTCTGACACAGTTCTTAAATTGTCAGCAACTGAATGTACAAACTTGTTGTTAACTTTAGTCTGTTTCAAAGGATAAGCACTGTTCGTCTTATAAGCAGTCAGGTCTCTTTTTAATTTTTTACACTTCCTCTCAACAATAGATGCTCTCTGTCTCTCCAACTTCGCATTAATACCAAAGTATGTAGTGGAAAACTGTTGAAAAGCCGAAGACGCCCTTATCTTGGCGTCCAATAACTCAGACTTCTCTTTAATCTCAATTAATTCTGTCTGGTAATGCTGAACCAAAGCCCTATAACTATAAAGTTAAACTGGAGTGTAGAGAGGCTTTATGGCAAATTATGTTGAAAGCTGATGAATTTCCTGGATTAAATGAAGCTACTAATATTAAATGTTTTTTACAAGCACGGAGATTATAAACACAGAATATGCTATATTTACATATTTATATGTTTAGATTAATGATTTTTAAATTCTGTTTAGTGTTAAGTGTTTGTTTAGAGTCATATCTAACATTTTTGTAGCATTTTTAAAGTCACACATATACATTTGTATTTTTTATGTGATTTTTATTGGATGGAATGATCATGTGATGTGTTTCATTGATTATTTAAAGTGATTGTTTGAATGAATGTGTATTCTGAAGAAGTTCACAGTGATTAAAGGTGGACATAACACGTACTTATGTGATTTTTTCTTGACTATTTTTCAACTGTGTTACATTCCAGTATTGTTTTTGTTACCAAGTTTTATCGTTCTTTCTGTTTGATACGCTAAGTGTCGTTTACTGGAATGGCTGGTGAAGATTCTAGTCAGGACAATTTATTAAACATGAGCGTTTATCCAGTTCCCGAGTCGGGGATGACTCTTAATGAATTTATTACCAACACCATTAAAGAGGTCGTTTCAGAGACGTTTGCTCGGCAGATGGGAGCTGGAGGTAGTACAAATACTTCAAACACTATTCCATCGAATCCAGGAAGCAAGGGAGGAGCCATTTCAGCGAATGGGAAAGCTGACAAAGTTTCAAAGTCACCTGGGCAAGCAAGTGCGGTTGCTTCTACATCTAGTGAAAGCCACAGTAGTCGACCAGAGGTGGCGTGTAGAGGTGCTGATCTTCTTAATATGGATAACGTTACTGAACAAACATTTAGAAAAATGGACAATCCTTTTTCGAGGGTAATTGCCATCGAAAACACAGGACAAGTAAGTGCAAACGAGTCTAATATTCTAATTGACAGCACTAGTACGTTAAAAGAAGATATACGGCTACTAGAAAAAACCTGTTTAAAATGTGTATCACTTCAATTAGAGATATTTTATCTTAAGGAGAACATTGATTTGAAGTGTGTACCTTTTGGTTTAAGAGTTTTTAAGTTTCCAAACTGCGTGGTGTTTGGCGACGCCTTATACACGCGTTTGGTAGAACTCTTTAACAATACAGGTTTAGCCTATATGGGGGCTTTGGTTCAGCATTACCAGACAGAATTAACTGAGCTTAAAGAACAGTCTGAGTTATTGGACGCCAAGATAAGGGCGGCGTCGGCTTTTCAACAGTTTTCTACTATATACTTTGGTATTAATGTGAAGTTGGAGAGACAGAGAGCATCTATTGTTGAGAGGAAGTGTAAAAAATTAAAAAGAGACCTGACTGCTTATAAAACGAACAGTGCTTATCCTATGAAACAGACTAAATTTAACAACAAGGTTGAACATTCAGTTGCTGATAATTTAAGAACTGTGTCAGAATGCAATAATCAAGGTATTAATTGTAATACTGTGCAGCAGACTGAGGTTGTTCGTAATGATAACATTATTCCCAGTGTTGTTTCTACAAATTTAGACTCTAGCAATCAGATAAACACTTCCTATGCACAAGTAGTCTCTTCAAATGATAAAGCTAGTCCTTTTTTAGTGGACAAGAATGGGAACAAGAAAATGCCCAGATGGTCTGGCAAAGTCCAGATGCGGAGCAAAGCGAGGGGCAAGAACAAGAGAAGGAATTAAATTATGACATTAATGTATGTAATTTAACACATGAAATATTGCCTTCTGGAGTTATTTCCCTATTAAAGAAGGGGCTTTCTTTCATTCCTTCTAACAAAGTAAACATTTCAAAACTTATCGTTGATTTTAAACTGTACCTAAGGAAACTAAATTTAAAGTTTATTCTTGATGGTATTAGTGACAAAATGGTGTTAAACAATGGTTGTTCTAAGAAGAGTACCTTCAATCCCTTGTTAAATTCTACTTTAAGTGCTTTTGGTAGAATTTGTGAGCAGGATTTTAGGAAAATGGTAGGAGACAATAATGTTTCTAACCTGACAGTTCCTGAGATGGCGGCTTTAGATTTTTTGACCCAAAATAGACATTTTAGGGTCATGAAATCTGACAAGGGAGGTACTTTAGTTATTATGAAGTCCCAAGACTATGTTGAAGCAATGGAAATTATGTTACATGATGTGTTGAATTACAGGATAGTGAATAAGATTGAAATCACTAGAAGTTTTTCAAATCTTGACATTGCTTTATTTGATTTGTTAAGTCAGGGGAATATTAGTTATTCCGACTATGATTACATGTACACTGAATATCCTAAGTTAGCATGTATGTTTGGTATACCCAAATTACATAAATTGGGTGATACTTTACCATTTAGACCCATCATTTCAGCAGGTTTTTCTAAAACCGAATCTATTTCTATTTGGTTGGACAACATCTTAAATTCTATTGTTCAGAAGATTAAATTCTATTTGAGAGATTCGTGGCATCTTTTAGAATTATTAAGTTCATTGGAAATTCAAGATGCTAATTTTTATTTTGCTTCTTTAGATGTTGTATCACTTTACACCTGTATAGATCAAGGGACAGGTGTAGAAATGGTGAGGGAATATTTATCTAAACATACAGACTTGGGTAACACTTTGATTAATACTATATGTGTACTTATGGATCTAATTTTGGACAATAACTTTTTTCAGTTTGAAGGTACATTTTACAAACAAATTAGAGGTGTGGCCATGGGATCTAGAATTGCACCGAGTTTTGCAAATCTAGTGATGGCCACATGGGAATTAAATCATTTGTTAGAACACCCTTTGTCGAAGCATTTATTGTTTTATAGACGATTTATAGATGATTTGTTTATTTTGTGGAGAGGTGACCATAAGTCTTTTGTCACTTTCGTGGAAGATTTAAATCAGTCTACTGAATTTTTGAAATTTACTATAGGGCATTTTGGTGAGACTATTGACTTTCTAGACATTCATTTAAGTTATGATAAAGAGAAAGCTTTATTTGCGAGTAACATCTTTAGAAAGTCTAGTTTCACAAATCAATATCTACATTTTGAAAGTCTACATCCACAATTTATGAAACGTGGAGTAGTCAAGGGGCAATTTATTAGATTAAACCGGCTTACTACTAACCATGACACTTTTAAAGAAGAAGTTGAAAAATTAAAAAGTTTCTTTTTTAATAGGGGTTATGATAACCGATGGCTTCATAATATTTTAGGAGAAGTTTTTTCTTTAAGAGAAACTAAAGCTGTGCCAATTTTACACAAAGCAAGTGTTTGCAGTTTGGTTAGTTGTAATGAAAGAAGGAATGTAGATTTTAAGTTATCTTTCTCTATCCCCATCACTAATGAGATGCATCTTATTAGGAATATTATTTCCGATAATTGGAAGGTCATCTTAGGAAATCATGATTTAACTGCAGTGGTGGGTAAGAATCCATTATTTTCTTATAGAAAAATAATTAGTTTAAAAACTATTTTAGAGAAAGATAGCGGTAATTCTGAGGTGAAGAATAATTTAGTTGTTGGGACTTATCCGTGTAGAGGTTGTAAACAATGTAGGTATGTCTCAGGTACAAGTAGTGTATTTTTTAAACATCTGAAAAGTGAATTTCACATAAAAGGGCATTATACATGTAAAACGAACAATGTAGTTTATGTTGCCCAGTGTAATTCTTGTCAACATTTCTACATAGGAAAAACTATTAGATTACTTCACAAAAGAATTTACGAACACTTGCTAGCAATTAAGAATAAAGATTTTACAAATGCTTTAGCAAAACATGCTGATATATGCCCAGATTTCAAGAAATTTAGATTTTCTGTTTTAGAAAGGGTTAGTGACGATTTGGTTAGTGGAAACTATAAAGTTAAATTGGAGTGTAGAGAGGCTTTATGGCAAATTATGTTGAAAGCTGATGAATTTCCTGGATTAAATGAAGCTACTAATATTAAATGTTTCTTAGAAGCACGGAGATTATAAACAGAATATGTTATATTTACATATTTATATGTTTAGATTAATGATTTTTAAATTCTGTTTAGTGTTAAGTGTTTGTTTAGAGTCATATCTAACATTTCTGTAGCATTTTTAAAGTCACACATATACATTTGTATTTTTTATGTAATTTTTATTGGATGGAATGATCATGTGATATGTTTCATTGATTATTTAAAGTGATTGTTTGAATGAATGTGTATTCTGAAGAAGTTCACAGTGATTAAAGGTGGACGAAACGCGTACTTATGTGATTTTTTCTTGACTATTTTTCAACTGTGTTACATTCCAGTATTGTTTTTGTTACCAATATATATATATATATATATATATATATATATATATATACATATACATATCTATATCTACATATAGAGTTATGTTATATCTATTTAGATATAATATATATATATATATATATATATATATATATATATATATATATATATATATATATATATTTATACACACACACACACACACACATACATCTACATGTTTACATACATTTCCTGTACTGTTGAATGACTCGACTGGATGATACATTTCTGAAAACAGCAGGGTTATGTATATCTGACATGGGGCAGTGGTAAATCACTTTGGCTATTGTGTGCAGGATCCTGGATTCGCGCCTTGCAAAGGCTGTTTATTTTGTTGCTGGGCAGAACAAGGGCCATTGGATACAGAGTGATTAAGGCACATTTAAGCAGTTGTAAGCGGGTTTGCGTGGGTTTGCATGGAGGTAAGCACTGCTAACTTCTGGTTACAGTTTCTTATACTGATTTAGCTTCTCAATTGCTTAACCTGTGTAGGCATTGATTACTCCCGCGCAAACAAACTTAAACCTGCTTACTGTTGCTTGAAAGTGCTTACTCCTGCTTACCCCCATGCTAATTTCTTTAAAAGAAAAGAAAAAAGGGTTGATAGGAAAGTGGTGAAAAAGGGACACAAAGAGGGAAAGACTGTAGGAAAACAGCTAAGGATGTGTAGGAAGGGTGTAGGCAAGGTCCATAGCTGCCCATTTCTTCTACAGCACCAGCTGTGCATATACACTGAATTTGGAGGTAGATTTGAACACTCAAACCGCTGAGGGAGGGGTGATGACAACAATAATATGTTGTGATACCAATTAGACCAGATTACACATGTCCACTGGATACGTGTGTGAAATGGGCAGCTATGTATGGGGCGAGATTTTTTTGGGGGAACAGATTGCCCTTTTTTTTTCAGGTGAGAGTGGGATGTTGGGGAGGGATAGCAGGTATATTTGGGGAGGTAGGTTGAGTAGGTTTACAGACAAGACAAACAAGATGCATACAGGGGCAGTATATGAAACATGTGGGGGGTAAATACCTTGATGGGGTGGGGTGTTGGGAAATCGGAAGCCCATGAGCCCCCTAGTGGAAACAGTGGGACTGAGGTCCCCACCCATGGGCAGTCACCATTGCAGCTTCACAGCCCCGAAGGTAGCTGTGCTGGGGGCTAAGTCAGAGAGCCAGGCCAACCCTCTAGATGCAACATGCAGCCCTCAACCTGGTGTAGCAGATCTCCAAACTGCTGTTTCAGCTCGATACACACTACAACCCAGACCTGGCGATGGGTGACAGGTTCCCGCCCACTCCCAGGGGGTGGCAAGCCCCATCCCCTGAGGCATTTCCACCCAAAGGTGGTGCAGGACCAACAGACGAGGAGGTTCCAGGTTGGGCCCCAGACATGCTGGTGCCCAGTGCCACGGCCAGCTGAGGTGGGACAGGTGGGTCCGCTGGGACCCGCATTCCCATATGTGCAATGGTGTTTATGTTTTATCAACATATGTGGGTTAGTAACAGTCAACACATTCCAGGATTAGGTATAACAGCATGCATAGATATTCCCATTAACCCAGACACCAGATATGGAACAGTTGCATAGCAAACAGAACACATGCATATATGGGACCACAGTGGTAATTACAACAGCTTGCAGGTACATTGATGGCACCATGCCACCAGTGTTGGAGTATTTCAACACAGCACATGCATAGAAACAGATTTAAATAATTATCAAGCAATAGGACATATGTCCCAACATTACAGTGAAGTCATCATGTACCAATTGAGTTGGGTATTTAGTTTATTGTTGCAAATATGGTGGGGGGAGAGAAAGATGTCAATTAACAACTTGTATATTCCTGTAGTTCACATTACATTCCTAGTCAGTGCTGTTATCTGTACCTTACAAGTATTACTACACTACCCTATTGCCTTAGTTTGGACAGTGATATGGCTGTCGACAACTATATACATGAACTGGTTTTACCTGCAGTAGACACCTCTTACCTGGTATACCTGTGGAGGAATTGTTTGTTAACACTAATTAACTGTGTCGACACATACTCACAGATTCCAGATTGATGTTATGCACATACCTGTCCATCACTTTTTGCACAGACTCTGGCCATGTCTTGACCACATGCAGGTGAACCGGGACATATTTAGACTATTGCCCTCTTCAACCTTTAGTGACTTACAACACACTTATACAGGATTTCCTTGACAGTTATATTATGTAGCACAGTGTGGGTGTCAGTGATGAGTGACACCTTATTATTCAGAGCAACTGCAGCACTCACAATGCCATACAATACCAGAGTAAACAGTACCAGTAGAGGGTATCAATCTTTTAATTCTAGGCACAGTGTTCATATCCGATGGACCTGTGGGAGCACTACCTGAATGTTGCCACACAAAGTACTAGATTTCACATTATTATTATCCACTTACATCTCACTCTGTTACTGTACATACACTGGTCACAGCTTGACAACATGGGGGTGTAGATGGGACATACTTGGCTTATTACTCTCATAACAGTTTGGGGAGTTGCTAGAGTAACAGGTTTGTTCTTATAGATGTGTGACAATCAGTTGTATTTCTTGTTTGCAGCCTATACATCTGGGATCATCCCACTGATTTCCCAGGGGGACAGATTGACAGGCAGCATATGTAGGCCAATTTACTGGACATTCTGGACATATTTGTACAGTTGTGGGGTATGATTCTGTATGCAGACTACGACCACTCCCAGGATTCGAACCATGGCTGTGTGTGCTAAAAATAAAACAGTTCACGTCTCAGTTGTGTGTGCTATTTGGATTTTGTTGTCTGTCTTTTCACTGTTTTCTGTCTATGTCTCTCTCAGTTTTACTAAATGACCTCTGGGGATTACACCAGTCATATACAGACATTCCTACACATTTTATTTATGTTGCACAGTGTGGGTAACAGTGCTTAATACAACAGTACTATTACATGATTGCAAATCTACATTACCATATGATACCAGAGTAAACACATGCAGTCTAGCAGTTAGACCTTTATTGTCAGTCTATTATGCTTTTATTTACATACAACATTTATGAGACTCTTTCTGACATATTCTCTAGTGTATGCAGTACTTGCCTTAAACAATACAGGTTTTATACAGGCAATTAACTTACTAATACGTTTAGATTAATTTCCTATGACACTATATGCAAGAGTATTACTAACCTGCCTCACATCGCGACCTCTCCAAGTGACATCCATGTACCTCCTGGTTCGCAGCCCACTCACTTGTAGCTGTGAAGGCCATAAGAGGAATATTTAGCCATACCTATCCATAATATACATGAGCTGGGAATTATTAAACAGGTAGTGGAGTGATACTTACACACATCTGGGACCTTCCCTGTCCTCTTGCCTTTTGGATCCACTGATCCAAGAGATCCCCCTTTCACCTCTTCAGGTTGGCATAGTGATGCCTGATCTACTCACCAGTTTGTTGTATGCCAGTGGCACTGGTGAGGTCACGGGCGAGACTATCCCAGGCTTCCGCTTTATATTGGGAACCCTGGTACTGACCCTGCAGCAGTCTCTGCTCATGGTCTTTGACAAGGAGTCCTGTTATGACTCTGGACTCCTGTATGCTCCAGCACTACACCTGGAAGCACACACCCTCTCCCATTCCAGACATTGTGCCTGCAAGGGGAAGCTACAACCAGTTATGAGATGTATTCCCACCTGTTGGGTTTAAATAGGGCCGATTTTCCACACTTTGCTGTGATTGGACAGTTTTGAAAAGGCCGAGCTATGGGCAATCCTGCTTACCTAAGGTTGGCATTGTTTAAAGGGGTATACCAATGGGCAAATTGAGTTACCTGGCCTGCACATTGCTTACACTTACTAAGCTGGCCTGTGCAATGCTTAGCATTGCTTAATGTTTAATTTGCATTCTATTTGATTTATTATTCATTACATGTTATATATGTGGCTGGTATCCGTGATTCATGTGTACATACACTGTATGGGGTCCTTCTGTTTATTAGGGGACTTCAACACTTTATTACAATTATACCTCACATCTGAGCTTACTGCAATACTCCAGTTCACATATTTATGTTATGTAGTAGGTTATAGAACATAAGACTGTATATAGATTCTTTTCACATTTTCAGTTTGATTTTAATATAGTGAGGATTTGTTTGATGACACCTCAGTCTTATGTACTGCTGTGATGGCTTAGTGGTTGACTCCTATGACTGTAGTGTACAGGGTCCTGGGTTCAAGACCTGCGAAGGCTGTTTATCTTGTTTCTGGCCAGAACAGCAGCTATTGCATACAGACTGATTAAGGCACTTTTAAGCACTTGTAAGTGGATTTGCGTGGGTTTGTGCAAGGATAAGCAATGCTAACCACTGGTAAAATATGCTTACAGACAGTTAGCTTCAATATTGCTTAACCTGTGTGCATATTGCTTACCTCCCATGCAAACAGGCTTAAACTGGCTTACATATGCTTACTCCCACTTACTACTGCTTAATAGTGCTTACTAGTGCTTACTCCCGCTTACCACTGCACTCATTTAGACAGTAATGTCTAATGGTTCTTGGGAAGGTGGGGGATTTGGAAGCTGTATGGAGTTATCATTCATTACACATTTTACATTCCATTTATATCCCTGATTCCTGTGTACATATACTGTATGGGGCAAATGTGATTACCTGTGGACTTTGCAACATTATGACACTGACACCTCACATCTGCATTTAATGCAGTACTCCAGTTCACAAATATTTGTTATTTAGTAGGTTATGCAACTAAAAATATTGGTCATAAAGTGATTTGACATGGAAAATGGAATGTGCTGCAGTGGGACTCGAACTGGGAATGACTGCTCTGCCCACTACACTATTTGTATACTGCCTTATTTGCATATATCTTGTTTTTTATCCTCTTCTGCCATTTAAGCTGCATTAACTATAGCTAAGCACTGGGCAAACCCGTGCACCTACTGTTAAATTTAATCTGTTTCATAAAAAAATAAAGTATCTTTATATTTTTTGTGTTAACTATTGCTCTTGTACACATTGGGGTATGTTGTTGGGGGTATGCATACACCTATGAGCAGTCTCGCTCATTCTTTTAGGACTTTCTGCTGTTCTTCATTGCAGGGGCATGTATATTCTGAGAGCTCTACTCTCAGACATGCCCCCTGCACCCTTACACGCTCCATTTAAACGTAGGAGCTCAGGCAGCACCCCTTCATTAATATGGATGGGGCACTGCCATCCTGCTCTTAAACGGCCGCTTCTGTGCAGGACTAAGCTAGTCCTGCATGGAAGAATAGTGAATCCGGGGGATTATTTAAGAAAGATTAGCAATTTCTTTATTAAATAATGTCATTGTACAACAGCAGTAACCTACTCCTGGATGTGGGTATTACAGAATTTACCTACAGTTGGCTTTATTTAATCACTCGGGCTTCACCTCATGATCAAACCATGCCAGCCATGGGTAAATCCTGTGATACCCACACCGAGTTGTGGGCTATTGCTAAAATATTTCATACTGCATTAAAAATCCTACCTAGCAAACCAATTAAACACAAGTGCCATCAATCAAGTTACATATCACAAAACCATCAGTCTCCTTAATAATCGTGTTATCTGATTTAAGTACCATTCTACAGCATTTCTTCCTTAATACTCTCCACCTCCACTCCACCTTATAACTTCCCTCACACGATACTGCCCTTCCTTCGTTTTTAGTCTACCTTCTGTTTCTACCCCCTTTTTATACCCCCCAGTTTTACACATTGTAAACATGTAACATTGTACATTGTACTACTGCAGTCTTAGCAGTCTGTAATCTTTATACTAAAATTACCATTAACTCTATTTATTCTAGTGTAATTTACTTCCTATTATTTCATTTTAACTTGATCTAGCTTGCATACTTTGGGTTCTTTTCTGTCTTTACCTTCGGACGGAGACTGAAATTGGTTCATTAAGAACAGAACTCTACCATGGTAAATAAATTCAAACAAACAAATAAACCAAACGAATAAACAGCCAAGCAGATTTATAACATTGCTGTCACCACATGTTCTCATTAGGTTGTCTACACATATGCAGCAATGTTGACAAAATAGTTTTATGAAGCTTCTGTTATTTATTGTCAAGCTATGTTTTTACTGTTCTGTGGCCATGGTTATAGCTAGAAGTCTTTGTTTCATGTATAGGAATTGTTTGTTTATTTATTTGTTTCCATGTGAATAAGCAGATTCTGTGGGACACTTTTCAGTTATGACAGGAGCATCCAATGTGATTACAAAAAATGCACATAAATAGAAGAAAACGTATATAAATATAAATGTAAAAGTACTGCTGTTTAGAGCAAAAATTGGAGCGCATGTGTAAAGTCATATAATAATACTCACATAGAGGAGCATAACTATCTGACTGCTTTGGAACATAATTAACTTGTAGGCATCAGAAAACATTTAGGTATGCTAGCTATTCAATCTATGCAACACTGTGAGTTACTCATTTGGAAAGGTTTTAGTTTTATAGAAGTTAGAAAGAGGCTAGAGCAGTGGTTAGCACAGTGCTTTACAATACTGGGTTCTCTGGTTCAGTTCTCAGCTGAGGTGTCATCTGTGCAAACTTTACATGTTGTTCCTCTGCCCCCTCAGTCTGCTTTTTTTTTTTTTTATTATTATTTCATAAAGACCTGCAGGAATGTAAGGTGGTAATGTTTTGAATTGCTCCAGATATTTGTGAGCTTAGTGCTAAATGTTCTGTGATACACTGGCATCCTATCTATGGTGGTTCCTTCAGTATACCTGGTGCTTGCCATGATAGGCTCCCACTCCCCATGACACTGGGATAGATAAACTGGGTAATGAAATAGAAAGAAAGAGTGAGAAAATTAAGAAAGGGTGTGAGATCCAGATACTGTGCATTATTTCAATGCTACATGTGTTGCTAATCTGTACAAGACAAAATAAGGCAGGCAACACAATGAAGTTAGGCCCTTTATTACTGTTAAAAAGAAATAAAACAGAGCTATCCTCTAGCACACCTTTAAGTTGAAGGCAGTAATTCTGATTAAGCTTAAGACTGTTGTTTCTACATTAGCCTGAAAAATGCATTATTCTGGTATTTAAATGCATAACATGCCAGTCACAGCATCTTCATTTATTATTTTCTGTATATGAAAAGTATTAAAATAAACAGTGGGCTGATGTTTATACAAGCAGTCTGCACATTTATGAATGTCATTACCGTTTGCAGACAGTGAGTTCTTGATTAGTCTTTGAAGAAGTCTGCTTATTTTTTTAAGCTGTCAGATTCAGTGACAGACTGTCAAATACTAAGTGTACAATTTACGGGCAAGATGTACATTAGGAAGAAAAAAAAGCATTGTTATACAAATGTCTGAATAATAACCAATAAACAATAAAAGCCTGAGTAAATGCTGCTGATTTAAGTTGCATCCAGCTATGAATAACAAAACTAGTTGTTGACTAAACCAGTCCTACGTGATGGTGGAGAAGCCCTAACTACTAATGCCTCCCTGTCTGCGCATCAAGGCTGTGGGTTCTGGGCTTGCCTCCGTATTCTGTAATACAATAATGGGAAGACCAACAGGTGGTATTAATTTATCTATTTCCATCTATGAAACCCCAGAATCATCCTCCCCCAAAAGGCTCTTCTCTGAAATGCTACACCTATTTTATAATGACAATCCCTGAAAATTAGGCTGGAGCAAGAAAGGAATGAACAAAATATATGATGTAAGCAGGAACAAAAAAAAAATCTCATAAAAATTTCCAGCAGTCTAAATCATTTCCCAACATGAAACAAAAGCAGCTCCTAACTACATAATTTGAAGATGGCAGATTTAGTAGGATATTTGATAACAATAAAGGATAGACTATATCTTGTATGCAATTGCTATGAATGTGTTACAGGGATAAAAAATATGTTCTGGTTCTGACTTTCAATTTTTAGATATTCTAAATTACTTTCTAAACATTTTGTCTTTGTAAGATCACTTCACAGGACAGACTCATGTATTTTATATTTACACATGCAGTGTCACATTTCTAGAAATGTGACCTGAAGATGAGACTACATTGGAGTCACCATGACTTGGCAATGATGAAAGAGAGATTAAAGAAAGTGCAAGGCTGTTGTACCTTCATCGGGAACCCTTTAACATAGGTTAAGTTATGATGATCTCTGTCTGATCACATAAAAGACACTGTATCCAATGTAACTATGGAAATAGATGAGGAATTATGCTATAAGATGGCAGTTTAGTGTTATAGCAGTGACATTTTAACCAAATAATGTTGGCACCTGTGATCTAAGTTCCATGACTATTTGTGTGAGAATTTGGTGTTATAGCAGTGACAATTTAACCAAATAATGTTGGCACCTGTGATCCAAGTTCCATGACTATTTGTGTGAGAATTTGGTGTTATAGCAGTGACATTTTAACCAAATAATGTTGGCACCTGTGATCCAAGTTCCAAGAATATTTGTGTGAGAATTTGGTGTTATAGCAGTGGCATTTTAATCAAATAATGTTGGCACCTGTGATCCAAGTTCCATGACTATTTGTGTGAGAATTTGGTGTTATAGCAGTGACAATTTAACCAAATAATGTTGGCACCTGTGATCCAAGTTCCATGACTATTTGTGTGAGAATTTGGTGTTATAGCAGTGACATTTTAACCAAATAATGTTGGCACCTGTGATCCAAGTTCCAAGAATATTTGTGTGAGAATTTGGTGTTACAGCAGTGACATTTTAACCAAATAATGTTGGCACCTGTGATCCAAGTTCCAAGAATATTTGTGTGAGAATTTGGTGTTACAGCAGTGACATTTTAACCAAATAATGTTGGCACCTGTGATCCAAGTTCCAAGAATATTTGTTTGAGAATTTGGTGTTATAGCAGTGACATTTTAACAAAATAATGTTGGCACCTGTGATCCAAGTTCCAAGAATATTTGTGTGAGAATTTGATATTATAGCAGTGACATTTTAACAGAATAATGTTGGCACCTGTGATCCAAGTTCTATGACTATTTGTTTGAGGATTTCTGTAGCTTTTGAGAACATGCATTTCAGTATTTATTGAAACCAGATGGATGGATATAAAGGCTGAGAGGCTGCAAAAATATTTTCTTAAAAAAATTTACCATTGTTTTTGTGACAAATTAAATTTGTATTGTACCACCTGATGCCCAAGATAATCAGTCTGTTAGAAATAGGACCAGTCTTGTTTCTTTCTACTTAACTCTAGGAAGATGCATTTGAAAATAAACAAAAAGCCATGAGAAAGTTTAAAAAGTAAAAGTCTTCAGAAAATTAAAAAAAAAGGAAATACAGAAAAAAAGAAAGGTCCATTACTCAGTATCACTAATGTTGCAATTTATATATGTAACACAAAAGGTACATGGAGATTGTTACAATATGATAAAAAACATAATACTATGTGACTTTATTTTGTAACATAGACAGTGATGCATTCACCCTACTGAAGGCAATCAGAGCCACCTTGGCAATCTATGGCAAACCATATTATAATTCTATTTCTGCATAAGAGTATTTATGCCTATGTGCAAGCCTACTTCAATAGCCACAGGTTCTTCATCCATTTGTTTGAAGAAGCATTCCTTAAGATAGAAATATAAGACATCTCTTTGTGCCACTAGTGACTTAAGATGGAATACCAGGCCAAGTACTGGGATGGGTCACAGACAGGGCATTGCTCTATTTATTTGATGACCCAGGATCAAATAATATCTTGGTACTAGCTAGGTTGAGACATACATTAGGCCAGGGATGGCCCAAGATGTAGTAACAATCTTGGTAATAGAAGTGTGAGTTTATCTACAGCTGGGATTAAGTAACCCATTTGCTTGGTTGGTACTTGTAGGACCAGATTACCAGAAGGTTAACCTCAGCAGCAGATTAATGGTCACTGTAACCTGACAAATTTTCAGGCAAGCAAACCCAGCAGCCTGTTGGCCAACATCTTACAAAGGAACAGGTATTTTTTCATGACTACTTTAAAGCATTGCGTGATAGTTTTACTTTGTTGAGGGATTCCACAATGCAGACTGTTACCACTGTATGCAACAAAGGAAATCAAAAAGGCAGTTAAGTGAACCCCTGTTGACCGCAAAATTAAACAAAGCTATGGATTAAATAGATGACAATCATGTGTACAAAAATATAAATGTAAATGATATAAGAGGAGCAAACATTGCTGTGGAGCTGTATATTTAAAAAAAAAACTTTGAGGATTCTATATAATGTTTCATTCCATCTGCACTTAAATAGGAGGATTTCTAAAACAGATTACTTCCTGGGAATGATTTTAATTTTGATAATTGAAAAGTTGCTTAAGTTTTGCATCTTACAGGATGTCTAAACAGAACGCAACAAGTGTTTATGAAAAATCAGTTAGACAACATAGGATGAAGAGAAACAGATGGCTATTAGAATATTTAAAAAGTGCCTGGGTATTTAAAAATAACTGGTAACTGATAGCTGCTGTTGAACAGTGACAATTTTTACATAGATTCAGTTTTGTTTAAATTACTTTTTTTGTTATTGTTAATGATTTGTGTTAATGAAAGTACGTTGTGTGTTATTTTATAGTAAGAAAGAAAGTCAGAAGGACTGGATGAGGCCAGCATGGTTTAACATGCAGTCTGTAACTGTTGGTACAGGGTTAGCTTGGAATGTGTAATTGCTACTCATTAAGGCAGAGCTTAGAAAACAAAAAAAGTGCTTGAGCACAGACATACTTTGATACCATGCACAAGAAATGACAAATGTGTGAACATTACAGGTGATATACAATAAAAGTCTTTCTAAAAAGTATTTTAAAATTCAGCCTCATACTTGCTCCAAGGTGGTACAATGATAGCATTGTTACCTCACAGCAAGAGGTTCTCCCATTCGATTCTCGGCTTGGCTTGGGAGTGCCTTCTGTGTGGAGTCTGCATGTCCTCCCCGCGGTTGGGTAGCATTTGAAAGACATGCGTGCATAAATAGGTGTGCCTTCATTGAAGGTTGGGCGTCGAGCTGGCACCTCGGCATTTCATAAAAATCTACTGCCAATCATTAGCAGACCAGAGTTCAGCTGTGGTGACCCCTTACCGGGAAAAAGCCGAAAGACAAACAACAACAACTTAGTCTGTTACTTAAGAAAAAACATTCAGCATTCAAAAGTAAACTTAACTCTTCAGAAATGTCTGCATTCATTCCATATAACATCTGTCAGTCTGTGAATTGATGGTGATATTGTGCACAGTAGCAGACATTTAGATGGCTGTCCCTGTACTGTTGTCTCCTGTTATCCATGTGTCCTTAGAGTGGAGTGGCTGAAATACTAAGAACCATGATCAAATACCAGAACTTTTAAAATTCCTATGTAGATTATGAGTTGATTTTGTTCCTATTATTTAATAAAACAGATTGAAATTCTTCTGTAATTCAGCATTTCAGTTATTTTTTTTTATTTTCAAAACACATGCTATCCATTTCACTGCTGTGTGGAACTTGATCTTATCCTGGCAAGTAATGGATATAAAACAAGAATCAGTCCTGACTGCCTAGATAAGAAAATAGTGCAAATACTTGGGCACCAGACGTACATAGTGCCCAAGTCTTAAGCCCTGATATAAGGCTTTCTTTGGTTTTCAAATACATGATTTCCCAGCAGGCTTCTTTTTTATTCAGTCCCCTTCCCCCCAATCTAAGCTATAATTTAAGTAGTCTGTCAAACTTTAGATTTCGTAAAATTCCAGAGATCTGTAAAATTAATTAGTTTAAGGTTGACATTTTGTCAAGCAGTTTAGGTCCTATTGAAAAGTACAGCACAAGAGGCTTAGGAGCAGACATTTCTAAGTTATATGTGCACACTCCAGTAAGTAAGATATTTTGTTTATTTGTTAACCAAGCTAAAGAACTTCTATCAGTAGCCATCAATATCCAATGCATTACTATCAAATAATATATGCCCTTTGTTATTTACTCATTTCGATGTGTGGGAGTCCTGCCTAGAAACCTGAGGTACATAACAGAAAGTCATTGCTGTGGTAGACATTACCAATATGGCAGTTCTGCACAGAGGCAGAAACATTTTTAGCACCACGAAGAAACTTTCACAACCACCATACTGCCTATCTGTATTGTGAAAATGTTGTTGAATTTGATTTAATGCCAAGACATTTTCCTTAATTTGACAATCTGCTGTTGCAGAGGCAGGCAGTCAACTGATCTTGGAAGTGGACCTGGACAGCTGATGTGTTGGATGTAAAAAGAATTGCTGAATGGGGCTCTGGAACAAATGCTCCTTACTCTTATTAGTTTAAAAATATGTAGTACAAGTGTACTTTAATTTAGTAGAAAAGGCCGCGTTCAGTTTTGGGTAAGTTCAATTTCTGGGAGCTTAACAGAAAAGGTGATACAGGAGTACCACTTTTCTGGAATTTGGTTATCTGCTTGTAGAAGTAAGCTCACACTGACATCCATGTCCTACCTCACTGTTCCACATTTGTCACAATGTTTAGCAAAAGGGCCACTGCTAAGATGAAGATCAGAGAAGGGGGACATCCTTGCCTGCCCCCATAAGAAATGGTAAACACTGTAAAACTCTTTAGGCCAACGTTATTCACCCAGCTGATCCAGAACAGAGCAAATCTATTGCCTGTATTTTTTTTGCAGGTAAATCAACTGTTTCCAAAGTTTCAAATGTATTTCCGAGACAATCTTTTGAAAGCCATATCCACAGCAGTTATAACAGGTACTAATAGAGCCACCTGTTTTATAGCCCAAGCCTTCACAGTAATGTTCAGCATTATATGGATATAAATGCCAAATTCCCAAGCTGGAATTAAGCCAGTCTTCCTGGGCTGTACCAATACCAGGATCATAGTTCTCAGTCTCTTCAGCTCCAGTGACATATGCAGCTTATGATCTGAGTTTAAAAGATATGTGGGATGGTAAAGCTATGATTTAGTTGATCTTCATCTGGCTTAAGAATCAACAATAGCTTCTGTTATGACTCTGCTATAGTCCATGTTGGTGTGAAAAAACTTGAGACATATCTCTTTGGACTATATAAAGACAGACATGACTTGAGCTCTTGGACTATGTGCCTCAGGCTGGTATGTCCCTAGCCTTAAGCAACATTTTACCTTCACCTAGAATGATGCCTCAATACAAACAGAAAATGATTGACTTCAATAAGTGGCTTAGTTTCTGGTGTCATTCCAAGGGGATACAATATCTGTCAGCCTGCAATGACATGGTTGACAGACCTCAATGCTTTGCCAGAGATAGCCTTCATCTGTCACCCCTGGGATTTTGGCTACTGGCCAAGGCTCTTGCTACCTCCATAGTGCCTTTTTTAGGCAGTGTCTCAAGGACAAAATTCCCAGTGGAAGAACTCCATCTAAGAACAACCTCAAGGTTTTGCTGCTAAATGCTAGGAGTCTTAAAATGAAACTGCATTCACTGCAAGCAGTCCTCACCTTGGAAGACATAGATATCCATGTAGTCATGGAGACCTGGTTCAAAGCTGTGGAGAGCACCCAGCCATATCAGGCTACACCTCCTTCCACACATTCAGACCACAAACTGATGGAGTGAAAACTAAAGGAGGTGGTGTATCAATATTCATTAAAAATTAATACACCCCCAGATTGATTAGGCAGCTTGATTCCCTGGAGATACTTCAGGTGGAATTAACTGTTGATAGGACACCTTTTCAAGTCACTGCCAGCTACAGGACCCCTCCATGAATCAGGACACCCACTCTGCCTGTTCGGATCCATTATTTATTTCCTCAGATGAAGTTTCCTTTTAATAGAGCTTAAAGTGCTAAGCAATGTAAAACTCAGCAATTCCCTGTTCTCATTGTATGCTTTATTAGTTTAATTTGGTTTAGAGCAGCCTTATTAACATTTAAATTGATTTTGCTGATTATCCTATTAGGAATTCTGGGAATATGTACATGGGCTGCTAATTGAAGGATGTATCTTTGAGAATTATTGCAGTGTAATAACAAGATAGCATTTCCCTTATTTTTGCTTTAGATGGTGCAGTTATGCCTTATTAAATTACTTTTAGTCACAGAAGTCATCCTACGAAATAAAATGCCTTTTTTTAAATATTATGTGAGTTTGAAGTATAGAAGTTTATGTTTTTCTACAGCAATGAAAAATCTAAATTTTAAAGTCACTGTAATGGGTTGCAAGCTAATAATACTTTTGAAATACATAGTAATATTTGTAAGGTTATTTAGCCAATCCAGGTGGCAGACTTATGTTCATTTTTTTTTATTTTTGCTGAGTTTTAGCATCCTTGATAATTATTTGCAAACCTTTCTATGTATTATAGATAAGCTAGATGAAAAGGGGGAATGTTGTTTCTTTTCTCCCTAGAAAGGGAATACCGTAAATCAAGGCCATTCACCAAGTTCCTACTCATTAATTGATGGTTTCACACATATATGAGTAGGGGCTTGAAGTAAGGAGATGTATGTCAATTGATTATTAGAAATATAGAAGAGTGTGCAGAATAAATGTGCTGACTGACCTTTATATTTTAATAATAGATTGCCTGCATTATTTTAAGGTGATCTGGTGTTATATAGCATGTGTGATAATACGCTTTCCTATATTTTATTATAATTACTGGTAAGTGCATTTTAGCTTAAATACAAAGGCTACATGTATCTTGAAATGTGTGATAATAAGGATAGAATTAAGAGTGCAGCTAAGAAAGCTGTATTCATATTTATAGGTATTATGTGATGGAGCAGTTTTTATAATTAGCACTTAGTATATTTTTTGATAAAGTTATTCTCATGCTGAAGCTGGAAGAAGCTAAATTTAGTTATTGCTGTCTAACAATATAACATGCAATGATTATGAGCAATGAAAGGCATGTTAAGCTGCTTTAAGGTGTCCATCTGTAGTATTTTTGAACACTTTCTGCTCCCCTGTTTCATCTTACTGCCTTTCTAACCAGTGCCCCATATCTATCACCAGGTCTGCCAGCTTTTCCATTTCCCTTGGAGTTGCTCACTACATCTGGGGCTGACACAGAACCTATAGTTGTCCTGGGGGTCTGGCTGCCACATTCAGCTGGGTATGTTTAACTTTAATGACCTACTCAATATTCCCTACCTACATAGTGTCCATGGTTACATCTGAGGGGTGGGCATTCAATAGGGGCTTGCAACATATCTGCCTGCATCTAAGGCAGCTCAGCTACATCCACCAAACTTTCAGTTCCTTGGACCATGCCCACTGATTACAACATCCCCAGCATGCATCAAGGATCATCACAAGGGGGTGCCCATGTTACAACCCACCATGGGATGAAGAAACCCACCCCTTCCTGCCATTTCATCAGTTGCCTGAGCTGCTAATTGAACCAAGAACAGGATGGTATTTAATTTAATTTGTCTACAGATGAACAGATGAGTTCATTTTAGGAGGAGAACTGACATTAAAATACAGATTTGGAGAACACTTTGTAATAACTGAAGAAGTTCTCAGTTTTTTTTCAAGTGATTCTTATTGATTGTTGTTATACCATGTAAAGTTTGTGCCATAGATGAGAAGATTTGTTAAGGGAGACATGGATGGAAAGGTTTGGAGGAGACTGGATTCAGCTACTGAATGCAGCTATTTTTCTGGATTGTATAAAAGAGAACTTCTCTGTCTGGTCTGGGATGGGCAGCACCATCAAGGAACTTTTGTTTTAGTTCTTTGATGTATTAAGTATGGATAGTAAAGATCACTGGTAGGTAGGTTATGCCATTTATGCTGTATTTGCATAAAAAGTCAAAATTAAGAATAGATTTGGCAAGAAGTTTTTTTGGTATTGCTAGCTTTTAGGAAATGTTTCTAGAAAATAATATTGTATATACATTGCCTCTTAGTTTGCTGATGAGGAAGTTTGCCTAAGTTTGTTGGACAGAAGCAGGGACATATTATGGGCTAGCAGGCTGAACGATGTTAAGAAATTAGAATGTCATATATATATATAAATATACACACACATAGATATAGATACATATGTTTGCTTTGTATGTGTTTCCTTGACAGCAGTATGATTGGGGCAGGTAATGATCCAGAGACAATTCTGAGTGATGCTTTGCTGGGTTAGATAAGGATATATAATAATAACACAGACGATACAGAAATAAGGCTTAATTTCTCCAAGAATTTTGGGTTTCTAATACCATGATGGGAATGGACCCCATTACTAAGTTAAAGTATGATTAAAGCCAAAAGTGCTCTTTGCAGTACCTGCAATGTGCCCAGAATTGACTCCTTCTGCAGTTCATATGGAGTTAAATGTATTGGTAGCATATCTAAGTAAGACTGTAAATTCTTTTTTATGACACCCATTGCTCCTGCTACTGTTGGAACTGTACGGGTATCCTTTCTCCACACTCTTCAAATCCTGATATTTTATAACTTTGTGTCTCTCTGTATGTAAAACACTGTAGTCACTGGGTGTAGCAATTTCAACGATCAATGCTACTTTTGCCTTCTTTTCCTGGACTACTGTATCTGGTTTTCTCATTTCTATTTGTTGAACTGTTGGTAATGGGTAATCCCCCATGATATAAACTTCATCATTCCCTATAATGTTTTGTGGCTCAAGTTTCAAATGCTTCTGAGCTATTTCAGTACTGTAACATTTGCATAATCCCAAGTGCAACAGTCTTGCCACAATACTATGCCTTTCAATATACAGGCCCTCTGCTATTAATGTATCACACCCAGCAGCATGATGTGTTACTGTTTCCTGTTCTGTTTTACAGAACCTGCATTTGCCTGTTTCTCCCACATATTCAATGATCTTTGTAAACCAATGTGTTCATAGTCCACTATCCTGGTGGCTAATATTAACCTTTCATATACTGGTTTAAATTCACCTCTTTTTAACCATTCCTACATCAAATCCTGATCAGCATGAGGCTGTTCCAGGAGTTTTCTGCACTTGCAACTATATGTATGCCTTTTCCACATTTCTTGCCTACTCATCTGATCTTTTTCCATATATTTTTACATTTTTTGACATATTCAGTTGCAGCGTGACTTTTGTCAACTTCTGGTCTGATTTCCATTCCCACCTGACACCAATATGCTTCTGCTAAACTAAACAGGGAAGTCATCTTAGACTTGTTCTCCTCATTTTTTAAAACTTTCACTGTGTTTGGATCTGGTGAGCTCACCAGATATGTATGCAGTCCTATGACTGCAGATCTAGATGTAATCAATTTTGAGGAGGCCCATACCTCCTTCAGAATGAGAAATACACTGATTTATAGAGCATTTGATAAGCGCGAACCATTTTTCTTGTATTCCTGTCCAATTTATCCAATACTTTTCAGGGCCAGTCAGTCACCCCAAAACTTTAACTTAGAACAGGAAGAGCATTTTTTTTATAGCTTGGACTTTATTCCTAGATGTCAAGGCTGTTTTCAGTATTAATTTTAGTCTTCTAAAATATTCCTAACAGAGTTTTGTTTACATTTGTTTGTGTTTTTTTTTTTTGATCCTTCAACTCCCAAATATTTATACACTCCCTATTGCTCAAGTTCCTTTTTATCATATTCCTGTTCCAGGCTGACATTTTCTTGGTGCTGCAACTTTCCTGCATTAAATGTTACTTTTGCAGATTTTCAAGACCAAGTGACATTCTTATATCATCTAAGAAAGTTTTGACTACTTCCAGTTATACTTTCAGCTCATCATCTGATGAGCTTTACCGTTTTAATCATCCACGAAAAGAAGATTAGAAGTCTTTACACTTTGTTGTTTTCTGGGAACCAAATTGTAACCATGACCTAATCTGTTAAGTAGGAACAAACCAAAATACACGCAAGGCAGAACAAGTGCAGGGTTCAAACCAAAAGGTATAAGCCAACCACGCCAATTCAGACAACTCTATTTGGTGATCCCTTGATAGGCTGTTTTCCTTGTGGTCATTGCAGTGCATGCAGACACATTTTAAAGACCAAAGAATTTACTAGTAGTAATACCTCCCGGGTATACGAGATAAAAATTTTTGGTAACTGCAGCACTGATTGGGTGATCTATCTGGCCACTTGTACATGTTCCTCCTTTTATGTAGGTCAAACTTCCAGACCACTGAGACATAGGATAAGTGAACATCTTAGCGCCATCAGAAATCATAAAATCTCTAATGCTTTATATAAACATACCCTGAACCATCAAACTGCACAATTTAAATTCACTATCATTGATAAAATTGATTTGCATAGAAATCTTAAAGCTGGCTGGCATGAAAGATTAAATAATATGGAATCCGCATGGATTACCAGGTTAGGAGCCTTGTTCAAACCTGGTTTAAATGAAATAGATTAATTAGCTGGTGTCAGTCCATGATTTCATGCATTTGGATGTTTGTTTATATTTATTGATTTATTTTTAGATATAAATGTATATGCACATGTTTTTGGGGTATATACACCTTTAATAGACTTGGATATAAAAGCAATAACCAGGATGTGCTCTTTATACTATTTGTTCTTTTGCACTGAGGAAGGCTGGATATATAGCCAAAACCAGTTTGCAACATGTAGAGTGATATTGCCACAATTAAATAAGATTTAGCCACTTTTCTCCTTTGTGCTGGTTCGGTTTTGTTTTTCTAATCTGTTAAGTAGACAGCTTAAAGGGTCAAGGGCAAGACAAAAGAGCAGCGGCAACAAATACTTACCCTGAAATATCCCCCTTTGAATTTTTATCCCTGGGATAATCCTTTATCCTTTATCATGGTTTAGCTGCAAAGTGGGTTGCCACTGTTCCATGGCCACTGTAATGTAACTAATCAATGTACGGGGCATCCTATACATTTGTAAGCACTCCTTTATCCATGAATGTGGGATGCTGTCAAATGCTTTTTTGCAATCTATCCATGCCATACTTAGATTCTTCCCCTTTTTACAATTCTTCATTATAACTTTACTTAACAAGAAATGACCCTTGTTCCACAAGCCTTTCTTTTATTACCCTTCTGTTCTATTACCATGATTGAGTTTTCTTCTAAATGACTATAAACTCTGTCAGCATCAGTTCCAGTATATAGTTTATACATTGTCAGAAGGCGAGTTATTGATCTATAGTTTTTAAGGTGGCTTGCAAGTTCACTCTTAAGGAGGAGTATCATTTTTCCTGTTGTTAACCAGGTTGGTGTCTTTTTGGGATGTGCATATAAGTAAGGGCTAACTCATTGTTTAAAGCTGTTAATATGTTTAGCCAGAAGTTATGTACTGCATCTGGGCCTGGGGTTCCCAGTTAGGAGCTTTTCTTAATTATGTTTCAATTTTTCTGGCCATTACTTCATCCCATTTCACAACCGGTACTTCTATCCATTCAACATCTTTCTTATGTTCCACAGGGTCTTCATAGATATTTCTCCAAAATGTGTCTATTTCTTCTTTTTTTGTTGGTGTTTCTATTCTTTTTATCTTTCACAGTTCTCTATAAACCTTTTTTGGGTCATCAATAAATTGCTTATTTTGTACTTTTCCTTTATATTTATCTGTATATCTTCTAAGTTTTTTCTGCCTGTGCTGATATCCTTAGTTTATTATTTGCAATAGTGTATGATAGTTTGTGGCCTGTTGCGATACTGCACACTGCTTTTACCACATCTATCTTTCTAAGTATTTTTGTTGGTCTGTTTCCTCTGCTATTCTTTTCTAACAGTAACACTTCTTGCTTAATTGCTTTATGGTTTTCTGTTTGATACTTCCATGGATGCATACATGAGGAGATGGTGGGAAAGATGATGATTATAGCAGGGAATTGGAAGACAAAGATGTGTTTATCAACATATTTGAGGCAATAGGTCAAACATGACTGTCTGTACAATGACTGATGGTTTATAAGAAAGTAGGAAAGAAACACTTCATTTATACTATCAATTTAAAATGGGAGTTCTAAATTCTAAGCATATCAGATCGAAGATGGTTATGGGTAAAGAATCCAGATGGTAAACTAGAATAATGTAGTAAACTGGTTAAACTGGAATGAGGAGATCAGAAGCACTACACTTGTTTAAGAACAGCGTATTTTTTAAGTAATGTGTGTCTAGTTAATTTATTATGCGGATATGATCAAATCACTATCACTCTAGTCAGTATTGTACAAATTGCTCAGAGGTGATCTGTGTCAGACCCTGCCCTACTAGAGATGCTCCATATCCATAAGTCTAACTCCTCACACATTACCCACTTAAAAGGCCTAAATCTAATATGCAACATCAACAAAACCTGATGGAGAGACAGGTTTGTCTCCCAGAGGCTGCCCTGCCTCTGGAATAGACTTCCCATACACCTCAAACAGAGTATCTCACTAACCCTCTTCAAGTGCAACCTTGATGGGAAACCACAAATTTGCCCTAGGGGTTCCACCTGTGTCCCTCACTGGGGGTGACAGGTGCTGGCTGAGGTTTCTTTTTTGGGGGATAAACTCTTGGCTAGGCTTGTAAGGGCCTCAGGGACATTAGCCTTGTAATCTCTTAGTAATTAAGAAACTAATGCTTCAAGAGTATTGTAACACTGTTTCCCAGTTTATGACCAATGAAATCAGCAAAGACTGCCCCGAGATAAGAATGTCATGTATTCCATGGAGGCTATATAAAGTATAAATATACTGTAGTAGAAAAAAATGTATTTGCATTATAAATATACTTAGTAACATCAGAAATGTATAATTTAGATGACTTTGAAGTGGTTATATTTATAACGTTTCAAGCAGATTGGATTCATCTATAATAATATGCATATATATATATATATATATATATATATTTGTGTTTGCTAGATAAAATATCAATAAGAAAGAAGACTTTTATATATTGGGGCCTGCTATCTTCTTAGGCCAGAGGGCAAGCAACATCACCTGTTGCGGTTGTGTAAGACAAGTGTGAAAATAGACACCAACACATCCCAGAGGCCCTCTGTCAAGTTCTTACCTCCTATGGAAGAAGATACCATGTTACAAGTTGTGTTCAAAACATTTTTGGTTATTTCAGACCAACATTGCTCCACATAATACATTCTACTTAAGAAGAGAGCACCTTGGTTATTGCCTCCTACATCTTACTGAGTCTAACCTCAGAAATGGGTTTTAATAAAAATCATTACATTTCCCTTCTTACTTGCCTACAGTTTTAATCTCCTTGATGACTAAATCTCCAAACCCTAATAACCAAAACTTTCTCTTCTGCTCTGATGCTTTTTCTTATTGTCTTCATTTCTTGACTTAGGCTACTACCTCTCTAACCCGCAGTCCTCTCCAGTCCACTTCCACCATCCCAGCCTCTTTCACTTCTTATGCAGGTTGTTTCCCTCCCTTGTACTGTATCTAATCACTTCTTCACCCCTCCTCTGATCATCCTACAAGATATGCCCACTTTTCTGTTTCTTCTGTCCTCAACCTCTTACATTTGGTTGAATGTCCATCATTTTTCACTTCCTGCCTGCTCTCCTTGCTGCACTGGCTCCTCCCTTTCTTTGGCTCTACTTCCCCTTTATCTCTTGTCATTGCTTTTATATTTCTCTTCCTTTCATGTTTACACTTCTCGCTTGATCCCTTCACTTCATCTGTTTCACCCCACTTGCCTATCCTCCTCTTGTCCTCTGTCCCCCACTCCCATCTACCATAGCATATTGTCAGCTGGCTTCCTGATTATTCCTTCCCTGCATTTCCATGCTATCCTTTCTCACATAACTTGTCAGTCTCCTGCCATCTTTAGTGCCATTATTTTACCATAAATTTGCCCTGTTCTCCTTCAGATTCCCCATCCTCTACCACCCCAGAGCTTCTTGAGTCAGAGTTGCTTCTCATCCTGAGCACCTCACAAATTTGTCCACCTTTCATCTTGCTTGTTCTATATTACTCCTTTCATGTTCCATTTTTCTATCCTTCACTTTTTTTATTTTTTTCTGTAGATATGTATTTTAACCTAATTGTCCCTATTTAACACATATCCTTAGTCTGCTAAGCAGATGCCAGACAAATAATAAACTAAAAGTCATTTTACATTACAGAACTGACAGTTGTCACTTAATTTACCTTAAAAACTCCTTACCAAGGGAGAAATGATTGACTATGCCCATTACCTCTTACTGTTGATGGAGTTGAACTGGTCTTTCAAAAACACAATCACACCACTACTATTCAGACAGAGGGAGAGAGACAAGAGAGACAAGTCACAGATCTTTTCAGAAAATCAACTCACACCTAACTCTCTTCACATACTAGAGAAACAGACCAAGACTGAATGTGTTTCTGCATTATATATCCAAAAATAAAACAGTAACTGGAAGACTTGAATGCTATGTTCTAATTTATTTATCATTCATTAACTATAATTTACATCAAATGAATAAAGTATTAGTATAAATTAAATCAAATCAATGAATACATTTTTAAACTCTATCAATCTAAATCATTATACAGTTGTAAGGTACCATATAAGTTAGAAACTAACAGCTGCAAATCAATCACATTTAACTAAATGATAATAATAATAATAATAATAATAGCTTCTTAATATGTGCATAAGTCAATAACTGAATAAAAGTCTAATATAGTCCATGCCTTATATCTATTTTCAGCTATTCTACACCATCTGTATGCTTGGAATGAAGTCTGCAATCCACAGATGTAATTCAGCTTTGAAATCAACTCTTCTGACAGGTATGAGGCTATGAATTATATACCCACAGCTGTATGCATTTGTAAAGCAAACCAGCAATCTAAACTGTAAATCTACCAATGAGTTCTTAGCAAGAATTAACTCAAAAGTCAACAAACTTAGCTGAGTACAAACAAATTAAACTATGAACAGCAAATAATCCAGAGTTTATCTAAAAAAACTGTGTTGATTTGTGATTGACTGCGCAGTTTCCTGGTAAGAAAACATTTATTTTGATTTATATAGTATTTTTGCCACTGTTTTTCACAGTTTGTAGGAAGAAATGGATAGCCTCTAGGCAAGATGATTTATTTTGATTTATATAGGTTCATAGATTAATACTAGGCTAACTGTCCTTGTGGGCCATTTTAAGCCTAGCCAATTACCTCATGTGAGAATCAAATTATGTACTTTGTGTCTGGAAGCTAAACACCTTAACTGTTATTCCAACCGATCTTGTTATTTCACCTCTAATTTTTCAGTGTTTATTGTTAGAAAGGGATAAGTTTTTAGACATGTAAGTTCTAGCCATCCCAAGGGTCCTATTCAGCTATAATTTCACACATAATGCTGACAGTATCTGAAACAATCCTGTGTTGGTTTGTAACTTGTTGATCTTCACTGTTAAAAAGGGGTGTGACAAGGCATGGCCAAAATGGCTAACTGAGACAGCAAGTGGTGAAAACTATGCGACTGAAAACTTTTCTCTGATAGAAAAATGTAATCAAAAAAATTGAATTTGGAGATACTTGATAGCTATTTATATTCAGTAATAGTAGGAGAAAAGATGTTTAGCTTGAAGTACTTCAAGAGATGTAATTTTCATGTCAGAATTTCATCTGTTTGGTTAAGAGAGAAGAGACTTCAACACAAACCACTCAAAAATGATACTCAGAATTCTTCTGTTAAAAAAAGATATCCAGTCACTAATATCTAGCATGCAAGATGTATTAATAAAAATGGACAAACTGGTTACTAAAACAGAACAGTTCAAAGAAGAATGCAGAAAGAAAATGGAACATTTAGAAAGTCTTATTAAACAACAAAGTGTACAAATTGGCAGTATATAAGAAGCTCTAAATGACCATGAAGAGAGAATAACTGAAGGTGATTCTCAAACTGAATTCCTTTTAAAACAAAACTGGCTTATGGATAAAGGTGATGATTTAGAAAACAGACTGAGGTGAAACAATATCAGAATGTATGGCACACCTGAAAAACATAAGGGAGACAATATAATAAACTTCTTAACAGCCTGGCTGAATAAAATATTACATTTACTTGAAACTTTATCTTTTGGGATTGAAAGGGCACATAGACTCTTGAGAACACTTTCAAAGAAGGAAAACCCACCAACACATTCAATAATAGTTAAGTTTATGTCCAGCATGGAAACAGATCAAATATTAAAAACTGCATGGTTCAGCCCACCCATTAAAATAGGTGAGTATGTAATTAGATTTGACAATGACTATTCCTGAAAGTAATGAATAAAAAAATCCTGCTTGCAGCTGATTAAAGAACTTAAAAATAGCAATATTAAAGCTATGCTAGTGTTTCTTGCAAAGATCAAAATATTGCTTTCTGAATAAATTAAAGTATTTGACTCACAGGAAGAGGCATCTACATTTGTTATTAAAAATAAAATCCTTAACAACACTGAAGAAATGGATTGGAACGCTACATTCCTCAAGAGGCAGAGTAAGCTGAATACATGGAAATCTGATTTTAAAGTTTAAAAGCTACAAGTGACATATATTTTCTGATGGCAGGGCATTTATTTTCAGAAATAATGGATTTACCCTCTAAGTAGAATTTAGGATGTTAACCTTCAAATCATATGTTGTTCGTGAAACAATTAGAACTTAAATAAGCTCAAGACCAAAAAGATGATTTAGTTGTGTGGAACTGATTGATTCCTGCATGGTTTGTTTCTTGACTACTTCTTGAGCCATTTTGATGAAAATCTGGATCTTAGAAGAGTTCAGAATTCATCACTGACGTTTGTGAAAGCAGTAAGTGTCTGAATCATGGTCACTGTGATGAGGAGAAGAGATTTGAACTTCGTTTCAAGTGTATATGTGAGTAATTTGCTCAAAATTGCATTTAATATTTATTTAGAAGTGAAGAATTGGAAACTCAAAAAGTGTAGTCTCTGACATATTTTGCTTGCATTATACTTAATGCTAATAGCTTATGCTGCAGTGCTATTAACACCAACTGTGTATATTAATGTGAAGGAGTAATTTTTTATGTTTCTTACTGATTAAAATAGTTTAGAGGAATTACAAAGATTGAGAAACTTACAGAAGACATTGGCAGCTGCTGTATGTGATGAGTTGTCATTTTCACATGCTGTAATTAAATACTAATGTCAGGATATGACAAAGTACATAATTGTTAAAGACATGCATCTAAATTAGACAGGCACAATTTCTTTTATATATTGTCATGATTGCATATAATACTAGTATTAATAAAAAGAGTAAACACTCCATGAAATATGCAAATGCACGAATAAAGAAGCATCTTTTATGTAATATTAATAAAAGAGCAATATCAATACGTTAACTATATATATACATGCTGCAATCTCTAATAGGGGACTGAAGATTAAATAGTTCCTTGATGGGACATTTTAGAATGCAGTTTATATAAAATAAGATAAAATGTCAGTGGACAAATAAGATAGAAAAAATATATTTGAATAGCAAACTTCATATAAGGAAGGCATATATTACACATGCCTACATATGACAGAAAAGTAAATGTATAAAAACTAAGCAGTGTCAGGTATATCCGAACGTAGCCCAAACAAACTTGAAATGAACTGAAACAAAGTTGTTATCCTGAACGTAGATTTATTGCTTTTTTAAAAGACAAAACACGTTTTTGCTACTGTGCGACAGTAACTTCCTCAGAGAAACAGAGCACACAGAAACGCCAAACTTTTAAACATATGAGTAGCGTGAATACGTAGAATCACGTCACTTCAGTTAAGCAAACAAATGCGTAAATTAACTATTCAACGTTAAATACATCTGTATTCAATGCATCTAAAAAGCCTCTAAAAAGCAAATAAAGCATTTCCAACTCCTTTCTATATTATATAAAGTGTTTATATGTTTAAAAACATTTAGTAGATAATTAAAATTGAAAATTAATCCTTCAACAAAATCAATAGTTACTATTATAGCGCAAGTAAATACAACAAGCGACAGTGTTGCTATACGTTTTCTAAAGAGTATATATATAGTAATTTTATATATTTTATGAAAGACTTTAAAATTAAATCTATCAAGTCTATTAATTTGAAGCATTTCAAATAGATTTAAAATATATATGTTCATCTTAACTTAAAAATTTAAAAGTTTTATTAAATAGTTTATTGAATAAATAATATTAATATTAAATAAGTAATATGCTGACTTGTGTTCAAATAAAAGCAGTTTATACTTCAGTAGCAGTATATTCAATCAATTTTTTCTATTGTATATGTATATAATTTCAGAAAGTATTTAAACAAAGCAAAATTGAGTGTACAGTTTAAGATGCTATAAAGTATATTCACAAATTCTAACTTTTACCTCAAAGTGCTCCTTAATTTTAAAATACAATTGATGTTACAGTTTTTGTTTAAACCAGGTATGCTGAACGCATCAAGTTTTAATTGCCATTCTAGTTCACTAGCTTCTAGAAGAAGTGATGTAGGGCCACCTCTGATAGAATAGGGAACATGATCTATGGCAAGGAAATGAAAACTGTGACCAGGATTACACAAGATATGTTTCGCCAAAGCGTTGTCTACTTTATTTTTCTTTATGGCATAAATATGTTCATACAGCCTTTCACGTAGTTTACGATCTGTTTTACCTACGTAAAAGGCTGGACAGCAGTCACATGTAGCTAGGTAGACAATGGATTTAGACTCACAATTCATTTTGTAATTAATGTGATATTTTCTATTTCTAATTGTGAAAGAATTTGATGTTCTCAAATGTTTGCAGTAGTTGCAGGAACCGCACATAAAAGTCCCCTTTTGTCTTGAATTGAAATCAAATGTTTTATTTCTTTCCAAAAGCATTTTGAGATTGTTACCCTTTTTATACACTATAATTGGATTTTCTCCCAGTTTTTCCATCAGTTGTAAACTATTCCTGATGAAAAACCAATTTTTGAAAACTATATATCTAATCTGAGTGGAATTAGTATTGTAAGTGGTGATAAAGCTAATGGTAAACTGTTTAGCGATAGAAATGTTCAAACAGGTCTGGTCATCAATGATGTTTAAAGTAGGAGAATCAATGAGGGAACAAGAATGGTTGTTCAATGTGTTGCAACCAACTTTGAACAATAATGGTGTAAAGACTCCATTAGATCGTTTTCGACTTACTTCTTGGATTGTCTCATCAATCAATACTGAGGGGTAACCCCGATTGAGAAACATATCTTTCAAAAGTTGACATTCACTTTGAAAACCTGTATCAATGGAGCACATCCTAGCTGCTCTAATGAGTTGCCCCTTGATTATTGACCTTTTTTGTTTAAAAGGGTGGGAGCTAGAAAAGTGAAGGAAAGAATTGCAGTAAGTGGATTTCCTGAAAATGGATGAAAAGTACATGTTTTTTGCAGGGTCCTTGTTAAGTTTAACATCCAGATAGTCAATCTCGATAGTGGAAAAATGGTGTGTAAATTTGAGGAAGGTAGTTGTAGAGTTGAAAAAATTTATCAAGTCTAATGCTTCCTTCAAATTCCCATTAAAGAGGATGAAGACGTCATCTAAAAATCTGGTGTAATATTTAATGCGTGCCATCCACACTGGGTTATTAAAGATGTAATGTTTTTCCCAGTATGCTACAAAATAAATTTGCCACACTGGCACCACATGTTGAACCCATTGCTATCCCTTGTTTTTGTAGGTAATATTCTTTATTAAAAATAAAGAAATTAGATGTAAGAATTATGTCTAGAAGTTCAGATACTACATCAATTTCCTTCTGGGTTGCATTTAACTCTTTCAAAATTAGTGTGATCCATTCTATTGCTTCGTTGTGTGGGATAGACGTGTATAAATCAACAACGTCAACTGTAAGGAAGTTGTTAGCAATGTCAAAAGTCAAGTTGTTTATACTACTAAGGAAAGACCATGAATCCTTACAAATTTCTGGAATGTGTTTTATGTATTTCGAAAGGATGTTGTCCACCAGTTGTGCACAAGGATATGTTATGGATCCGCGGCCATCAATAAGAGCACGCATAGGAGGATTGTAAAGGTCTTTATGTATTTTGGGAATGCCAAAGATTATGGGGACCTTAGGAAACAAAATATCAATATAATTATAGGTGTCAAGGTCAATCTTGGCTCCTATAAACAAGTCACGAAAATAATCTCTAATTCTAGAGTGAGTTATGTTCATTTCATTGAGTGAAGATGGAGTATATGCTGTACTTTGTAGAACTGTAAGCATTTTAGTGTTGTATTAAAAATTGTCGAAAATGACTGAACCTCCCCCTTTATCAGGTTTGATAACCCTCACAGGAGATGCACAAAGGTTGTTAAACAATGTAAGCTGCTCTCGAGATACATTGGGTTTCATGTGCTTGTTACTTGCAAGTGTTGTTAGACCAAGGTGTCTTATGTCTAATTCACACATATTTTCAAAAGTAAGTAACGCAGGGTGTAGCGGGGGGTTATATGTGCTGCTAGGCCTTAAAGAGTCTGGTATCGTGAAGCTTGAGTTATTGAATATTAAGTGAAGGTTAAGCTTCCGCACATAACATTTTAAATCAATAATAGTTTTTGCCAGATTGAATTGTTTACTAGGTACAAAGGTATTACCATAAGCCAAAAGTTCAATCAATGAATGATCAAGTTCAATGCTAGAAAAATTATAAATTTTGAAGTCCCCCTGTGCATTAGTTAGTATCCTTAGTTTTTTCTTTCCATCGGTATCAACATTATTATCATCAGGTTCAAGTGTTACCGATAATTGTTTCGGTTCTTGTTGTAGTTCTCCTTGAACCGATTGTTGCGTGCTCCTAAAAAATCCCCCATATTAGAGGTATTATTAGAATTATTATTGACTGCGGTTCCTTGTTGATAGTTCCTAGAATTGTTGTTATTAGCTCGAATTCTATTACTCCGTCTAGGTACCTCAATGAATTCATCCTCTATTGTTTCTTCTATGACATCCATGTCAGACCTATTAGGATTAACACAATGTGTTTGTGAGTCAGGGCTATTTTTAAAATTTTGGTCTCCATTGTTGAATTGTAATTTAGGGTAGACATTTTTTTGCATATACGCTGTTCTGTCTCTTAAAAGTTTCTTTACTTTGTTCGATTTAAGTTTGTCCACTAGTGCATCGATGCTGGAAAAAATTCGACCATAATCATATTTATACCTGTTGAAGTCAAGGTCACTTTTAATAGAGTCATCAAGTTCATTCACTTCAGATATTAAAGAAGTGATGTGTAATGAGTAATGTTTGACCATTAGTTCTAACAGTAAGGCTCCCTGTTGATCAAAGAGGGCCATAAGGTCGTTATAAAATGCACTGTCTACAAGTAAACCAGTAGGAAAAAAAGTAGTACAGAGACCCTTAGGTACTACTTTATCGTTCAAGCATTGTTTAAAATAGGCTACTTCAAGCTGTAGCTTTTTCAGTTTCACTAATTTGCTATCAAAGTTCTTAAGTTTATCTGCAATGTTGTTGTTACTCAATGTTAGGGGTGCCGAACCCGCAGCCAGATGTTCCTGTATTGGCAATGTGTCGAACACAAACTTATCTGTGTTCTGGATCCAGTCCTGGATCGGTGGAACGCCAATAAGTGCTTGGTCTGGTCCCCTTGTTACTCCTTCAAGAATTTGGTTGCCAGATAATGTCGAAATTCGTTCACTTCGCTGTGGAAGTGGTACAATGGATGCAGGCTTGTTGCTAGTCAAAGGATTAGATGGAACTGTTGCATTCCCAAAATTACAGATAGCATTAGGTGCGTTTTGGTCAAGTGGTGCCCTTTGTGCTCGAACATGCTGAGGTTGCGCTTGTGGAATTGTTGAGGATGTTGTAAGGTCAACAGCGCTGTTGCTGACGATGATGTTAGGTTCAATGTGAGCACAAGAAGCTGTAGCTGTTTCTCTTTTATCCATCGCATCTAAGCGATTAGAAAACGAATCCATATGCTGTGAAATTGAGCGTAATAATGACAAGATGTCCGTTTGTGCAGCTGGTTCATTTTGGGTATTTGAACCAAAAATATTCGGAGTTTCTGGGCTAGATGGAATCCCTGAAGCCATATCCCAAACGCACAACTATTGAAGTCAAAACACATAAAAACTAAGCAGTGTCAGGTATATCCGAACGTAGCCCAAACAAACTTGAAATGAACTGAAACAAAGTTGTTATCCTGAACGTAGATTTATTGCTTTTTTAAAAGACAAAACATGTTTTCGCTACTGTGTGACAGTAGCTTCCTCAGAGAAACAGAGCACACAGAAACGCCAAACTTTTAAACATATGAGTAACGTGAATACGCAGAATCACGTCACTACAGTTAAGCAAAGAAATGCGTAAATTATCTATTCAACGTTAAATACATCTGTATTCAATGCATCTAAAAAGCCTCTAAAAAGCAAATAAAGCATTTCCAACTCCTTTCTATATTATATAAAGTGTTTATATGTTTAAAAACATTTAGTAGATAATTAAAATTGAAAATTAATCCTTCAACAAAATCAATAGTTACTATTATAGCGCAAGTAAATACAACAAGCGACAGTGTTGCTATACGTTTTCTAAAGAGTATATATATAGTAATTTTATATATTTTATGAAAGACTTTAAAATCAAATCTATCAAGTCTATTAATTTGAAACATTTCAAATAGATTTAAAATATATATGTTCATCTTAACTTAAAAATTTAAAAGTTTTATTAAATAGTTTATTGAATAAATAATATTAATATTAAATAAGTAATATGCTGACTTGTGCTCAAATAAAAGCAGTTTATACTTCAGTAGCAGTATATTCAATCAATTTTTTCTATTGTATATGTATATAATTTCAGAAAGTATTTAAACAAAGCAAAATTGAATGTACAGTTTAAGATGCTATAAAGTATATTCACAAATTCTAACTTTTACCTCAAAGTGCTCCTTAATTTAAAAAACAATTGATGTTACAGTTTTCGTTTAAACCAGGTATGCTGAACGCATCAAGTTTTAATTGCCATTCTAGTTCACTAGCTTCTAGAAGAAGTGATGTAGGGCCACCTCTGATAGAATAAGGAACATGATCTATGGCAAGGAAATGAAAACTGTGACCAGGATTACACAAGATATGTTTCGCCAAGGCGTTGTCTACTTTATTTTTCTTTATGGCATAAATATGTTCATACAGCCTTTCACGTAGTTTACGATCTGTTTTACCTACGTAAAAGGCTGGACAGCAGTCACATGTAGCTAGGTAGACAATGGATTTAGACTCACAATTCATTTTGTAATTAATGTGATATTTTCTATTTCTAATGGTGAAAGAATTTGTTCTCAAATGTTTGCAGTAGTTGCAGGAACCGCACATAAAAGTCCCCTTTTGTCTTGAATTGAAATCAAATGTTTTATTTCTTTCCAAAAGCATTTTGAGATTGTTACCCTTTTTATACACTATAATTGGATTTTCTTCCAGTTTTTCCATCAGTTGTAAACTATTCCTGATGAAAAACCAATTTTTGAAAACTATATATCTAATCTGAGTGGAATTAGTATTGTAAGTGGTGATAAAGCTAATGGTAAACTGTTTAGCGATAGAAATGTTCAAACAGGTCTGGTCATCAATGATGTTTAAAGTAGGAGAATCAATGAGGGAACAAGAATGGTTGTTCAATGTGTTGCAACCAACTTTGAACAATAATGGTGTAAAGACTCCATTAGATCGTTTTCGACTTACTTCTTGGATTGTCTCATCAATCAATACTGAGGGGTAACCCCGATTGAGAAACATATCTTTCAAAAGTTGACATTCACTTTGAAATCCTGTGTCAATGGAGCACATCCTAGCTGCTCTAATAAGTTGCCCTTTAATTATAGACCTTTTTTGTTTGAAAGGGTGAGAGCTAGAAAAGTGAAGGAAAGAATTGCAGTAAGTGGATTTCCTGAAAATGGATGAGAAATACATGTTTTCTATAGGGTCCTTGTAAAGTTTGACATCCAGATAGTCAATCTCGATAGTGGAAAAGTGGTATGTGAATTTAAGGAAGGTAGTTGTAGAGTTGAAAAAGTTAATCAATTCTAATGCTTCCCTCAGATTCCCATTAAAGAGAATGAAAACGTCATCTAAAAATCTGGTGTAATATTTAATGCGTGCCATCCACACTGGGTTATTAAAGATGTAATGTTTTTCCCAGTATGCTACAAATAAATTTGCCACACTGGCACCACATGGTGAACCCATTGCTATCCCTTGTTTTTGTAGGTAATATTCTTTATTAAAAATAAAGAAATTAGATGTAAGATACTACATCAATTTCCTTCTGGGTTGCATTTAACTCTTTCAAAATTAGTGTGATCCATTCTATTGCTTCGTTGTGTGGGATAGACGTGTATAAATCAACAACGTCAACTGTAAGGAAGTTGTTAGCAATGTCAAAAGTCAAGTTGTTTATACTACTAAGGAAAGACCATGAATCCTTACAAATTTCTGGAATGTGTTTTATGTATTTCGAAAGGATGTTGTCCACCAGTTGTGCACAAGGATATGTTATGGATCCGCGGCCATCAATAAGAGCACGCATAGGAGGATTGTAAAGGTAAGTTAAGATTAACATATATATTTTAAATCTATTTGAAATGTTTCAAATTAATAGACTTGATAGATTTGATTTTAAAGTCTTTCATAAAATATATAAAATTACTATATATATACTCTTTAGAAAACGTATAGCAACACTGTCGCTTGTTGTATTTACTTGCGCTATAATAGTAACTATTGATTTTGTTGAAGGATTAATTTTCAATTTTAATTATCTACTAAATGTTTTTAAACATATAAACACTTTATATAATATAGAAAGGAGTTGGAAATGCTTTATTTGCTTTTTAGAGGCTTTTTAGATGCATTGAATACAGATGTATTTAACGTTGAATAGTTAATTTACGCATTTGTTTGCTTAACTGAAGTGACGTGATTCTACGTATTCACGCTACTCATATGTTTAAAAGTTTGGCGTTTCTGTGTGCTCTGTTTCTCTGAGGAAGCTACTGTCGCACAGTAGCGAAAACGTGTTTTGTCTTTTAAAAAGGCAATAAATCTACGTTCAGGATAACAACTTTGTTTCAGTTCATTTCAAGTTTGTTTGGGCTACGTTCGGATATACCTGACACTGCTTAGTTTTTATGTGTTTTGACTTCAATAGTTGTGCGTTTGGGATATGGCTTCAGGGATTCCATCTAGCCCAGAAACTCCGAATATTTTTGGTTCAAATACCCAAAATGAACCAGCTGCACAAATGGACATCTTGTCATTATTATGCTCAATTTCACAGCGTATGGATTTGTTTTCTAATCGCTTAGATGCGATGGATAAAAGAGAAACAGCTACAGTTTCTTGTGCTCACATTGAACCTAACATCATTGTCAGCAACAGCGCTGTTGACCTTACAACATCCTCAACAATTCCACAAGCGCATAGATTTAAAATATATATGTTCATCTTAACTTACCTTTACAATCCTCCTATGCGTGCTCTTATTGATGGCTGCGGATCCATAACATATCCTTGTGCACAACTGGTGGACAACATCCTTTCGAAATACATAAAACACATTCCAGAAATTTGTAAGGATTCATGGTCTTTCCTTAGTAGTATAAACAACTTGACTTTTGACATTGCTAACAACTTCCTTACAGTTGACGTTGTTGATTTATACACGTCTATCCCACACAACGAAGCAATAGAATGGATCACACTAATTTTGAAAGAGTTAAATGCAACCCAGAAGGAAATTGATGTAGTATCTGAACTTCTAGACATAATTCTTACATCTAATTTCTTTATTTTTAATAAAGAATATTACCTACAAAAACAAGGGATAGCAATGGGTTCACCATGTGGTGCCAGTGTGGCAAATTTATCTGTAGCATACTGGGAAAAACATTACATCTTTAATAACTCAGTGTGGATGGCACGCATTAAATATTACACCAGATTTTTAGATGACGTCTTCATCCTCTTTAACGGGAATTTGAGGGAAGCATTAGACTTGATAAATTTTTTCAACTCTACAACTACCTTCCTCAAATTTACACACCATTTTTCCACTATCGAGATTGACTATCTGGATGTTAAACTTAACAAGGACCCTGCAAAAAACATGTACTTTTCATCCATTTTCAGGAAATCCACTTACTGCAATTCTTTCCTTCACTTTTCTAGCTCTCACCCTTTTAAACAAAAAAGGTCAATAATCAAGGGGCAACTCATTAGAGCAGCTAGGATGTGCTCCATTGATACAGGTTTTCAAAGTGAATGTCAACTTTTGAAAGATATGTTTCTCAATCGGGGTTACCCCTCAGCATTGATTGATGAGACAATCCAAGAAGTAAGTCGAACACGATCTAATGGAGTCTTTACACCATTATTGTTCAAAGTTGGTTGCAACACATTGAACAACCATTCTTGTTCCCTCATTGATTCTCCTACTTTAAACATCATTGATGACCAGACCTGTTTGAACATTTCTATCGCTAAACAGTTTACCATTAGCTTTATCACCACTTACAATACTAATTCCACTCAGATTAGATATATAGTTTTCAAAAATTGGTTTTTCATCATTAATAGTTTACAACTGATGGAAAAACTGGGAGAAAATCCAATTATAGTGTATAAAAAGGGTAACAATCTCAAAATGCTTTTGGAAAGAAATAAAACATTTGATTTCAATTCAAGACAAAAGGGGACTTTTATGTGCGGTTCCTGCAACTACTGCAAACATTTGAGAACATCAAATTCTTTCACCATTAGAAATAGAAAATATCACATTAATTACAAAATGAATTGTGAGTCTAAATCCATTGTCTACCTAGCTACATGTGACTGCTGTCCAGCCTTTTACATAGGTAAAACAGATCGTAAACTACGTGAAAGGCTGTATGAACATATTTATGCCATAAAGAAAAATAAAGTAGACAACACCTTGGCGAAACATATCTTGTGTAATCCTGGTCACAGTTTTCATTTCCTTGCCATAGATCATGTTCCCTATTCTATCTGAGGTGGCCCTACATCACTTCTTCTAGAAGCTAGTGAACTAGAATGGCAATTAAAACTTGATGCGTTCAGCATACCTGGTTTAAACGAAAACTGTAACATCAATTGTATTTTACAATTAAGGAGCACTTTGAGGTAAAAGTTAGAATTTGTAAATATACTTTATAGCATCTTAAACTGTACACTCAATTTTGCTTTGTTTAAATACTTTCTGAAATTATATACATATACAATAAAAAAAATTGATTGAATATACTGCTACTGAAGTATAAACTGCTTTTATTTGAGCACAAGTCAGCATATTACTTATTTAATATTAATATTATTTATTCAATAAACTATTTAATAAAACTTTTAAATTTTTAAGTTAAGATGAACATATATATTTTAAATCTATTTGAAATGTTTCAAATTAATAGACTTGATAGATTTGATTTTAAAGTCTTTCATAAAATATATAAAATTACTATATATATACTCTTTAGAAAACGTATAGCAACACTGTCGCTTGTTGTATTTACTTGCGCTATAATAGTAACTATTGATTTTGTTGAAGGATTAATTTTCAATTTTAATTATCTACTAAATGTTTTTAAACATATAAACACTTTATATAATATAGAAAGGAGTTGAAAATGCTTTATTTGCTTTTTAGAGGCTTTTTAGATGCATTGAATACAGATGTATTTAACGTTGAATAGCTAATTTACGCATTTCTTTGCTTAACTGAAGTGACGTGATTCTACGTATTCACGCTACTCATATGTTTAAAAGTTTGGCGTTTCTGTGTGCTCAATGCTACTGTCGCACAGTAGCGAAAACGTGTTTTGTCTTTTAAAAAAGCAATAAATCTACGTTCAGGATAATAAACTTTGTTTCAGTTCATTTCAAGTTTGTTTGGGCTACGTTCGGATATACCTGACACTGCTTAGTTTTTATGTGTTTTGACTTCAATAGTTGTGCGTTTGAGAAAAGTAAATGTATAAGATCTCATGTAATTAACAAAAAAAATTACAGAAAAGATATTTGAAAAGATCCTGGAAACTGAAATCTGAAAGTTGGTTACATGAACTTTTAAGGTTTTTGCATATTGTCCCCCGGATTCAGCAAGCCCTGCACTGTGTGCAGTACTAGTACAGGAGCTTCAGCAGGCAATATGTCTGCCATGCGATCCTGGAATAAGCTGCTGGGACATGCACGAGTGCTCCTGCACTAGTCCCGCACAGACTCAGCTCCTGTATGGAAATTACCCCATTTGCAGGTGAAATCCATGCAAATGAGGTGAATTTGCAATCCAGGAAGCTGTCAGGTGGCCGTGCAGGACTAGTGTAATCTGCAGAAATGTACTCGGTTAGTAACCAAGTACATTACTGCAGACTACAAAATGGAGCCATGACAGCTCCAAATAAAGAGTGTATATTGTGTTGAAAGCATGCCAATGGCCAAATATATGGCCATTGGCATGGAAAACAGTTGCAAAAAAAAAAATTACTTTTAATTTTTTTTTTTAGCCGATTTTGGCTGTTTAAGTGTAGGGCAGTGTTGCACAAATGGGATCGGGCAAAAAAAAAAAACTAAAATAAGCATTCTAACCAAAAATCACTATTTTGCCATTATACTCAATGCCAGGCAGAAGACAACATGGCCAGTGAATAGTGGTTGCTAAGGGGGGAGGCTCAGTGAGGGACCTGTAACTATGCATCAGCAGGCAATCCTATGCAAATGAGGGGAATGATACTGAATCCCAGATTTCCCCTCAATGCTAGTCAGCACCCAACAAGGTAAGACCAGGAATATCTTAGTGCAAGCCTAGGAGTTAGCTGACATCATGGTGGGGGGGGGGTGTCAGGCATACTGTAAGCAGATTGGAGCCCTGTGGTTTGGGTTTTCCCTTAGCTTAGTAGAGCTAAGCAAGGGTGTGTGCCTGAGGCTGCCTAGCACTCTTTACATTGCCTAAGCGGGTGCATGCTGCACACTGGGTTTTAAAGGAAAAAAAAAAGTAAACAAGGAAATAGCAACTCTGTGTACATTTGAGCACTGTGTTTGTGCGGCACACCCCTGGGCTTAAACAGGAAGGTAATGGGAAGGGAAAACAGCTGTAGGAAGGTAATCAGGGAGAACTAGCATAGCTGGCAGGCGGAAAGTATCAGAATCAGCCAACTGCACAGGCAGTAGACCAGACCAGCCCATAACACTACTATAAACTATGCAAACACCTTTCCCTCTGGTTTTTACCACATACTCTACACCACTGGTGTATACAAGTGGGGGAATTTTAACAAACAAAAACAGCAAAATGATAGGGGCTGCAATAGCTATCATACATCAACATGTGGTGAGGATGAGAATGCTGTTGACCAACACACAGTGAGGAGATGGAGAAGTGTGTACAGACCCAGGGTAACCTACCATGGCCTACATGAGCTGGAGATAGTGGAGCACTGCAGGGTGGACAGGGACCTTCTACAGAAAATTGTTGAGCTGTGCCAGCCACGCCTGACACACAGAACTAACAGAGGGGAACCCATCCCAATGGATACCAAGGTATGTGTAGGCCTAAGAATACTAGCTACAGGTAACTTCCAAAGGCCAACTGGGGATATCCCGAGGATCTCACAGGCATCAACATCCAGGGTACTCCACCAGTTCCTGGATGCCATGTTAGCACATGCTGGTGAGCACGTATATTTCCCCAACACCCATGAAGTGTTGGCCAGCAATATGCATCTCTTCCACCAAATAGCAGAATACCCTGAAGTAGTGGGTGCTATAGACTGCACACACATATGCATCAAAGCACCACCCGGTGAGCAGGGTATGGTCTGCAGCAACCACAAGGGCTTCCCCTCCATCAACTGCCAGGTTGTGTGCGATGCCCAGGGCATAATAATGAATGTGTGTGCTGGCTGCCCTGGAAGCTATCACGATTCCCACACCTGGCATATGACACAGCTGTACCAAAGATTTGCCAATGGGGATATCCCTTACGGTCACCTAGTGGGGGATTCTGGTTACGCACTGGAGCCGTGGCTGATGACACCCATCAGAAATGAACACACACCCAAACAAGAACTCCATAATGAGGCACACGCACAGACCAGAATTATAATAGAGCGTGTGTTTCGGATGCTCAAGTCATGGTTCCGGTGCCTGGACTTATTCGGTAGAGCCTTGCAGTACTCCCCAGCTACATGTACTCAAATTGTCATCGTATGTGCCATGCTACACAATATGATCCTGCAGAAACAGCTGCAACAGAAACAGCATGGTCAGGGCCACACAGTCCCCCACCATTGCCAAGGCCTGCACAAGCACAGAGTAACTTGGAGGAGGAACAACCTGAGCCTGCCCCAGTAGGCAGAAGGAGGTGTGCCCAGTATGCCGGGGCCTTGGCAAAGAGGCAATGCATAACACATACACTGACACAGTAGGGACCCAGGGAATGACACCTCTCTCTGCCTCGGACATACAGTAAAAGGGATGCCAAACATGACACTGCCTGTGCTCAACCATGTATAAGGAGTGTACTATGTGCATCTGACATAGACAGCCCTCCAGCACCATCCTCAATATTGGCACACCCACAATGTAAGTCACTCTTCTTACCATTTGCCGAATGGAGTAGTATGTGTTGTTACTTGTATCTACAGTATGGATGTGAGCATGCAAGGGAGTCGGGTGGCTGAATGGGATGTCAGCAGTTAGTAGACACCTGTCGTGGCAGCATGTAATCTGTAACAAATACTGGTGTCACCATAGTAGCCAGTACTACACATCTTGACAAAACCCACTGCAGGAAATGTGCTGGGCCACATTTGTGTCCATATGACACACACAGGCCAGTCAGGGAGGTTCACATACCCAACAACAGTCTCTGCCAGCAGGGCAGGTGTAGACAAATACAAACAAAGGCCAAGCTAAGGCCTCTGAATGATGGCTATGGGTAACCCCCCAGGCCTACACAGACAGACTACATCAGGTCAGGCAGAGGGATGTGAGTTCTGAAGGATGAGAAGTCAGAAACTGATATGTAGGTCAATCAAACTTAAGACCTGTAGTACACTGATATGCCTCTAATCAGCATGATAGGTTACAATACAAAATGAAATGGAGTACCTGACATACCAGTACAGTCATAGCAAATGTGTACGTGTCAGGTGTGCCCCCCCCCAATCCTATGTAGAAATGTAGAAACAGTCAGGTGTGCCCCCCAATCCTGTGTAGAAATGTAGAAACAGTCAGGTGTGCCCCCCAATCCTGTGTAGAAATGTGGAAACAGTCAGGTGTGCCCCCCCAATCCTATGTAGAAATGTAGTAAGTGTCAAGTGTGCCCCCCCCCACAATCCTATGTAGAAATGTAGAAACAGTCAGGTGTGCCCCCCAATCCAATGTAGACACATAACAGTCAGGTGTGGCCCCCCAATCCTATGTAGAAATATAGTAGCAGTCAGATGTGCCCCCCTTCCAATCTGATGTAGACATATAGTAACATGTATGTGTAGGTATAATACCAGTGGAGCACAGATGACCTGAGGTGACCAAGGTAGCAGGATAGATTGTAGAATTTGTACAATATGCAGGTATGCGTGTGTTAGGTTGGTGTGTGTTTCATATTGTGTGAGAGTGGTCAGTATGCATGCATGCTGAGGTTTGACCTGGTGGCCATTGCCCACTACTGCTGATGACAGAGCCATGTCCTCACAACTGCAGTGCCAAAGATAATGCTCTCCAGTATAACACATGCTAGCAGTAAGCCATTGTAAATGTATGGAGGTAATATGTGTCACCATCTGAAAGATGGACATGGCATGACTGTTGGGCTAGATACACAAGCAGTACACAGGGAAAAGTACCCCAGACATACAGTATATAATGTGTAACCATGAAATGGACACACCCTTGGAATTGTACATACAGGTATGCATCACATTACCTGGGCTTGTAGTAGGGAATACCGATGTCGTCTGGCCGAACACTTGCAGATCACAAAGGTGATAGGACTGATGTATTGGGAAATGGTTGATGTCCCTGCAGAAGCCAGCATAACTGGAATGCCCCATGGATATCTGTGAGTCAGATGCAAGTAGTGTCCATAGCACACATGCACCCAGCTCACCAAAACACCACCCACTGGTACCTCTCCTGTCTTAAGCCTGCTGTTGGGAATAGGTACAATATGACCCCCACCTGTGTTTGGCAATAGCGAAAGAATGCAGAATGCAGTGCAGGTGTCCTATGCAGATGTGTCCCTAGCTGTAAGCAGCACCCTGCCAGCATCCACACCACCTGATTAATACTGATAGAAAGTATTTGCATGAATACCTAGCACACCTACCCTGTCACCCCAGGGGAATATACTGTATGGCAGTCTGGGACTGTAGGACTGACAGAATGCAACAGCCTGCTACAGCTGGCCTGCATCACCACCAAATGGCCTACAGGCCTCTGCCAAAGGCCTGGTCTCACCCATACTGCCAATGTATGTTATGTCATGGACACCCAAATAATAACATAACACACTCCACATAAGCCATATGCAAGGCCATTTGGATAAACCACAGTAACATGTCCACCATGTCCCACTGCATGAACTGTGGACCAAAACCAAAACACAGCTGTGATGAAGTGATAACTATAGGAAAAGTATCAGAGAATGTATGCGTAATGTATGGAAGAGGATAGAATATAGAGGAGGGGATGGGAGCATTGGGCAGCATGGAATGTGTAAAGTCCAACACACAGCCATGTGCACATACTATCCCTGGCTGCAAATGCAAAAATGGGTGGCTACAAACTTGCCCATACACCACAATAGGGGTAATGTCCTGACTTATGACCCCTGCCTCTGGGTAACCTGTGTGAATCTGTACAGCTGTGAGGTATTGCCACAGCAAGATAAGGCCATACTGTCATGTTGAGGGATGTACAAGTATGAGATCCTCTGCCATCACTGTACCAAAATGCTGAACTGGATACACAGATGCAACAGCAAGTGTCTGCAGCTCCCCCTTCAGAATAGCATAACTTTCCATGAATATGTAGGCAATTGACCACAATACTGGACACAGCTGCATTCACCCTGTGTTCCCCAGGACATCACTGTGAGAAAAATGTCTACCTGACAGTACTTGAGGACATAAAACATCACAGTGTATAACAGTACACATGTCTGAATATCTCTGCAAATACCAGTACCATGTAGCAGAAGCAGCACAGACACAATCACCTACAGTACACACTATCCCTTGCACAGTTTGACCCCATATTGCCAACTGATCTACAGATATCCTGCAGAAACAGTTTGCTAGCTGTAGGTGTAGAACACAAAGATCTGCACTGGAGTACAAACTATCTGGAATGGATCTACACATTCAATACAGAAGGGCATACTGGGCATGCTCACACACAGCGAAATGAAGGCAATGTCAGACAACAACATACTGAAAGGTCATACTGGGCATGCTCACACATATAAACAAATGAAGCCCATGTCTGCCAACAACAGTGGACCATACATATCTGACAGTTGCAGATGTTAGTGCATACACTCCTCAGTATGCACCAGTCATGCTTTGCACACACATTTAATAGGAATACACACACATATGGTGCTGCGGTAGCATTGTCGCCTCACAGTTAGACGTTGCCCGTTCGATTCTCAGTTAGAGCGTCTTCTGTGTGGCGACATGCATGAATGGGCCTTCCTTCATTGAAGGTTGTGCGTTAGGCCCAGCAAGCCAGCACATAAAAATCTACTGCCAGTCATTAGCAGACCAGAGTTCCGCTGTGGCGACCCCTAACTGGGAAAAGCCGAAAGACACAACAACAATATCTAAGGACAACACACTATAATATGCCAAAAGTACACATACATAAATGCGTGGAAGAGAGTGACAGTGACAAAAAGCCTTCCATCATGAGGCCTGTCCCACCCAGCACACAGCCAAGTGGCTACAACCACATGATGTGTAAATGTCACTCACTGTAGAAATTAGTCACTGGTATCCCTCAGCATTAAAGACTCTGTGGTGCTAGTGCTAATTGTGCAACATGACTGTGCAAGGCAGTAGTCATATAGCAGTTGTATACACGTACTTGCAGAATATAAACCTGTGTGTGCCTGAGTGTTGTGTGTCTACCTCTAGATGAATGGGTTATGGCCCATGCACACACACTGCCCTCCCCATAGCCCTACTATGGCAAGCCTGCTGATGCCATAAACTTTGAAATACACCTTTGGGAAAAGAGTAGCCCAGTAATCTCCATTGTGCATCCTATAACTGCATAATGCTGAAGTGTGATTAGCTAGTTAGGTAGGAGTTCTAATCCCAGACATGGCAACTGTGTGTGTGTGTGTGTGTGTGTGTGTGTGTGTGTGTGTGTGTGTGTGTGTGTGTCTGTGTAAGGAGCAATGCTTTTTAGGCTAGTCACACTCCCAACAATTCAAATGCCTTACTTTGGCAAGCCTGCTGATGTCACTCACTTTGAAATACACCTTTGGGAAAAGAGTAGCTCAGTAATCTCTGTGGTGCATCCTATAACTGCATAATACTGTAGTGTGACACACTAGTTGGGTAGAAGTTCTAATGCCAGACATGGCAACTGTGTGTTTGTGTGTGTGCCTCTGTTTGTGTAGGGATCAATGTTTTTTAGGCTAGTTACACTCATTACAATTCACACTCAATACAATTCAAATGCCTTACTTTGGCAAGCCTACTAATGTCATTCACTTTGAAATGCACCTTTGGAAAAAAAGTCGAACAGTGATCTCTGTTGCACCTCCTATAAATGTGTAATGCTATAGTGTGATTAACTAGTTAGGTAGGAGTTCTAATCCCAGACATGGCAACTGTGTGTGCGTGTGTGTGTGTGTGTGTGTGTGTGTGTGTGTGTGTGTGTGTGTGTGTGTGTGTAGGAAGCAATGCTTTTTAGGCTAGTCACACTCACTACAATTCAAACGCCCTACTTTGGTAAGCCTGCTGATGTCATTCTCTTTGAAATACACCTTTGGGAAATTATTAGCCCAGTAATCACCATGGTGCGTCCTATAACTGAGTAATGCTGTAGTGTGATAAACTAATTAGGTAGGAGTTCTAATCCCAAATGTGGCAACTGTGTGTGTGTGTGTGTGTGTGTGTGTGTGTGTGTGTGTGTGTGTGTGTGTGTGTGTGTGTGTGTGTGTGTGTGTCTTTGTCTGTGTAAGGAGCAATGCTGTTTAGGCTAGCCACACTCACTACAATTCAAATGCCCTACTTTGGCAAGCCTGCTTATGTTATTCACTTTGAAATACACCTTTGGGAAAGGAGTACCCAGGAATATCCATGGCGCATCCAATATCTGCGTAATGCTGTAGTGTAGTATAGTAGTTTGGTAGGGGTTCTCTTCCCAGACATAGCAAGTGTGGGTGTTTGTTTGCCTGTGTAGGGTAGAATGCTTTTGAGGCCATTCACAGTCACTACAACCTCTATTGACTTACTTTGGCAAGCTTGCTGATGTCATTCCCAGTGAAATGCACCTTTGGGGAAGGAGTAGTCCAATAATCTTTGTGGTGTGTCCTATAACAGCATAATGTTGTAGTGTGATATAGTAGTTTGGTGGGGTTCTATTCCCAGACAATGCAGGTGTGGATGTTGGTGTGTGTGTTTCTTTGTCTGTGTAGGGTACAATGCTTTTGAGGCCATTCACTGTCACTCCTACCTCCATTGACCTACTTTGGCAAGTCTGCTGATGTCATTCCCAGTGAAATACACCTTTGGGAAAAGAATACTCCAATACTCTCCATGGCATGTCCTATAACAGTGTAATGCTGCAGTATGAAATAGTAGTTTGGTAGGGGTTCTATTCCCAGACATGGCAAGTGTGGATACACTTCATAACAAATAAAATAAAAAACAAAAATAAAATCCAAGATATAAACGACCAAAAACCAGGATCTTCCACAAAATATTTAATCCAACCTCTAGCGCTTTGGCAGTAGCCTTCTAAGGAGAATACACACATAGAAAATGCAGAACATATTTATACAATAATATAAATCAATCAATAAATCAATCATTTGAATATTAATTAACTAATTAAAACATTTCAAATACAAAATTCATATAACAACTTTCCAGTTGTATTCTATATTAATGCCCCTAGGAGCTAAAGTGCTATATTTCAATATAAAAAGAGTTTATTTATATAAAAGCTTTTTCTTTACATTGCTATTATACTGTGTACTAGGAATATGTTCCAAAACTGTTCCTAATAAGCCTTGTAGGTTACTATTATGATGGGTTTTTTTAAATGCATTGAAGTGGGCTCTCTATTTTCTCATTTCTGATGTCTCTGACATGTTCCTGCAACCTGGTTTTGAATGCCCTTTTACTTTCACCTATATAGAACATTTCACATGGGCATCTCAATGCATACACAATACTTTCTGTGTTACATGAAAACTTAGCATTAGGTTGAAAATATATTCCATTAATGCACTGAAATGTCCTACTTATATATTGACATATTATACATTTAATACATGGATATGTTCCCAAAATATCAGGGTATAACTCAGACCTGTACTAGGTCTTATAAATCTAGCATGGACTAACATGTCCTTTATATTTTTACCCATTCTGAATGAGAAATTTAATGATTTTTATCAAGTATGTCTACCAAATCCCTGTATTTAAACAAAGAAGTCCAATAGAACTTCATAGTTTGCTTTACTTCTTCTGCTAACAAATCATAAGTCATAACTGCATATATTTTCTTTAAATTATCTGATTGTTCTATTGTTCTACTCTGATATTTTCTGTTATAACCACTAGTAGATTTACATATAATACCTTTCTTAACCTTGTCCAAGGAAAATTGCACTTCATCTGCACTATAGCCCCTTTTAATAAACAATTGTGAAGTTTCCTCTAACTCACTGTTTACTTCTTTTGTATTATTACATAGCCTCCTTACCCTAGTCAATTCTCCATAGGGAAGAGATTTCAGGAGATGGGGGAGATGACAACTGGAGGCATCCAAAAAATGTAGACCATCCTCAACGTTCCGATTTTTCCACTCTTACTTCCTTCTAGACTAATGTCCAAACAATTCACCTTGTTTCCCAACTGGAAACCATCACATTTCAACATGAATCTATTCTCTTGGATATCATCCAGAAAGTTTGAGACTTCATCTCTACCCCGTCACATATAAACATTAAATTGTCAATATATCTATAATATTTGACTACATACTTTTTAAAGAACTCTTTCTGATACAGAAATTCAAGTTCAAAAAATCCCATCATAATACTGGCATACATGGAGACAAATGCTGCCCCCATGGCCGTGCCCTTTAGTTGATGAAATATTTGATTATCAAATTCAAAATAGTTGTTTTTCAAACAAAATTCTACTAATTCCAAAATATAACATGCAAGGGGACTATCTCCCAAGATGTTATGCAAGGCTTCTAAACCATACTGGTGGCTGATACTTGTATACAAACTTTTTACATCTGCTGTTAGCCAATACATAGCTCTAGTCCATGTCAAGGGTAGTACCTTATCTAGAAAGTCAGTACTATCTTTAATATAAGAACTTGGTTTAATGACATATGGCAAAAGAAAATTATGCAAAAATATGCCCATATTATTGAGAAAATAATTGCATGCCGATACTATAGGATGACCTGGTGGATGCAAAATGTCTTCACGTATCTTAGGCAAGCAGTAAAGCTTTGCCATCTCACAGTTATCAATATTAAATCTTTTCTCTACATCATCCTTAGTAAAGTATCCCAAATGTTTTCCTTTTTGTTACAAATCTTTAAATTTCCACATAGCTATTTCATACTCCCTAGTAGTACACTTTTTATAAGTTTCAGCATCTTTTAAATGGTCAAAACACATCTGCATATATTGTGAAAAATGCATTAATACAACTTTGTTCCCTTTGTCTGCCGGTTTTACCACAAGATCTTCATTTTTACTAGGCTGTTGCAATGCTTTCCATTCTAATTTAGTTAAATTGAATTTAACACACTGTTTTTATTATTATTAAAATGTAAGTATACTGATTCTACTGCAAAATCCACCATAGCTGCAAAATTCTGTATACCTTTGTGTGTACATGGTGGCATAAATTGACTTTTAACCAAAATGTTAGATGTATCTAGCTTACAATAAGCATTAGCAATTTCTAAACTTTCATTACTTTCATCATTTGAAGCACAGGAGTAAAAGCTTTCTTCTGAATCTTCAGAACAAGACATACTACTATTTAAATTATTTACCATGCTATTAACATTCTGTTTATCCTTAAAAAAGGAAGCTAAATGCAATTTGCGTATCAAACAGAACATATCTTTCTTGATAATGTGTAACCTAGGCATGACAGTTGGAATAAATGTTAAACCATGATTTAATGCAGAAAATGTAGCATCACTTAATGTACAACCTGATAAATTCACAACATATGCATCTACATTGTCCATTTGTTCGTTATTACGTATTAAAGTGTCTAAATTAGCCATTTTGGAATTATTTCCATCTACCTCTTTTGTACCTTTGTTGTACTGCTGACTGTCCCTCATACTGTTGCCTGTTACCCGGTTCAGTGGTCGCATTACCATTTCTAGCCATTTCCCTATCTGCAAACTTGGTTCTCTTGTTCTTCCAAAATGTTTTCTGTAGAAAACGAGCATCCTAGGCTGCTGGAAGGCCAGGATAATTGCCAGAATCACTCTCCCATTCAGTAGAGACATCCGAACCAACGCTCAAGCCACCATTATGTCTTTGGTCTTCTTCCTGATCAGCAAACCAGACATTCCTCTGTCATCGCTTCTTATTGATTAACCAGGAAAAGCAGACCCACTACCATAATCTTTGATGTCACAGTTCAGCTTAAATTTCTTAGTGTACAACAATTCCTTCTCAAAGTCTATCAGTTTATTTTGAATATCCTGTAAACACTGTTCCATACATTCAACCCCTAATGTGCTAGATAGGGATTCACAAGTAGAAGCAATGTCATTCTGAAGTTTAGCTTGTTTTAATCTGTCTCTTTCAACCAATATATTAATCCATTCAATAGAACATATATGGGCAGCGGCTACCCACCTAGATTAAAATGGCAAGTATGGATGTTTGTCTAAATAAGGTACAATGCTTTTGAGGCCATTCCCATTCACTACAACCTCCACTGACCTTCTTTGGCAAGCCTGATGATGCCATTCCCAGTGAAATACACCTTTGGGGAATGAGTAGTCCAGTAATCTCTGTGGTGTGTCCTATAACTGCGTACTGCTGTATTGTGATAAACTAGTTGGGTAGGAGTTGTAATCCCAGGCATGGCAAGTGTGTGTGTGTGTGTGTGTGTGTGTGTGTGTGTGTGTGTGTGTGTGTGTGTGTGTGTGTGTGTGTGTGTGCGTGGGTGGGTGTGTATGTGTCTGTTTGTCATTCATATCCTGTGTGGAGGTGGCTGTGAGTGTGTAACAACTAGACTCATTGTGGAGTGGGATTGGCAAATTTCTTATATGGTGGCCCTATTATATGTCACAATGTCCACCTTACAAGGATAACAGATGTCAAATAGCCGAGAGGCTGGGGTGCCAATCCATACCGCTACACGTGACATCAAGGCCTGGTGAACAAAGTAAGCAACCCTTGTATTACCCAGAGAACACTCTCAACTCATGTCTCATTCACAAACACACTTGCCTAGGCAACAATCGCTATGTTGGTAGTACCCTGCATATTGCCCACAGATAGTAACCATGGTGTGATTGCAGTGGACTACAGAGGGCATGGCACCCTGTCCATCAGTACGATAGGCACGTACTTGCAGACAGTGCGCCTTCACTATGTTCTCCACTGGACGCCTGCAACACATATGGTGCCATCAAATGTGACCCACAAAGGACATACCATGCCTTAAACACATGCCCTGTATGGACAGATGCCACTGACACCAGGAAATACCTGTATCATGCTATCAATGTAGGTGCAGGGTCAACCTGTTGTCCATTACCAGTTCCCGCCACATGATGCCAGGACTGGCACATCTGATGATAGAAAGCTGTGTACACAACATGGGTCAGGCACCCCAGGTGCAGTTCCACATGTCACTGTACATGCATGTGGGACGTGTGCACATCCCAGACACCATCCATGTCATGGACTGAAGAACACATACATAGCAAGCATTGCACAAAACTGGCCACACACAATGTTAACCTAGGTGACTGGATGGTGAATACAATACCCACCTGTGTGGGCCAATCCAGACACTACACCCCTGAGCCACACTGCAGACCATTGTCATGTGGCCTGATGCCAAGGTATACCCTTCACCAAGCCTTGTATAACCTTCTGGCACAGTCAACCACTACACACCTGTGAAGCAATGCACCCATGCATGTCAGTACTGGCACCCTGTGTCTGTGTGTGTGTGGTGTATGATGCTTTTGACCACATTCACACTCATTACAACTCCCATTGCCATACTGAAGCATGCTGTCTGATGTCAGATGCCTTTACGTACCCTTTGCCCATATACCATCCATATAACACCTGTGGTGCATGTGATACCTGCACATTTCTGTATTGTGGCAAACAACTAGTTAGGAAGTGTATTCCTTATTCTGCAAAGTATGTCAATGTGTGTGAGTCCCTGAGAGAGTGTGGCTATGTTGACACTGACACCTGTTCATGTGGACAGGCACGTGTACCACACCTACCGTATTGCTACTATATCACTGTTGCAGATGTCACTCACCATCACATATAGCTTTGGACAGTTCCTCAATATGTAAGCTATGTGGTGCATGCAATAACTACATAGACATGTCGTAGCTTTACATAGTCAGTCAAGGGTTTGAAACCCTGTATTGGTAGGTGTGTGGCACAAAATGCTTATGTATTACTCTCCCACCCCCTCCCTGACTTACTTTGTCACTATCTGTCTCTCTGACTCCCTCTCTGGTGGATGTGGAGAAGTACACCTGCTTTGCTTAGGCAGCAGCTTGTGTTTTGTAAGTGATGCTCATGATCAGCATGAATTGCAGTCCTCCTCTAGCTGACTGCATGCAGAACAGCTGTGGTAACAATCCCATAGCCAATTGCATGGAAACACATTCCAATATCTAGGAACATCATGTTGGTGTTGGGCCTTTTCATTCACTGTGAGCAGGAACTAGATCTGGTGTTTGGCAAACAGAATCACAGATGGTTTTGGGATTTACCTCTAACAACATACACTGTGTTAACACACCAACAGACAGGAGGGGGATGTGCCTGACATGACTACAGAATGTAAGTGTTGCTATTCTGCATTTGGAGTAATGTTGGTTTTACAGAGTGTGTGTGGATATGGCTGGTCTACATGTTTTAATACCTGTTATGGCAGTGCTATGTGTTTGAGGAAACACCCATCTGTAGGGTCATCTGCAGACTGGGCAGTGTGTGGAGCCTTTTGTTTCTTGTGTTACTCACAGAACAGTTATCTGACAACTGCAGAAGCATAGTGTGAGGATTGCAGTCAATACATGGTGACAGCCATGAGAGTTACTGACTTCATATCCCTCATAGGACATATGTCATAACAAACCCTGGCACGACAGTAAATGTATGAGGTTATCACAGCAATATGCCAATATTGGGGCAGTGTTCATAGCTCCAGCCACAAGTCTGTCAACCTTTGTACATATGTCATGCAGTAAGAGGTGCATATGTTCTGTACTCCATTATTTATTGACATCATACCTGATAACAAGCCAGATATCAGACTGCTAGACATGTTATGTATAGTAGGAGTTGTTTCTGAGGACATAACTTGGCCATTCTGCTGTTGTGTGTACAGTACTGGGGTCTGTGTACTTAGGGTGATTGTTGACAGTATGTGTATTGCGCATACGTACCTTGGGATTTGCACAGACTGTGGTAGATGCCATTGTTGTTGATCCTGTTCTATCTAATGTTACATGCTGCTCCAATGTATGGTACCCTATTGGCTTACATGTCTGTAGGGCCAGACACACACGTGCCCCATACCACAGACAGCTATCGGACCACACAGTGCCATGACCCAGTGTATGTAAGGTTAGTGTGTGAGTGGCACATATGAGGATGTTTTTTATCAGGCAGTCCATATAATGTCATATTAAGCTTGTGTACCATATGTGGCTGTGGCTGTGTTTACATTGGTTGTGGGTATGCACTTTCTCAAAGGTGGCTGTTACTCTGTGCTGTGACATGCATGTAGAGCCCACTATAATCGCAGGTACATGTGTATTCACCCATAAAAAAATGTAGTCCAGCATTGTGGCAGTCTGCCTTTAGTTTGCACAGTGCTTTGAAACATGCCTAGCAGCCTAGTGTCATTACCCAGTGTGCTATGTCCAGTTATTTGCAAGACATACTGCTGCCAGGCCACCATAACTGTTCTGTAGTTCTGACAAAGCAGTGGAATTCTGTGCAGATGTATATCACTAACTACTGGGTAGTATGTGGCCATGTGACACCTGCACCACCAGGTATTATGTGTCAGGACAGACTGGCATGTGTACATGCATAAAATGTGTGGGCATATGTAGTCCAGTATTTACGTGATATACCCATGTACATGGCTATTAACATCTAAATTGGGAGGCATGGTCCACATGTCTCGCATGAAGGTGATATGTATACACCTCTGGACTGACCACAGAGTGCCAGACTGCCCACATATATTGGTCATATCTCTGCTGTAGTCCACAGTATCATTACTGTGCTAGCAGTGGTACTGTACTATGATGTCCTTAGGATGTCTGTCCGTATCCAGTGGCACACATGTCAAAAGAAGATGTGACCTCCCACACACAACATCTGTTAAAACAACCCCTATTACAGTAGCAACAGTCTACATATATACCAGAAATACATACATGACATCCCCTTGCACTAAGAGGTTGTGACTACTGTTGCTGAGGTAGGACTCCACTCCATGTTCTGGACATATGGTAAACATATATGAATATATTTTTATCCATATATCTATATAGATATATACACATTTACATATCAACATACATATATGGATATATATATATATATATATATATATATATATATATGTATGTACATATATATACATATAAACACTCGTGCATATAAACAGCAATATATGTCTACACATATACAGATATGGATACATATGCACATATACTTATGGATATCTACAGATATATCGACAGAAATAGGTATATCTGAATAGATAAGTATGCACATATAGTTATATATCTCTACATATATATCAACATAAATAGGTATGCATACAGTTATATCTATATATACATGTGTGTGTGTATATATATATATATATATATATATATATATATATATATATGTGTATATATATATATATATATATATATATATATATATATATATATATATATATACACACAAAGAGATCTAAACAAGGCCATATATATGATGCACTATATAAATGTGTAGACAGACGTATGTATGAATATACATGTGTATGTACATGTAGACATATATCAACATATGTATATGTGTATATCCAAATTCCTGTCATGTGTAAACATCACGGTTATGTATTCCTTACCAGATGTATCTCACCATATGTATTTGATATGTGTACATTATGATATAACAAAATATGTGATGCAACAGTAATATCAATAACAAGTACTACATAATTGTGGACATTAAAGCAATTGTTCAGTACTAATCAATATGTGTATTGATAGATATATTGTAAAAACAAGAGCTGTCTTCACAGTGGTCATGGTATAGTGGTTAACTGTTGTGACTATAGTGTACAGGGTCCTGGATTCAAGACTTGCAAGGGCTGTTTATTTTGTTGCTGGGCAGAAGAAGGGCTGTTGGATACAGAGTGGTTAAGGCAGTTTTGAACAGCTTTAAGGTGGTTTGCAAGGATTTGCGTGAAGCTAAGCGATCCTAAGTTACGGTTAAACATATGGGTGCTTACACCATGTAGGCTTCACTTACCAGTGTCCAAATCTGATTAGCTGTTATATTGCAGCAATGCTGACACCTGCTAAGCAAGGCTTAGCCCTGGTAACCTGTTCTCACCACCCAGTTTGATAACATAGCAGGGTAATGACATCTGTAATAAGTGTATGTAATTCCATGTACAATACATGCGTCTATTTGCTGTCATTACAGTAGCAAGAGGTGTGAGTGTCATGTCTGGGACACACAAGTATATCAGACCTGTACAGCACTGTTATCCATGTGAATGTGTTACATACAGGGGTAGTAACCCAGGGTACACGCTGTCACACTGGCATGTAGTGTATTATGGTGATACTACTGTTGACAGTGCTTTCCCAGGCAAGAGTAGAGGGCTAAATGTGGTACTGACAAGCACACCTGCAGGCATAGCTGGACTCTGAGGCCTCCCTGTCATGTTCCCGGCATGTGAGCTGTGTGTTAGTGAAGGCTTCCAACATGTAATAGCATACATATTGTTTTCAAATGTCTATCTGTTGACACATTCATCCTACTGCATAGCTACTTGCCAAGCTGATGACTGTCAGTCCCTGTACAGATGTGCAGATGGCAGGTACCCAGCTGGGATACATACAGGCAACCTATGCTTGATTGACACTGACATGTCTGCGCAGCTGTGTAATAACTGGCTCATGTAGGAGACAACACCCTGTACACACCACATGCCACGAGTACCTCCACTACACTACCATAGTCAACAGAACATGCTTGGGTACAGGTCTCCATCACAGACACTAACCATGTGTTGTAATACATGTTGCATACATGTCAACTGGATAACCTCAGTGGCCATGTGGAGGAGGCACCCAGAGGATGGCTGATGCATGTCACTCTCATCCTGAGGGTCACCACAGTGGTGTCTGTCGATAGATTGCCTGCTGGTATATGGCAGGTGGCATGATACCACTGTACACACATCCCCTACACAACCCATCTCTCCATGGCAATAGCCAGGTACACAGCTATGACCACCTGCAGCAATGCAACCCAGTGCTGACACATGTATACATGTGCATTACTGAGGATAGTGGTGACTATTTGTTAGTACACCTGTAGTTGGAAATTAGATGGAGCCTTCACAACCACTGCAACACCCATTGCCATAGTCAGCTGTGGCTGCTGCTGTATCGAACATTACATGTACCCTGTTATGCTCCTCTCCCTACTGGCTACATGAGCCTTGCAGTACCAGCACAACAGTGTTGTACAAATGGGTTGATAGGCATGAGATACCTATTGAGTTCTGGCAAGTGTGTGTATGCGTGCATTCTATATATCTGTAGGGAACAGCATTCCGAGGCCACATACTCCTATTACAATATGCATTGCCGCACAGTAGTACAGATAGTGTTGCTGCTGCTCATAGGTGAGGCATGACAATGCAACACCCTACTATGCCTGTGGCATGTGCATTAGATGCATATCCCCGTTGTACCACTGTTGTGATATACAATGGGTTGTATTGCAGTCATGGGCAATGATGGTGGGTATGTCAGAGTGTCATCATGGGTTCCAGGGAGTACAATATCCACTGGGGGGTGTGGGTGCTGTGTACACTGTCATTACACCATGGTACATGTGGTATATGTCCCATGTACCACTGTATGCTGACCATTTTCACCATCAACTATATAGGTAACTGATACCACAATCCAGCCCAGTTATGCATGTGCTGTGTGCAGCCTACCTGTAACACATTGGACACACGGACAAGTTAGTTAGCACCAATAGGCCCACGTCTCAGATTTGTGTCTGTTAATGTGTATATGATTGTATGTCACACTATGTATTATCCATAAACAACCATTACATCCCCCATTACCATACTGTACATGTCTGGGGATGTTCTGCATGTAACATGTAACCTGGAACACACCTCACCCTAAACGGTGTGTGGTGTGTGCAATGAAAGTCACACAGTGCAGTAGCACTACATACCTTGGTAGGGATCTATTCTCAGAGTTGCCAAGTAAGAGTGTGCATGTATGAGGATGAGTTTACATCAGGATACAGATTATACACATCCCAGTGGGTCACCTGTCCATGTGGCACAGGCAATAACTGTTATACAAACCTGTGACATGTGTTCAACTGTACCCCGGATATGTCAAAGCCATGGTGTCACCACAGTGCCATACCCCTTGTGGAATATGACTGCAGACCATCCTCCTGCTGACACATGTACACCTACAACACAAATGGATAACATTATGGAGACCACAGTCACCCAGTGTTACTAACAGCTATAATGCATCATTGCTGGATGTCTACACTACCTCACATGTATGCACTATACATTACTCCTGACAGCATGTTACACTGCGGTACATCGGTACACTGTAGTACAGTCACTTTGTGCATCAGAACCGTTTTAGCCTGTCCCTGTTTCGATGATATGGATGACAGGGATGTGTCACAGGTATTATTATATGCACAGGGTGTGTTGTTGGTTTACCAGAAGCCGAGGATGGGCCATACATTTGACACCATGTGTGTGGGTGAGGGATGTAGTGAGTTGAACTGGGCATGGTAATGTGGTGTGTGTAGGTATGGGGTTGCCCTATGTGTGTTCGTATAGTGTGTTGGGTATGCATGCACATAGTTCTGCCATGTGGCTGCCCTATACAGGTGTTTATTGACAGCTGCAGACCATACCTGACAGGGTGCACAGTTCACCGTCTCTGGCCATGGACACGTGGACTGTGCCTGCCAGGGGTTCCTTGTGCATGTCCAGGTACAGGCCTCGATGTGCTACTCTCCCCTGATGGTGACAGATGTCCTCTGAAACCAGGTCCCTCCCGGGACTGGCCAGGACTAAGACCTCATGGCCTGCTGTGGTGTGGTGTGGACAGAGCATCTCTCAGTGCTGGGGATGGTACTGCCACTATGGGAGCGCCTTGGTGTCCTAGCACATCCATGTTGACCACCAGCTGTTGGTGTTGCTGGCCTACGTACACATGGCCTTCGGCACATTCTCACTACATGTTCAAGCATGGAAAAACCACGGACAATAAGGACCATCATATTACCAAACCATCTATCCATGTCCTCGGTATGAGCACGGACGGCACCAGACAGTTCATGGAAGTTGTCACTTGCAGACATGAGAGCAGCCCTCTGCAGCCTCAGGCCCAGTCTGGCATACGGTTCCACATATACCTGCGCCTCCATGACAGCCTGAAACATGCACCTGGTGGTACCAGTTGTGGCGCTTCTGCCAGTGGCATGTTGACCAGTGGCCCTACCATGAGCACCCTGAGATATCTGCCTATGTGATGCCCTGCTGGACATCCAGCTATGCCTGCTGTGACCAGACACAGTTGGCATGGATACCACACTCTCCTTTGCACTGCCACCAACCAACTGTCCCGCCACTATTGCCACTGGTGATGGGGTATGTATAGGCACTGAAACTGTGTGCAGGGTTGGGGTGGCTAAGAGGGGGATGTCAAATGATGTCGCTGTTTTGGCCCCTGACAACCCCACCTGTGCCTCAACAGTACTATCATCATCTTTATCAGATTGCATGCACAAGGGACTCTGACCCACCTTACCACCTGTGCGGAAATCAAGAAACGCACTTTAAGAACTGTACAGCATTGCATAACAGTACACACACACACACACACACACACACACACACACACACACACACACACACACACACACACACACACACACGCACACACATTCCACCTTAATGCCTACCTGTCTGTGATTTTACAGACAGTCTTACATTTATTCCCGTAAGTTCCCCATCCTGCATCACACTTGGTAACATACACTTATTAATACCACTCATTAACGTATCATTTCTCTAAATGCCTAGAAAAGTGATCACAACACAAGACCTCCATTACGTCCTTGACCTGAGTGAAGTGGTTCACCCTGTGAATGTCCAGACATCATGAGCATGGCCCCTATATGTGAGGGGCTACTACGTTCACTCAATAATGTCACGCACTGGAGTGTCATGTGTTAGTATTGCTCAGTACATGCCAGATATACTGCTCAATCAACCTATCACGTGTCAACTGTACTATATGGATACACTCCCTGGTGTTGTCTAGTAATTCCCCAATGCATCTGTAGTGCTGCATACATGGGTTGTCAGTCACCTCTATGCTGAATGCAATATTAAGGGTATACCTGGTGTCTACTTTCCCTCCCAATGCATGTTCCGTGCTACAGACCTTATTATACTATTAGCTGTCCTGTGATTACATATCAGACAAGTATTTCTGGTGTGTAACGTGTCAGTCTATGTACTGCATGATCCCAAAGTGAAGCACTGCTGTATGAACAACCCCACAATCACACATTTGCATACATGGACACCCACACAAATACACACACATGTACACACACATCCTACATGCATCAACCTTCATCCACTTCATCAGAGTGAGCCTACAGACAAAATAACCACACACACACACACACACACACACACACACACACACACACACACACACACACACACACACACATATATACACACACACACACACACACACACACACACACACACATACATGTGAGTTTGAACAAAGATAGTACACACAGTCCTCCCATTACCCATCTGTCAACATGCATGACATGGTACAAAACAGCATGCAGTGCAGCTATAGTCAATACATGCAAGCAACAGTATACATGTGTGTGATGCATGGGCTGTGTTAGTAGGTGATGCCCTTTCCAATGGAAACCACTGCACTCATGTAAACAGTATTGCTGTGCACCTGTTCTGCACCCGTGCCATGTACTGTGCACCAAACCTCACAGGTGTACAGCCCATTGCTGAATGTGTAGTACTGTGTCAGTTATGTCAGCTCTAATGCTCACAGCCCCTATGATTTTCAGCAAAACATACCTGGGTTGATATGTGGACAGATGTCATTTGTGAATGCCTGATGTCTGGTTTACAGATTTCAACATCAGTGGACCATGTATGACCAATCCAATATTATTACACTGACAACCGTCAGACCATACCATGGCTATGGGGAGTGTACACACCCTTACTGATATGACACACCCTTCCTTGATCTGCCATGGGACCACATCACCACATATATTAACAGTACATGAGCCTGTTATGTGACATATGTCCTGTACATTCACATGCAGTGTCCATAAAATGTGTTAGGTGTGCGGATGCTGACCGCGATGCATACACTCCATGTGTGCATATGTGTGCACACCCTTATTATGACAGTTTGTTGCACCTATTGTTATGTGTACTACAGCAGTCACTCTTCCTGGCAGGGGTATACTAGCATGGGCCATCTGCATTTGCCAGTGTATGGTCAGTCTTCACTACACATGCCCCCGAAATCTGCATGATTGCAAGGTCTACTCATGTGCACATCCCTTGGTGTTCACACACTGCCATCACTATTGCTGTGGGAGTAGGGTTATGTCTGCCACAGTTCCTGAACCTGACTGTGTGCAGATACAGCCATTCTTAGCATCCTTAGGATCCCTGCTGCAGTGCACTGGTATGTTATGCTGAGACCCCTCCCCACCTTCAGCCTTTTTTGTACATGCTTAAAAATTATGGCCTACGCATGTGTGTCAGTTTGCAGTGTCCCATACACTGAACACCACATGTTACAGCCTAGTCCCAGCTAATAATGTGGACCACAGTAATACATTATGCCATAGTGTAGATCTGTAACAGTTGCCATTGTAATATTGGTATATACACTGTTGTTGCACTGTATAAGGGTGATGCTTCACACATGTCCCTACTGTAGGCCATATGTCCCACCATTATGTTAATCCCTGTGGGCACATTTTGCAATGACAGGATGCTAGTTATCTTGCAGGTGTCTAACATACCCTTCCAATACCCCATCATGGTCACCACTGTGATGCAGTGCATTTAACAGCAACAATACATCAACATGTACAGCATGCATTATGGGTAGGTGTGTTAGATCTGTGCATGGAATATACCATAGCCATTACATGCCGGTGTATTGGCAAGCATCAGCATAAACCATACTCACTAGCTACAGGCTGCTGCCTTGGTAGTATACTGGAGGGACCTACATAAGAGTGTGAGAGATGCAATGTCAGTGGCCACAGCTGTGGCATTGCTACAATGTGGCTGCAGCATTACAGTACATCAACAGTACAAGTCCACAATGCTACCGCTTAGGCACATCTGTTTATTACTACTATGCAGCAACAAACTATATATATGACATGCCAGATATTCATGATCTACCTGTACAGATGTGGAAGCATATGCAACAGTGGTCTATGGAAGTGCCCTGTGGCCTTACCTGCACCCCTCAGCCTGTGTGTGGGTAGCACCCACTTCCACAATGATGTCTGGCAGTTGTTGGCTGTGCAGACGGGCAGGTGCCATGAGGCTGGCAAGGTGCTCCTCAACACGTGTCGGGGGGATAGATGTCATGACCCCCCCCCTGTTGCGGGGTGATCCCCTCGGACTGCAGCAGCACACTGACGGGCATTGCAAAGCAGGTCAGAACAATGATGCCGGACGTGCTCATAACTGCAGTTATGCAGTCCATCATTGACCCTGTGAACTAGGTCATTCCACAGGGTGGTCCACTCCTGCTGCACATGGGCAGCTCGGCCAGACAAGACAGAGTAGTGCTGGATGAGATAGTTCAGCACAATGTCGTTTTCAGCTGCTGAATATGCAGGTAGGCGTCCATGTGACATCTTGCCTGAAAGACATAAAGATAAAAACAGGTCTGAGCAACATATACAGCAAGGTTATTATAGTTCTCAATACACATCTCTGTCACCCCCCCTCCATATCAGTGACAACAAACTGTTCACACAACTCAATAGGTATGGCTACAGCTTACCTACCAGTGAGACATATATTGTATTGTACCACATTTTGTGCTATGTGTTTGTAGCCATGTTCCCTGTGTGGACAATATCATTGCTGGCCTGTTACAGACTATTCACCTGCATGCCATTGTCAGGGCCACTATAGTTCCATATATGCATGTGGTATGCTTGCTATGTGATTGCTGCACATCTGACATTCTGTGCTATTGGGGATAGCTATGCATACTGTTGGACATTGTAGACTATTACTCCCCACATATGTTCTATAACAGTGACACAATAGCATATTTAGGGAATATTTGTCAACAGAACCACCTCTACAACCTCATCTGGCCATGTTACCAGGCCACATCACATGTGGGACCCACCCTGGGGCCTCCTCATGTACTGGTCCAGCACTACCTTCAGGTGGAACCACCTCAGGGAATGCTATCCCCCCACCACTGGGGGCATATACAGACATGATCCTGTCACCCGAGGTCAGGTCCAGGGTCTGTTCCATAGAGGGCTCCACAGACACATGTGGGATGTGCTATATCACCTTGAGGCACCCAGTACATATTCACAGGGTCCACATGCTCCTCCTGCTCAGCCTCCAGGCCAGGCACCTTCAGGGCCGTGGACTGCTGTTGTAAGTAGCAATGGATGGGAGGCTTGTTCCCATTGTTTCCATATGGGGGCCCATGGGGCTTCTACATCGCAGACCACACACACCATCCAGGGTGTTTATCCACCACATGTGTCATATACCACCCCTGTAGGCTGTCCTCTATATCTACCAACCCAGACCACCTCCACAAATAAACCTGCCATACTTCCCCATATTTCCATTCCCTACATCACAGACAAGGGCAAAGTGGTCCCAACAAGGGGTTCACATGTGACATACCCATCCATGTTGCACACACTTACAGCTGTATATATCTGTGTGTATTGCTATGTGTGCTGTTCCCTCGCACATAGCCTGCAGCACTGTGGTGGTAATATAGGGGACATGTATTTACATACATATGTGTGTGTGTGTTTGTATATATGTAGACATGCGCATATAGATATATATATATATATATATATATACATATATATATATATATATATATATATATATATATATATATATATATATATATATACAGGTATATATTATGCTGTATATATGTGTCTACATATGGGTATCTGTATACCTGTAGACATATATGTATATCTATCTATATATATCTATATATATATATATATATATATATATATATATATATATATGGGCCTACTTCATATGACTGCAAGCTCATATGATCGACAACCATTTGACTGACAGCAAAACACTGAAAGCTCAAAACACCTAAAGCTCAGATGATCGACACTCATAACATCGACACATGAAATCCAAAGCATTATGCCCTTTCCCCACTGTAGCGCGACCCTGGAGTAGGAATAAATAGTTGGGGGGTGTGAGGTCAAAGACCCCTACATATGTCATAAATTTTAAACATACATATGGATACTTTTAACAGAATTGACTATATTCATGTAAATAATTTGGGAGGCTTAGACCCCCACTCCCCCCAATGTGAGGGGCTGTGCCCCCATACCCCCCTAACTTTTTATTCCTACTCCAGGGTCACGCTACAGTGGGGAAAGGGCATAATACTTTGGATTTCATGTGTCGATGTTATGAGTGTCGATCATATGAGCTTTAAGTGTTTTAGGCTTTCAATGTTTTGGTGTCAGTGTTATGGTTGTCGATCATATGAGCTGTCAGTCATATGAAGTAGACCTATAGATGACCATAACACTGACACCAAAACACCGAAAGACTAAAACACCTAAAGCTCATATGATCGACACTCATAACATTGACACATGAAATCCAAAGTATTATATATATATATATATATATATATATATATATATATATATATATACTGCAGTGGTGGTGCTGTGGTAGCGTTGTCGCCTCACAGTTAGATGTTGCCCATTCGATTCTCAGTTAGAGCGTCTTCTGTGTGGTGAAGGTTGAAGTTTGTGCATTAGGCCCGGCAAGCCAGCACGTAAAACTCTACTGCCAATCATTAGCGGACTGGAGTTCCGCTGTGGCGACCCCTAACCGGGAAAAGCTGAAACACATAAACAAACAAACATATATATATATATATATATATATATATATATATATATATATATATATATATATATATATATATGTATATATATATATATATATATATATATATATATATATATATATATGGGGTACATTCAGACATCAGGTCCACAATCTCAAAACTCCTTCCTGCACAGCTGCACTGTTCTGCCTTGCTAAATCACAGACAGATGCCACATATGGACACAGCCTAACATTAGGGGGGTATATATAAGGCCAGATTGCAGGTAACCCTATTACACACGCATGGCATTTTAGCATGCTACAACACATGTTAACCTGAGTGTCCTGCAAGTGGTGGGCTCTGGAATCCACGTGTCCATCATTATGGCATTACTTCCACCACCGGTTATTGGCCACAGTAATATACATCCCTTCCATTACACATGACACGCTATATTGGCATACATCTTGTCAGTCGGTGCTGCTCTACACAGGTGATGGGTATGGCCCACTACCCACAGGGACAGACTCTAATGCCCATAGCAGTTATTCAGCTGAAGATCATTACAACAGCAACACCTGATGGCACATGCATATCATTCCACATCATCTACTCCAGTATTATGGACCAACTACTACAGTCAATTACATGTCTTTATACTTCAGATACCTGTTGTTGGGATGCGGTCTGTTGTGGATAATGTCCTTGTAGGAGGTAATTTTTTTTCACTCCTTAGCCTGCTTCCTTTGTTTTCTTTTTTGGTGTTGTTGTGGTTCTGGATCTGTTGTATGCTTTCTGTTTGTTTTCTCTTTCTCTCTCTCCATGTCTCTCTCTCTCTCTCTCTCTCTCTCTTTCTCTCTCCAGTAAATGGATTAAGCTGCTTGGAATAGGTTGCAGCATGGCTTTTGTGGGTGATGCACATGGTCAGGTGATGGCCTCTGCACCAATCAGTGTCCTCCACTTGCTACCTGCATGCAGCATGCTGTATAGTACTTCCAATTACCACTGTCATGGCAACCAACTACTATAACTCCCTACAGGATGTGGGTGTGGTCCCTTTACCTTTACTGTATGGTGGACATCCTTCCTGTGTGTGAGCTCCAGTGTTACAGCCAGCAGGTAGCAATACCTCTTGCAAGAGACCTTGCACACTCAGGCCAGCTACATATTTGTATGAGGTTCCAGAACTACAAACAGAGTGTGAGTACTGTTGTTGTGTGCATTGTATAGCACCAGCATTACAGGGTTTGTTTGTACATACTAGTTTAACACAGACTGCAGTCTGTCTGCATAGCTCTCAACTGTGTGCCTATCCACTTGATGGCCAGATGTGTGCGTGTTATGTTTTGCCTGTCCACCACACAGGTCTTGTGTCAGATATATCACTGGCTGTGTGTGTGTTGAGTGCTATCAGTACATAGCTACATCCATTTGTGTTTCTGACTTCATATTCCTGACTAAGGGTATGTTTCAGACTATCCTGTAACACCAGTGACTTGCATAGTGTATGACAACACTGTTTCACATATGGGCCTGTGTCCAGCCTCTGTCCTCCACCTACATACCAGGCTTTGTCCATATGACATGCTGTCAGGGGTTGTTATATACTGGCCTGTGAGTATGTTATGCTGCCATTCCTGCCATCATTCCACTGCTGTTGCGACCCCCACACATATTGTGGGGTTGGGTCCATATATGTGTGGGCTTCTTCTGCACAATACATGTGTGCCCTTATGCAGTCCAGAGGCCAGTGTATGTAACAGTGGTATATGGCCCTGTATGTCATTCTATGGGGGATGCACCATAACTATCCTAGGCTGTTACAACATGTGATGGGTATCAGGAGTAAGCTGTCTTAAGGTATCTGGATGTACATTACCATACAATTCACCTTGGGTAAATGCAGGCCTACTGCTTCCTGCCATACTGACTGTTCTGTTTGTCACTGTGATTGTGATGGTTTCAGTTATGCCTTGTTATAACAGATACATCCCATTGTGTCAGCTGAGGTCTTTACCACCTAGGGAATGTGTACAGAGTGTAGAGGCTGCTGGACTATACATCTGCATTACTTACTGCTGATTAATTGTTATCCTGTGGCCCAGTCTGTCTTTACTGTTGTATTACTTGAAGGCCTTGACCTGCACAGCAACATATGTAATGCTTTCCAGAATACTGTATTAATTTATCTGTTTGACAGTTGCATTAGTCTGTTTATATGTATTTCAGAGTCTAAACAGCTATATGACATGGCATATACAACTGTAATAGTACACACATAAAATCTTTCTCATGTATGCAAACCTGTGTGTGGTGTTATAACCTTTAACCCCTCTGTGGGTATATGTTGCAGATAACAATTGTCTTTTGTATGGGTGACTCATACAGTGTCCAGTTGGCAAGGCGGCAACTGTAGGCATACTGGCTGTTCCATATGGTGTGCACCCTCTAAATATGTATCTTCATATACATATCTCTCTGTGTGTATGTGTAGTTACATATATATCTATAATATATGTATATATATATATATATATATATATATATATATATATATATATATATATATATATACATATATATATATATATATATGTGTGTATCTGCATATATGTGTCTGTGTATAAGTATCTTAGGAATGTTTATTGCTTCCACATTGTATATTCCTTATGGTAGCCAGACTGTACTGCATGGTATGTTATTGATACCAGCCTGACATCATAGAGCTGGGACGGATTACTGTTAACATCTTGTGCCCATGTTGTGTCAGGTCCTTGGTTATGGGACTTGCAGCAGTCGGTACTGTATTTCAGGGCAGACCTGTTTGGCTGTGGGATGGGGGATATGAATACGTAAAAGATGTATGTTGCTTGGGCCCCCTCACCCCCATTAATGGTGCCTGTGGTCATATATGCATTTGTTATGTTCTCTTTTATATATATAGATATAATACATATGTATATATATATATATATATATATATATATATATATATACATACACACATATATATATATATATATATATATATACATATATATATATATATATATATATATATATATATATATATATATATATATATAGATGTGTGTGTGTGTAGACATACATATGTAGACATATATATCTATAGATGTATGCATATGTATATATATATATATATATATATATATATATATATATATATATAGATATTTATATTGTTTGTGTCTTTCAGCTTTTTCCTGGTTAGGGGTCGACACAGCGGAACTCCGGTCCGCTAATGATTGGCAGTAGAGTTTTACGTGCTGGCTTGCCGGGTCTAAAGCACAACCTTCAACGAAGGAACGCCCATTCATGCATGTCGCCACACAGAAGACGCTCTAACTGAGAATCTAACGGGCAACATCCAACTGTGAGGTGACAATGCTACCACAGCAAACCAGCACGTAAAAATCTACTGCCAATCATTAGCGGACCGGAGTTCCGCTGTGGCGACCCTTAACCGGGAAAAGCCAAAAGACACAAACAAACAAACAAACCAAAGACTTCCTATGCCAATTATATGAATGGTTCAATTGTCATAAAGTGGAGAATGTGCTAATATTGATTTGTACTGCCATTTTAATGGCGCAACAGTTGAAGCAGTCAAACAATATTTGTGTGAAAATAGTGACTTTCCTGTGAGAAAAACCAGAACAGTTTGCACTTTATTTGATCTAGTTCTCAATAATAATGTTTTTGTTTGGTGATGTGACCATGAAGTACACAAATTATTACATGATATATATATATATATATATATATATATATATATATATATATATATATATAGATATAGATATATAGATATGTATATATCTATTTAGATATAAATATATATACACACACACACACACACACATACATCTACATGTATAAATAGATTTCCTGTACTGTTGAATGACTGTGCTGGATGATATGTTTGTGAAAACATCAGGATTGTGTATATCTGACATGGCTTAGTGGTAAATCACTTTGGCTATGGTGTGCAGGGTCCAGGGCTCGAGCTTTCCAGAGGTTGTTTATTTTGTTGCTGGGCAGAACAAGGGCCATTGGATACATAGTAATTAAGGCACTTTTAAGCAGTTGCAAGCAGGTTTGCGCAGGTTTGCACAATGGTAAGCACCGCTAACTTCCAGTTACAGTTTCTTATACTCAGCTTCTAAATTGCTTAACCTGTGTAGGCATTGCTTTCCCCTGCGCAAACAGACCTAAACCCGCTTACTGCTGCTTAAAAATGCTTATTTTCACTTACCCCCATGCTAATTACTTTAAAAGAAATGAAAAAGGGTTGATAGGAAAGTGGTGAAAAAGGGGCACAAAGAGGGAAAGACAGTAGAGAAATAAGTTAGGAATGTGCAGGAAGGGTGTAGGGAAGGTCCATAGCTGCCCATTTCTTCTACAGCAACATCTGTGCATATACACTGAATTTGGAGATAGATTTGGAGAAGGGCGAGGACAATAATAATATAATGTTAAGCCAGTTAGACCAGATTACATGTGTCCAGTGGACATGTGTATGAAATGGACAGCTATGTATTGGGCGAGATTTTTTTGGGGGAACAGATTGCCCTTTTTTTTTCAGGTGAGTTTGGGATGGGTTGGGATGTTTGGGAGGAATAGTAGGTATATTTGGGGAGGTAGGTTGGGTAGGTTAACAGACAAGACAAACAAGATGCATACATGGGTAGTATATGACACATGTGGGGGGTAAACACCTTGATGGGGGGGTGTTGGGAAATCAGAGCCCATGAGCCCCCTAGTGGAAACAGTGGGACTGAGATCCCCACCCATGGGCAGTCACCACTGCACCTTCACAGCCCTGATGGTGGCTGTGCTGGGGACTGAGTTGGAGAGCCAGGCCGACCCTATATTCGTGACACAGGGCCCTCAAGCTGGCATAGCAGATCACCAAACTCCCTGTGGAGCCCACTACGCACCACGCCCTGGACCTGGTGACACGTGGCAGTGTCCTGTCTGTGCCCACTCCCGGGGGAGTGAGCCCCATCACTTGATGTGGTTCCACCTGAAGGTGGTGCAGGACCAGCGGATGAGGAGGACCTGGGTTGGGCACCAGGCATTCTGTTGCCTGGTGCCATGGCCAGATGAGGTGGGACAGGTGGGTCTGCTGCACCCGCATTCCCATACGTGCCATGGTGTCTATATTTTATCAACATATGTGGGTTAGTAATAGTCAACACATTCCAGGATTAGGTATAACACCATGCATAGATATTCCCATTAACCCCAGATATGGAACAGTTGCAAAGCAAACAGAACACATGCATATATGGGACCACAGTGGTAATTACAACAGCATACAGGTTCATTGATGGCACCATGCCACCATTGTGGGAGTATTTCAACATAGCACATGCATAGAAACAGATTTAAATAATTATCAAACAATAGGACATATGTCCCAACGTTAGAGTTAAGTCAGCACATACCAATTGATTTGGGTATTTAGTTTATTGCTGCAGATATGGTGGGGGGTACAGAAAAATGTCAATTAACAACTAGTATATTCCTGTAGTTTGCATTACTTTCCTAGTCAGTGCTGTTATCTGTACCTTACAAATATTAGTACACTACCCTATTTCCTTACTTTGGACAGTGGTATGGCTGTCAAGAACTATATACATTAACTGGTTTTACCTGCAGTATATACCTCTTACCTGGTATACCTGTGGAGGAATTGTTTGTTAACACTAATTGTTTCTACACATACTCCCAGATTCCAGGTTGATGTTATGCACATACCTGTCCATCTCTTTTTGCACAGACTCTGGGCATGTCTTAACCACATGCAGGTGAACCGGGACATATTTTGACTATTGCCCTCTTAAACCTTTAGTGAATTACAACACTCTTATACAGGATTTCCTAGACAGTTCTATTATGTAGCACAGTGTGGGTGACGGTGATGAGTGATACCTCATTATTCAGAGCAAATGTAACACTAACAATGCCATACAAAAACAAAGTACACAATTCCAGTACAGGATATCAATCTTTTATTTCTAGGCACAGTGTCTGTATCTGACAGACCTGTGGGAGCAATGTTTGTTAGCACTACCTGAATGTTGCCACACAAATTACCAGATTCCACATTAATATTATGCACATCCATCTCACTCTGTTACTGTACACACTCTGGTCACAGCTTGATAACATGGGGGTGTAGATGGGACATACTTGGCTTATTACTCTTATAACATTTTGGGGAGTTGCTAGAGTGACAAGTTTCTTCTCATAGATGTCTCTCAATCAGTTGTATTTATTGTTTGCTGCCTAAATGTCTGGGATCATCCCACTGATTTCCCAGAGTGACCGGCAGAAGATATGGGCCGATTTACTGGACATTCTGGACATATCTGTACAGTTGTGGGGTATGACTCTGTATGCAGCCTACTGCCACTCCGAGGATTTGAACCATGGCTATGTGTGCTAAAAATACAACAGTTCACATCTCAGTTGAGTGTGCTATTTGGATTTTGCTGTCTTTCTTTTCACTGTTTTCTGTCTATGTCTCTCTCAGTTGTACTATATGACCTTTTGGGATTACACCAGTCAGATACAGACATTCCTACACATTTTATTTATGTAGCACAGTGTGGGTAAGAGTGCTTAATACAACAGTACTATCAAGTGATTTCAAATCTACATTACCATATAATACCAGAGTAAACACATGCAGTCCAGCAGTTAGTCCTTTATTGTCAGGCTATTATGCTTTTATTTACATACAACCTATATGAGACTCATCCTGCTATATTCTCTGGTGTATGCAGTACATGCCTTAAACAATACAGGTTTTATACAGGCAATTAACTTACTACAGCTTTTAGATTTATTTCCTATGACAGTACATGCAAGAGTATTACCTGCCTCGCATTGCAATCGGTCCAAGCGACATCCTTGGGCCTCCTGGTTCGTAGCCCATTCACTTGCCGCTGTGAAGGACATAAGAGGAATATTTAGCCATACCCATCCATAATGTACATGAGCTGGCAATGATTAAACAGGTAGTGGACTGATACTTACACATGGCTGGGACCTTCCCTGTCTTCCTAGCCTCTTAGATCCACTGATCCAAGAGATCCCCCTTTCGCAGCTTCAGGTTGGCTTAGTGATGCCTGATCTGCTCACCAGTTCGTGGTATGCCAGTGGCACTGGTGAGGTCAAGGGGCGAGACGGTCCCAGGTTTCCACTTTATATTAGAAATCCTAGTACTGGCCCTGCAGCAGTCTCTAATCATGGTCTTTCACAAGGAGTGCCGCCATGACTCTGGACTCCTGGATGCCCCAGCACTGTGCCTGAAAGAGCATACCCTTCCCCATTCCAGAAATATTGCCTAAAGGGGAAGCTACAACCAGTTATGAGATGTATTCCTGATTGTTGCATTTAAATAGGGCCAATTTCCCTCACTTTGCCATGATTGGATGGTTTTGAAAATGCTAAACTATGGGCTGACCTCCTTACCTAAGGTTGGCATTGTTTAAAGGGGTATACCAATGGGCAGACCGAGTTAGCTGACCTACACATTGCTTACACCTACTAAGCTGGGCTGTGCAATGCTTAGCATTGCTTAATATTTCATTTGCATTATATTTGCTTTTTGGCATTGATTTATTATTCGTTACTTGTTATATATGTGTTTGGTATCCATAATTCATGTGCACGTACATTGTATGGGGTCCTTGTGTTTATTAGGGGATTTCAACACATTATTACAATGACACCTCACCTCTGGGCTTACTGCAGTATTCCAGCATATTTATGTTATGTAGTAGGTTATACAACATAAAACTGTATATAGATTCCTTTCACATGCTCAGTTTGATTTTCCTATAGTGAAGATCTGTTTGGTGATACCTCAGTCTTATGTACTGCTGTGATGGCTTAGTGGTTAACTACTGTGACTATAGTGTACAGGGTCCTGGGCTCAGGTTCTGCAAAGGCTGTTGATTTTGTGTCTGGCCAGAACAACGGCTGTTGCATACAGAGTGATTAAGGCAATTTTAAGCAATTGTAAGTGGGTTTGTACGGGTTTGCACGACAGTAAGCTATACTAACCTTCAGTGAAATATGCTTACAGAGAGTTAGCTTCAATGTAGTTTAACCTGTGTGCGCATTGCTTTCCACCGTGCAAATAAGCTTAAGCTCACTTACTACTGCTTAAATATGCTTACTCCCACTTAGTAGTGTTTACACTTGCTTACTAGTGCTTACTCCTGCTTACCACTGCACTAATTTAGACAGTAATGTCTAATGGTTCTTGGGAATATACTGTATGGAGTTATCATTCATTACACATTTTACCTTCCATTTGTATCCATGATTCCTGTGTACATATACTGTATGGGGCACTTGTGATTATCTGTGGACTTAGCAACATTATGAGACTGACACCTCACATCTGCATTTAATGCAGTACTCCACTTCACAAATGTATGTTATTTAGTAGGTTATGCAACTAAAAATATTGGTCATAAAGTGGTTTGACATGGAAAATGGAATGTACTGGAGTGGGACTGGAACCGTGAATGACTGCTCGTAAGGCACATGCACTGTCCACTACACTATTGCTGTACTGCTTCATTTGCATATATATTGCTTTTTGCCTTCTTGTGCCATTTAAGCTGCATTAACCATAGTTAAGCGATGGGCAAACCCATGCACCTTCGGTTAAATTTAATCTATTTCATAAAAAAAAATCTTTATATTTGATGTTTTAACTATTGCTCTTGTAAATGTGGGGGATATTGCTGGGGGTATGCGAACACCTATGAATGGTCTCGCTCATTCTTTTATTAATACTCTGCTGTTCTTCATTGCAGGGGGTGTATATTCTGAGAGTTCTGCTCACAGACATGCCCCCTGCACTTGTACATGCTCCGTGTATGTTTAGGAGCTCAGGCAGCGCGCCTTCATTAATATGCATGGCACGCTGCCGTCTTGCTCCTAAACAGCTGCTTCAGTGCAGGGCTAAGCTAGTCCTGCACGGTAGGATAGTGAATCCAGGGGATAGGCTGTGACTGTTTTTTCACTCTATTGAGTAGCAAGATAATTCATTTAAATCTAGAAATGTATAATTTTATGATTTAATTTAATGAGTTAAAGGATTTTTAGATATTTTGACATTTATCATATCAAGGGTGTAATACAAATTTAAGATATAGAGACTTGTACTTTTAAAAGTAATTCAGAGCCTTTCTTAGAGTTATAAAAATGCATATATTTTTCAGCAAGATAAATATATATATGCATTGATTTTCCTATTGTATAAATTGTTGGTAAGATTAGAATGCCTTTCATCTGTAAGTTTACAGATAACTTTATCTTTCCACGTCCCACTCTATTGTACTTATGTATTTAAAGATTTAGTTATAATAATGTTAAAAGAGCAAATCATTTAGAAATATTTAATAGATAATTATATTACTATTACATTGATGCATATGTATTAGATTATTTGTCAGATTATTTACTATTTGTGATCAATAGAAGAGGATTATTAAGCCTTTTAAGAAGTATTGGAGAAATAATTTTTAATGGCAAAATATACAACTAAGTTAGTCGTCTCATCATCTTTTAGCTTATATATAATATTATATTGTGGTAGCTTTTGGCTAGTTTTTGATTAAATTTTATGTCTTAGTAGAAAGATAGTTTGGTAGTTTGTTTATTCAGTAGAAAAACCAGGAGCTTTGGTATCCATGGTAGTTTGTGTTTTATTAGTAATATATGTAGCTACAGTTGCAGATTTGTTTGATTTTTTTTAGTAATTAAGTATGTATAAAGAAAGAATTCACATTCCATTGGAGGAATGCATTAGAGTTTTATATACAGGAACATTATGGCAAGTAGATGTATCATATTATTTCTTGGTAAAATAAATATTCTCAAATACACTGTATGTATAGTTTTAATATATTGTCTAGTAATATAAATGGATTGAATAATTGCAACAAAATGAAATCATTAATGAAATGTTTAAAATTAAATAGAGGAGACATCATATTCTCAAAAGAGACTCACTTGACAGATAAAGATATGCAATATCTGAATAACTTAGGCTACAAAATGTTATCACCTGCTTATTTTAATAAAAAGAGAAGCGGAACTGCTATATGCTGGAGAAAATCTCCTATAATGCATAGGGTCATGGAATCTATTTCTTATTTGAAAATAATCTATTAATTATTTGAAAACAATTTATACATTTGTAGTAATTAAATATAATAAACTCTATACACTAGCTTATTAGATCCCTGAACTAGGTACAATAGTGGTTAAAGATCACTTAAGCATATAAATAAATAAAGACATAGGGAACTTGCAGACTTTGGATCCATCCCAGTTTGGCTTTGTCAAAGGCAGATCATGCCTTCTAAACTTGGTTGACTTTTTCGAAACAGTCACCAAAGCCATTGATGAGGGAAAGGCAGTCCATACAGCCTACCTCGATCTGGCGAAGGCCTTCGATACAATACCCCACTCGGGTATCATTGAAAAACTCATCAGCTTAAATGTTAACCCATACATCACAAGATGGGTTGCAAACTGGCTGAGTGACAGAACCCACAGGGTCAGAGTTGCTGGCGCCATGTCAGACTCAAAGCCTGTCACAAGTGGTGTACCACAGGGCTCAGTCCTGGGCCCACTCTTGTTTGGCATCTACTTTTCAAGTACAAGCAAACACAGGAGGGTTATGGCTGACAAAGTTTGCAGATGACTGCAAACTGGGCGCCATAGTAGGAAACACATCTGACACAGATATCCTTCAGAAGGGTCTCACAGAAACGGATAACTGGTGCCAGAGCCATGGCCTAAAGTTAAATGCCAAAAAATGCATAGTCCTACCCTTCGGGAAAAACAAGGTTACCCCTAGCTACCAAATAGGTGGCAATCCACTGAGCACAGAAGAAGTTATCAGGGACCTGGGGACCCAGGTTGATAGTAGTCTGTCATTCGACACCCATGTAGCTAAAGTAGTTAGGAAGACCTTCTACATTGCCCACCTTATCATGAAGGGATTCTCATCTAGATCAAGGGAGGTCATAGTCTCCCTATACTCATCACTCATCAGACCAATGATTGAGTACAATGCCCCATTCGGAATGTATCTGACCCGACACTTGCAGCAGCTGGAGAGGCCACAAAAGTTCCTCACCAAAAGGATAAAGGGTCTCAAACATCTGTCCTATGCTGCCCGACTGAAAGAACTCCAGCTCTATTCAGTCGCTTACCGCTTGCTCAGAGGTGACCTTTGCCTAACATACAACGCCATGTCAAACCCAGATTTGATGAATATGCTTCACCTCAAAAAATCTAGATCCGTCAGAGCCACAAGGGCGGGAGACTTAAACCTTGACATGACTATTAATAGGACGTGCTGGAGGGATAGATTCATCACCCAAAGACTCCCTATGCTGTGGAACAAAATCCCGGTATATGTGAGACAGAGCACCTCGCTGGCCTTGTTCAAGAGAAATCTTGACCAATGGATGGGAGATCGCAGATATACCCCAGGGATTACCTCAGTGTCACTGCTCGACAGAGGCACAGCAAAATAATGGGTATAGTTCCCCATACTAAAGGGGTGGCGTAAGCCACAAAACTATGGGCTAGGCTTGTAAATGCCCTCGGGCAGATAGCCTAGTATGAAGCTATGAACCTATAAACCTATTACAAAATTGCTGGAAGGATAGTTTAATTTTAACTTGAGATTTTAACTACTTATCTAGAATAGAAGATACGAGTGAACAGAAAAAAATTAAAATTCTAGCATCAGCTAAATGACTAAACAGATAGATTAGTAATAGTAATCTAATTGATTTAATAGTAAAAGCAGAAAAAGGATTGTTTTCAGTTATTATTCTTATGCTCATGGGATGCAAACTAGAATTGACAGGATTTATGCTTTCACAGATTTACTTAATAAAATTAATGATTTTTAAACTGCCCTTTATCTTTTCATAAAGCATTAATAATTTCAAACTATTTACAAAATTCTGATATATATCATGAAATTAAAAGAATTTAAGAGTTACCTCAAGGAACAAACTGAGCATTTTCTATCTTTCAGTGATGATGCTCAGGTTAGTAAAGCCATACTATGGGATTCCTTTAAAATGCATGTTAAAGACAGAATGGGAAGATGGTCTAATAATAAAATGAAAACGTGGGATAAAGAGTAATAATTATCTAATAATAATTAATATTAGAAATACAAGATGATATACATGAAGCAAGGTTTGAACAACAAAGAAGTTAGATAATATTGAAGTCATTAAAAACTAATGACAAAGTATCAAACGATTTTAACACACAAAGTGGAGATGGCTCTATTAAAATTAAAATTGCACAGTTATGTGAGAACTCCAAAAAATCTTCAGAGATTAGCTAACAGAAGTAGGATGTTAAACAACAAGGCAAAAAACAATAATATCTGAAATCCTCATACTAATAAACTTACTTCAGACAAAGAGGAAAGGCTTAATATTTTTTAAAAAATTCCATAAGGCTCTTAATAAAGATAAAACAATATCCCCGATGATTGCAAAAGTGATAAGTATTTAAAAAAATGTTACTTATTAACTTATTGATCGGCAAATTTCTCTGTTGAATAAGCCTATTCCCATAAAATAAGTTATTTTTTTTTAAAAAGGTAAACATGGCAAAGCTCCTGGGTTAGATGGTTTAAGTATGGAACTATGTAGTCTGCTTCCATTAAATATTTTAGAAATACTGAGCAAAGTTTTTATGATAATTCAAAGTTACAAAATAATTCCTCACTTATGGAAATTTTCTGTAATCTCACCTATACCTAAACAAGTTAAAGATAGAAAATTAGTCTCCTCATATAGATCTTTCTCACAAGTAAAAGTATATTATAAAATATTTGCTTCCATCTTTGCACAGTACATAGAGTAATACATTTGTATTTAACATTTGTTAACCAGGAAAGTCCGACTTGGAATGAAGCCAATTTTCAGTGGAGGGCCAAGAAGAAATGCTCCAGATGCATGTCTTTGTAACGTGGGAAGAAACTGGTGCACCTAGAGGAAACCCACATGAACACAGGGAGGACATGCAGACTCCACACAGAAGGCACCCCAGCCGAGAATTGAACCGCAGAACTTCTTGCTGGGAGATGACACTGCTACCGCTGCACCACTACACCGTCCAATTTAATCTAATCTAATAAAGATCAAACAAGATTTGCAGTCTACAGATTAACTTATGACAATATTACAAGGGTAGCAACAATCTTAGATTTAGCAAAAGGAATAAACAAAAATTGGCTGTTATTCACTTAGGTACATTTTCCCAATTATATCTTCAGGGTATAGAATATCCACTTTGGGAAATATCCAATAAGCCAATAAGTTTTCCTTTAAAAAAAACCTCTCTGCTCATCTGCTAAATGCTTGGTTATGTGACTGCATATTTCCAAATGGCTGACTATCTACTTTTCTGTCTTTGCTTTTTACTTACATATTTTCTACTTCTTATAATCAGTCAGGACTATTGTGCTGTAATTTCATCATCCCCTGTTAACTAACTTTCATTCTCATTTCATACACAAATGTCTCCAGTACTATCTACTTTCCTAAGATCAAAGTACTGCTACTTTGGAATTTACTACACTGCTGCTACAAAGAAACCATCAGAAATTTAAAACTGCTTTTGATATTTGCTTACTAATTTATAAAATATATTTTTACCTCATTGTAAGATATGTTTATAGTGTATTGATGCCTGTATGCAATATTTTACTTGAAACATCTTTTGCCTAATTGTCATGCTAGCTCAGCTATGATGTAATATATACATTTTTTTTTTGTTTGTCATGGAACTTTTCTCCCTGGATCTCCCCTGAAAAGGGGTGTTTTGTGGCCCAGTTACACAGTCTCACTAAACAAATGCAATAAATAAAGCCACACAAGTAAATGTGCACTGTTTAGCCATGATTCCCATGGCATTAACCATTCTACCCTGCATTTTCCCATAGCTGGTCCACCTGGTGTTTCATTCCACCCCACCTTAGGAAAGCCAGTCCCTACTTCTTAAAACACATCTATATTACCCGATCAAACATTTAGGTTACCGAATGCCTAAATGTTGACCTGATAATATTGAAAAATTAAAACAGTGACCGGCCGATTTAATATAGGGAGTAAACTCCCTTGGCCGCTAAAAAAAAAAAAAAAAAAAAAAATTAAACCAAAATGAATTGGGGGGATTTGCCCCCCACACTCCCCCTAACTAAATATACCAACTCTGAGATCGGTCTACAGTTGGGAAAGGGGCAAAATCCACATAACAGTCAAGGGAATTCTTTCCCTGCATTAAATCGGCCGTTCTTGTTTTTTTGCTTTTGCTATTACCAGATTGACATTTAGGTATTTACTAACTTAAACGTTCAATCAAGTAATAGGAACCCTCTTAAAACCTATATTGGTGTGCCATTTCCTCGGTCATGTAATTATTGTGTCTCACCCATTGACCAAGCATCTTAAAAACAAATATGACATATATCTATATCTATATCTAATAACTCATATTATTTTCTATTATTCCAAATCTCCCATAATTATCCTTAAAAGTCCTTGCTTAAAACAACTGTATAACTATCCCCCTGATTCACTAATCTTCGGTGCAGGACTAACGAAGTCCTGCATAGAAGTGACCGTGTAGGAGCAGGATGGCAGTGCGCCAAGCATATTAATGAAGGTCTGCTGCCCAAGCTCCCAGGCTTACACGGAGCATGTACGAGTGCAGGGGGCGTGTCTGAGAGCAAAGCTCTCAGAATAAACACACCCCTGCAATGTAGAACAGCAGAAAGTGTTAAGAAAAGAGCAAGATCGCTCATAGGTGTCCGCATATCCCCACCAACAGTCCCCCATGTGTAGAACAGCAACAGTATATATAAATTAAATGAAGAAACCCTCTTATTTTTTTATTACAAATCCAAGTACAGCTAACCGTAGGTGTCCAGGTGTGCCCATTGCTTAGCTATGGTTAATGCAGCTTAAATAGCAGAAAGAGGATAAAAAGCAAAATGTATGCAAATAAAGCAGTACAGCAATAGTGTAGTGGGCAGAACATTGACCTTACAAACATTCATTCCCGGTTCGAGTTCCGCTGCAGTGCACTTTATTTTACATGGCAAAGCATGTTATAACCAATTCTTTTGTTGCGAAACCCACTAAATAAAACATATTTATGAACTAGAGTACTGCAGGAAATGCACATGTGAAGTATCAGTGTCATAATGAATAAGGCACTAGTAAGCAGGTTTAAGCACAAATAAGCAGTAGTAAGCATATTGTAAGCACTAGTAAGTGTGTTTAAGTGCGTCTGCACAGGGGTAAGCACTAACTACACAGATTACGCAATATGGAAGCTAATTGAATATAAGAAAGAGTAACCAGAAGTTAGCAGTACTTAGCTCCTCGCAAACATGTGCACACCCGCTTACAACTGCTTTAAAGTGCCTTAAACACTCCGTATCAAATGGCCCATGTTCTGTCCAGCAACAAAATAAACAGCCTCTGCAAGGCTCAAACTCAGGACCTTGTACACTACAGTCACAGTAGTTAACCACTAAGCCATCAGAGCAGTACATAAAAATGAGGTGTCAACAAACAAATCCACACCATAGGAAAATCAAACTGAACATGTGAAATGAATCAATGTACAGTGTGATGTTGTATAACCTGCAACATAACATAAATATGTGAACTGGGGTACTGCAGTAAGGCCAGGTGTGAGGCGTTATTGTAATAAAGTGTTGAAGTCCCCAGGACTCCATACAGTGTACGTACACAGGAATCACAGATACCAGACACAGATATAACATGCAACAAATAATAAATCAATGTCAAAAGGAAAATATAATGCTAACTAGATATTAAGCAATGCTAAGCATTGCACAGGTCAGCTTACGTGGTGTAAGCAATGTGTAGGCTGGCTAACTCAATCTGCCCAGTGGTATGCCCCTTTAAGCAATGCCAACATTAGGTAAGCAGATGTGCCCATAGCTTGGCCTTTTCAAAACTGTTCAGTCATGGGAAAGTGTGGGAAATCAGGCCTATTTACACCCCACAGGCACCAATAAATCCCATACCTGGTTGCAGCTCCCTGCTGTAGGCTGAATGGCTGGAGTTGGGGAAGGTAATCAATTTAGAGCGCAGCGCTGGGGCACCCAGGAGTCCAGATTCATGGTATGGCTCCTGGTAAAACACCGTGAGAAGAGACTACTGCAGGGCCAGTACCAGGGCTGTCAGTATAAAGTGGAGGCCTGGGACAGTCTCACCCGTGACCTCACCAGTGCCACTGGTATCCCCCAGACTGGTGAGCAGGTCAGGCATCACAATGCTGACCTGAAGCGGAAGAGGATGATCTCTTGGACCAGTGGATCCGAGAAGCAAGGCAGATGGCTGATGCCCCAGCACTGAGTAATACCCATTCCACTACGTAGATAATGATTGCCTAGTTTGTGTATACTATGGATAGGTAATGGCTAAATATCACTGCATTCCTCTGACAGCTGCAGATCAGTGGGCTGTGAACCTGCAAGGCCATGCTGCTAGGCTGCAAAGGCTGCGTAGCAAGGCAGGTTAGAAATATTCCTGCATGTACTGTTATAACAAATAAATATAACAGTTCTGGAAAGTGTTGTACCAGTATAAAAATGTATTGTGTATGGGATGTACTGAATAAACCAGACAATATAGAAGGAAGACAGTCATATAGGTTGTGTGGAAATAAAGGTATAATATCTTGTAAATAAAAGTATAACCCCTGGGGTGCTTGTGTACATTCTGCTGTCATATGTTGTTGTAGTGTTGCATTCTATAAATAGTACTGTCGTATTAAGCAGTCTTACCCACACTGTTGAACGCAGTTAAAATGTGTAGGAAGTTCAGTATAACAATGCTGGAAATCCCAAGAGGTCAGTCATATAGAATAAATGAGGGAAACTTAGAAACCACTGGGATGCTTTACACCAATTCCCTGATAGCACAGTGTATTGTGATGTCAACTGTAATATTTTTACCACACACAGCAGGGGTTTGAATCCAGGAGCGGTAGTAAGTTGTATGCATAATCATATCCCACAAATGTACAGAGTTTGCGAGAATGTTCAGATAGAAAGCTGTATGCATAATTAGACCCAACAACTGTGCAGACTTTGCTAGAATGTTCCGATAGTATGCTGTAAGCATAATCATAACCATCAACACCACAGATTGTGGCAGAATGTTCAGGTAGTAACCTGTCTGCATAGTCATACCCCTCAACTGTTCTGATCTGCCCAGCATGTCCAGATAAAAGGCACAAATCTGCTGCCTGGTAACCTGTTCTCCTGACAAATAAGTGTGATGATCCAAGAAATGTAGGCAGCCTATACTGACATATAATGGATAGTCAGACCTGAACATAAAAAGAGAATGCATATGGAAACAAACCTGTCATTGTAGCATCTCCCCCAAAGTGTATGACAGCTATTCCAAAATATGTCACAGTAACACCTGCATCCTGTCAAGCCTTGACCAGAGTGTGTGCAATAACGGACTGTTAGGTATGTGTAGAACATCAACATGGAATCTGGGAGTATGTGTAGTATTTGTTAGGTAGTGTTAACAAAGATTTCTCCACAGCTATAACAGGTAAGAGGTGTAGACTGTAGGTACAACACAGTTCACTCATATACTTGTCTACAAGCATGGCATCTGGGAGTATGTAAAGAATTTTTCAGGTACTGTTAACAATGACTTTCTCAACAGCTATAACAGGTAAGAGGTGTAGACTATACGTAAGACACAGTCTGCATATATACTAATCTACAAACATACCATTGTACAAAGTAATGCAATTGGGTAGTGTAATAATACATGTAAGGGACAAATCACTGCAGTGACTAAGAAAGTTGTGAAAACTACAGGGATGTATTATTTGTTAACTGACCTCTCTCTCTCACCCCCACCATATGAGCAACAATAACCCAATTACACACCTCAATGGGTATGTGTACACTCCAGACTTTTGTTGGGACATATGTCCTATTGGTTTACAAATATTCACATTTGGTTTTATGCATGTGCCATGTTAAAATACCCCATACTGGTGGCCTGTTGTCATCAATGAAATCTTCATGCTGTTGTAATGGCCACTGTTGTCCAATATATGCATGTGTTCTGCTTGTTCTGCAACTGTTGTAAATCTAGTGTCTTGGGTTAAAGGGAATACCCATGCATGCTGTTATAACTAAACCTGAATGCTGTTGACTATTACTAACCCATATCATTCTTAAAACTGCAACACCATAGCTCGTATCGGAAGGACGGTGCCAGCGTACCCACCTGTCCCACCTCACCTCGCCATGGCACGGGGCACCAGCACATCTGGGGCCCAGCCTGGTACATCCTCCGTTGGCCCTGCACCACCTTTGGGTGGAACCACTGCAAGGGATGGGGCTCGGCTGTCCCCTGGGATCAAGGGTGGAGAGGTACCTGTCACTCACCGTCAGGTCCAGGCTGTGATGCATAGGGAGCTCAATAGGGAGTTTTGAGACCAGCTATGCCAGTTTGAGGGCCATGTGGCACATTTAGAGGGTGAGCCTGCCCCTCCTACCCAGCCCCCAGCACAGCCACTCTTGGGGCCGTGAAGGTGCAGTGGTGACTGCCCATGGGTGAGAACCTCAGTCCCACTGTTTCTATTTGGGGGCTCATGGGCTTGCGACTTCCAAACACCAGTCCCTGTCCAAGGTGTTTACCCCCCACATATGTCATATACCACCCCTGTATGCGTCTTGTTTGTCTTGTCTGTTAACCTACTCAACCTACCTTCCCAAATATACCTACTATCCCTCACCAACATCCCACTCTCACCTGAAAGAAAAACAAAAGGGCAATCTGTGCCCACAAAAAATGTTCACCCTATACATAGCTGTCCATTTTGCACACATGTCCACTGGACACATGTAATCCGGTCTAATTGGCATCACAACGAATTATCGTTATCCTTACCCCCTCCCAGGGGTTTGAGTGTCCAAATATACCTCCACATTCAGTGTATATGCACAGCTGTTGCTGTAAAAGAAATAGACAGCTATGGACCTTCCCTACACCCTTCCTGCACATCCTTGGCTATTTTCCCTACTGTCTTTCCCTCGTTGTGCCCCTTTTTCACCACTTTCCTATCAACCACTTTTTCTTTTCTTTTAAAGAAATTAACACGGGGGTAAGCAGGAGTAAGCACTTTTAAACAGCAGTAAGTGGATTTATGCCTGTTTGCACGGGGGTAAGCACTGCCTACATAGGTTAAGCAATTTAGAAGCTAAAAGAGTGTAAGAAACTGTGACCGGAAGTTAGCAGTGCTTATCGTCATGCAAACCTGCACAAACCCACTTACAACTGCTTAAAAGTGCCTTAATCACTCTGTTGCCAATGGCCCTTGTTCTGCCCAGCAACAAAATAAACAGTCTCTGCAAGGCTCAAACCCAGGACCCTACACACCATACAAAAAGTGATTTATCATTAAGCCATGGCAGATATACATAACCCTGATGTTTTCACAAACATATCATCCAGCAGAATCATTCAACAGTACAAGAAAGGTAGTAATATCATACCACAAAACCTCTTAATGCAAGAATTCTGGACAAAGTGTGCCAAAATGTGGGCACAAATAGGGATATATTTCAAATATTGCTCTTATACACTTAAAACGTTGCTAGTTAAACAGTTATATGTATTAAAACACATACTTTGAAGGAGTGGAAGTCAGAAACACAAAAGTGTCATCATTAGTTACTGACTTCAATCCTGAGATCATCCATGTCAATTGCCAAGAGAATGAGGTACAGGCCAAAATTATGAGCCAAACATGCATGGACATATGGACAAATATATATCTGTAAATGTAGACAGATAGACAGCTATATGTATATATATATGTATGACTCACAAATAATCATATAACATCAATTGTATATAGATAGACAGATAAATATATTCATATGTATATATATATATATATGTGCGTGTGCGTGTGTGTGTGTGTGTGTATATATATATATATATATATATATATATATATATATATATATATATATATATTTATATACAGGGTTTTACATATATAATTATGTAGATATACATATGTGTATATATATATATATATATATATATATATATATATATATATATATATATATATATATATATATATATATTTACAGATAGAAATGTGTATAGCATTTCCACATGGGAACAAAATCCTGAACCATTCACTACAACATAACAGACCATATGCACTGTTAATGGGGGTGGGGGCTGAAATGAGGGATACCTGGTTATTAGTGCTATGTTACCCCCCTCCAGAGCCCTAACGGATATGCTGTGCAATCCAATATCCAGCACATGCAGTTCTTGATTTCAGGACCCTCCACAACACAGCTACAATGCTTTAACAGTAAGCCAATTCACATGAAAAATGTCAAGGCAATATCTGTAACATATCATGCAGAAAAGTAATTCTACCGTAGAGAATGTACAATGTGGAAGGAGTACACATTATAATGGTGCAGATATGCACACACATCTATACACTGACAAATATATTCAGGTATATATATATATATATATATATATATATATATATATATATATATATATATGAGATATATATAGGTATATACACATATACATAGACAAAAGGTATTAGTAGCCATACATATGTAGAAGTACTGTGGAAGTACTGGATGCAAAGTATATCCCTCAGCCACAAGCCCTATAACTGGCATCTGTGAAATGTGTAGTGTGACAACCATTCCCACAAATGAGAATACTTACATTAAACATATACCCACTCACAATTCAAAGGACATGACACCACACACAGGTATGCATACACAGAAAACCTTTAATTTGTGTACTATACAATAATGTATGCCATTACTTACAGCACATAGATTTTGAAATGTAATCAGTGATGAATGCAAGGCCCACACAAAACAGTAGACGCAAGCAATGTAGATATATAACATACTATGCTGTCCAGGCCAAGGCCTTCAATTAGTGCAACAGTATGGACCCTGATCAACATATTTGTGGGAGTCCATAGTATGACTAGGATGATAGCAGGAATGCTAGCAGTAAATAATGATAGGCCATTACCTAACAACCCCTAACTGTATCACAGCAGGACAAAGCCTGCCATATATGTGGAGGATAGAGGCAGAAACATATGGCCATATTTGCAATATTGCTGTTACACACCCTGGAAATTGCTGGTGTTACAGGATTTGTTGCAACATACCCTTATGCAGGAATAAGACATCAGAAACACAAATGGATGTAGCCATATACTGATAGCATGCAACAGACAGACTGCCAGTGATATATCTAGGACAAGATCTGTGTGGTGCACAAACAAAACTTAACAGACAATCCACTGGCCATCATGTGGATAGGCCCACAGTTGAGAGCTATGCAGACAGACTGCATTCCATCCTAAACTACTATGTACACACAAACACTGTAAGACCAGCAATATACAATGCACATAACAACACTACTCACTCTGTCTGTAGGTCTGGAACCTTATACAAATGTGTAGTTGGCCTGTGTTGCATGTCCTGCTGTAAGAGGTATTGCTACTTGCTGTCTGTAATACTACAGCCCACATACAGGAAGGATGTCTTCAATACTGGAAAGGTTAAGGGTCAATGCCCACATGAGTCAGTATTTTTTAGTACTGGGTTGGCATGACAGTGGTTATCCAAAGTACTACACAGCAGGCTGCATGCAGTTAGCAACTATTGCACACTGACTGGTGCAGCACCCATCACCTGATCATGTGCATCACCTACAAAAAACATGCTGCAATCTATTCAAACCAGCTCAATCCTTCTAGTGGAGAGAGAGATAGAGAGACAAAAAAGAAACATAACAGAAAGCTGTCACAGCTATCAGAAAAAAATTACAGGTATGTAAAACATATATGTATTTAATTGAATGTAGTATGTGGTATAGAATAATAGGATATCTGTTCCTGTAATGAAGTTCTGCCGAACAACTGCTCTGGACAATACTGTCTGTCCCTGTAGGCAGTGGGACATACCTGTTAACTCTGCAGATCAGCAATGAATGACAAATATGTAAGCCATAATATCTGTGTTTGGTATGTTAGTGTGGGCAATAGCTGGTGGTGGAAGTACTGCCGTCATGATAGACCCATGGGTGTCAGAGCACACCACTTGCAGGACAGTCATGTTAATGTGTAATGTAGCATGCACAAATGCTACAGGTGTATACTAGGTTTACCTGCAATCTGTCACCATATATACCACCCTAATGTTAGTGTGTGTTCACATGTGACACTTCTCTGTGTTGCAGCAAGGCAGAACAGTGCAGCTGTGAAGGAAAAAATTACAGATTGTGGACCAGATGTCTGTATGCACCCCACATATAGATACATATATGTGTGATATATAATTAGAAATGTATGTCTACAGATATACAGACACTCATATAGATATAGGTATATAAACAACCCACAATATATATCTACACATATATGTATATATATATATATACACACACACACACACACACACATATGTGTATATACATATATATATATATATATATATATATATATATATATATATATATATATATATATAGATATACATATATATATATATATATATATATATATATATATATACACACACGTGTATGTATATACAAACACATGCACACACACACACACACACACACACACATAACATAATTCTTCTACATATTTATTTATATATATATATATATATATATATATATATATATATATATATATACATATATATGCAAATACATGTCCCCTTCCATGATATGTGTGAGCGAACATCACACATATCAATACACAACATATATATACAGCAGTACATGGGTGCAAATTAGACTTTGACGTGTGGTGTTTAACCCATGTTGAGAACACATTGCATTTGTTCGTGAAGGTGGGATTTGTATGTTGGTGAAGGCTAGTAGGCAAATTGTGGTATATAGGTTGGGTCTGCAGACATAAAAGACAGCATACAGGGCTGGTATATGACACATGTGGTGTGTAAACACCGTGGATGTGGAATGTTGTTTGGAATGTGTACACCATTGAGCCCCCATATGGAAGCAATGGAACCAAGGTCCCCACCTATGGACAGTCACGACAGCATCTACATGGTCATAAAGGTGCTTGGGCTGTGGGCTGTGCAGGAGGAGCAAGCATGTCCACCCTGTGTATGTGTACTGCAAGACTCCAGGTGATGTAGCAAGTCCTCGTTGTCTCTGTGGAGCTCTCTATGCACCAGACCCTGGACCTGACTTTGGGTGATAGGGTTGTGTCTGTGTGTGCTCGTGGGGGAGGACACCATCTCCTGATGTGGTTCTACCTGAAGGTAGTGCAGGACCAGTAGATGATAAGGTCCCATAGTTGGTCCCAGATGCGATGTGGCCTGGTAACATGGCCAGATGAGGTGGGAGAGGTGGTTCTGTTGGCAACTAACCCCTACACATGCTATTGTGTCACTGTTATGGAACATATGTGGGCTCTAATTGTCCACACAATCCTAGAACATGTCCAACACCATTCATAAATATCCCCAATAACACAGAATGGCAGATATGCAGCAATAACATAGCATGCATACCACATGCACATGTGGAACCATAGTGGCACTGACAATGGCATGCAGGTGAAATAGTCTGTAACAGGCCAGCAAAGATAGTGTCCCCACAGGAAACATGGCTACAAATACATAGCACAAAGCATGGTACAAACACATAGCACAAAGTGTGGTACAAACAAATAGCACAAAGCATGGTACAATACAACATATGTCCCAATGGTAGGTAAGCTGTCAACATACCAGTTGCATTGTGTGAACGGTTTGTTGTAGCTGATATGGTGGGGGAGACAGAGATGTGTATTAAGAACTATGGTAACCCTGCTGTATGAGTTGTTCAGACCTGTTTCCATCTTTATGTCTTCCAGGGAAGATGGCTCATGCAAGACTACCAGCATTCAGTGCTGCAGAAATGGAGGTAATTGTGCCACACCTGATACAACACCACCTGTTACTTTTTGCCAGGGCAGCCCATGATCAGCATGAGAGGACCTCCCTGTGGAACGATCTAGTCCACAGGGTCAATGATGTCGGCCTGCAGAACCGCAGTTATGAGCAGGTCTGGCATCATTGCACTGACCTGCTTTGCCATGTACGTTGGCGTGCAGCTGCTGTACAGGGGTAACACCTCACAATGGGGTGTATGCCATCCATCCACCCTTGACTCATGGGGAGGAGCTTCTCAGCAGCCTTGTGGCACCTGCCTGCTCGCAGAACCAACAACTGGCAGGGAGCATTGTGGAGGTGGGTGCAACCAACACACCGGCTGAGGAGCATGCAGGTAAGGCCCCAGGGCACATCATTAGACCACTCTTGTGCATGCATCTGCATCTGTACAGGTAGATCATGCATATCTGAGATGTCATATACATAAGTCTGTTGCTGTGTATTAGTAATAAACAGTTGTGCATAAGCTGTAGTACTGTGGACTTCCACTGTTGATGTACCATAATGCTGCATTCACCCTTTATGAATGCCACAGCTGGGGCCACTGACATCAACTCTCTCACACTCTTATGTAGGTCCCTCCAGGATACCACCAAGGCAGCAGCCTGTAGCCAGTGAGAATGGTTCATGTTCATGCTTGACAATACACCGGGCATGTAATAGCTATGGGATATTCCATGCACACATCTAACACACTTACCCATACTGCATGCTGTACACATTCACATTTCGTTGCTGTGAAATGCACTGCATCCCAGTGGAGACCATGATGGGGTATCGGAAGGGTACATCAGTCACATGCAAGATAACTAACATCCTGTCATTGTGAAATGTGTCCACAGGGATGAGAAGAATGGTGGGACACATGGCCTACAGTAGGGACATGTGTGAAACAACACCCTCATATGGTGCTACAACTGTAAATGTACCTGTATTACAATAGCAACAATTACAGATCAACACTATGTCATAACGTAGTACTGTGGTCCACATAATTAGCTGGTAGTAGGTTGTTGCACTTAGTGTCCCATTCTTGGGACACTGTAAACTGACACATGTGTATGCCATAGTTGTCAGGTATCTGCAAAAAGGCTGGAGGTTGGGAGGGTGTGTCATCATGACACAGCAGTGCACTGCAGCAGGGATCCTACGTATGCTAAGAATGGCTGTATCTGCAAACAATTAGGTTCAGTAACTGTGGCAGACATAACCCTGACTCCACAGCAATAGTGACAGTAGTGTGTGAACTCCAAGGCATATGCACATGAGTAGACCTTGCAACCATGCAGAGTTGTGGGACATGTGTTAGGCACCTTCCCAAAGCCATGATAAGGTCTGGCGGTTGTCAGTGTAATAGTCTTGTATTGGTCGTACATGCACCGCTGATGTTGTGATCTGTAAACCAGACATCAGGCATTCACAAATGACACCTGTTCACATATCATCCCAGGTATGAGTCACTCTAACACATAGGGGCTGTGAGCATTGGAGCTGACATAACTGACACAGTACTACACATGCAGCAATGGTTTGTACACCTGTAAAGTATGGTGCACAGTACAAGACAGGGTACAGAACAGGTCCACAGTAACACTTTGTACATGGGTGCAGTGTTATCAAGGGGAAGGGCCATCACCTACCAACACAGACCATGCATCACACACATGTATACTGGCACTACCATGAAGTCACTATAGTTGCACTGCATGCTGTTGAGTACCATATGTAATGCATGCTGACAGAAGGATTATGGGAGGACTGTTTGTACATGTAGGTGTGTGTGTCTGTCTATGTGTGTGTGTGGGGGGATGGGTGTGTGTTGATTGTGTCTGTAAGTGCAGCTTGGTGAAGTGGAGTGTGGTCGATGCATGTCAGATGTGTGTGTACATGTGTGACTGTGTGGGTGTCCATGTATGCACAGGTGATTGTGGGGTTGATCACATGGCAGTACTTCTCCTTGGGATTGTGCCATACATGGACATGGAGTGACACATGAGACACCATGACAACTTGTCTGATATGTGAATACAGGACAGCTGATAGCATAACAAGGTCTGTAGCATGGAACATGCATTGGGAGGGAAAGTACACACCAGGTATACACATCATATTGCCATCAGCAGATAGATAACCGGCTACCCACGTATGCAGCACTACTAATGCAATGGGGATTTACCAGAGCACACCAGTGAGTGTATCCAGATATTACTGTTGTCCACATGATAGGTTGATTGTGCAGCAGCTGTGGCATGGACTGAACAAGACTGTAGTTTGATACTCCAGTCTGTGAAATATGTAGTGAATGTAGCAGCCCCAACCATATAGGGGCCATCTACACTATGACTGGACATACAAAGGTTAACACTGGATGACAGCAGTGAGGCCATGTACAACCTATTCCACTCAAGTCAGGGAGGTGATGGAGTAACAGGTCATGTGTTGTGATCACACGTGTAGGCATGGAGAGCAATGATGTTAATGGGTAGTATTAATGTGTGTATGTTAGCAAGTGCCATGCAGGATGGGGAACATGCTGCATAAAGAACAGAAGAAATCGCCACAGGAAAAAACTCCGTCTTCAGGTATAAAAAACTTCTTTATTAGAAACAAGGAATGAGCGCTTTCACGTAGATTGACTATGCTTCATCAGATGTAGTTTACAACAGAAAATGTAACCTCTTTTTAAATGAGTTTTGGCGGGCAAATGCAACATTAACAGAAGCAATAAATCAATTAATACAACAATTAAGGAATCAAGCTCTTAAAGTGACTGGGGTATCGCAATTCAACATTAACAGCCTATAAAGGTACTCCAGAAGTGTTACTAGTCCAAAATTTTACGAATTCTTTTACTTGTTTCATAAACAGACAAACAAGTCTAAGCTTCAAGTTTAGTAAAAACATATCCACATAAAATCGCATTATTTTAATGAATGTTAGTAATCTTCTATTGACAGAATGATAACTATTAAATAAATAAATAAGTAAATAAATGTTGCATTTCAGTTCCTTTACTCAAACCGCAGTGTTGCCACTTGCTGTATCGCTAATCCAATCAACAACCACTGCACTATGTTGTTTTATTCAGAGATTTACAGTTTTAAGATATTTAGACCCATCGCTATTTGGCAATGCATCATAGTTTCTGTATCGTCACGTGAAGCATGAACTATAGAGAAGTGAAATATTGTGTTAAACAATTAAAATATTTTAAAAATCTTTTTAATTAAAAAAAACTTTAAAAGTATGTATATAAAGACTTTCCTTAACATGTTTCTAGTCAATTAATAGCAGTGTACTATAGCAAAACATCGCATACAACTAAGAGAGCAAAATATCGTGCACTACTATTTATTGTGAAAAATTGATGTCAGTAAAGCCAAATTTAAAACGAATAATTGTCTATAGGGAGGTTTATACAAAGAACATCCTTATTGTCAGCATTCTAAGTATCTAATTGAGATGTATGAATAATATGCGTTGTGCAACTAGAATCATAATACACATGCGCTAAAATTTTAATGAAGAAGGTTATGTAAATGAACCCATAGTACGAACAAGTAAAAGAGTTCTGATACATGAAAATCAGAGAAACATAATAGATTACCATGAGGGACCAATTAAAGAAGTCACTTATCAGAATAACAAACAAAATATTTTTATATAATAGCAGCAAATAATAGTGGAAGGAGACAAAAGATGTATACTATCATATCCCTTAATGGAAAGAATATAATCAATGTGATTTATTGATAACTATATAATCAATATGATAGTTAAAAAATTGATTTGTTGAAAAATATATATATAGCAGAAATTCATATTTGCATTTCTGTGATGTATATAAGGATAAGATAGAAAAATTTTGCTATCAAGTATTGTTAAGTATAATAGTGTGAATAGGTATTAACTAAAAAATTACTTGTTATAAATAAATAGATGTATATATGAGGAGATAATAAACAATGTGGCAATTTAATACAATGAATTTAAAATAAACAATGAATTAGGATAAACAATGAAAATTAGCAATGTAAATAAAAATGAATAGATAAATTATTAAACAATAAATTAAAATTGATGTAACTATCATAATATATAGAATATTAAATATAGCTGTATCTTTCAACAATATTTAATTCATCTAAGTAATAATTGCTGATTAGATAGGCTAAATACATATTCTGAATCTGGTAGGACATCATTGACCAAAAACAGAAAAAATATATATTAAGCTGCCTGTACAATAACTTCAAAGCTTCCTATTGTTTAATATGGGTTTTATGGAAACAAACTGGTTGATACCTGGACTAATGTGGGCTTTTAGGGTGAGTATCCATTTGAGTTCAGTACAAGCCAATTGATTAATATTGTCACCTCCCCTTAAGTTAATGGTGACCAATTGTAGGACTTTAAAACTGAATCTGTGTGTTGTATATTCTAGTAGGTGTTTTGCTAGCGCATTCTGTTCATTGCCCTTTCTAATATCGTAGAGATGGTTATAAACCCTATCTCTTAACCTACGCTTAGTCAGGCCAACGTAGAATGCATCACAATTGTCACACGTTGCAAGGTATGTAAGGTTTGTACTGTCACAATTACAGTAAGTAGAGGGTACAAACTTAAAAATACCTTCTGGATGAGTGAAGGACTGTTTCCTGGAGATATAAGGACACATATGGCAATGGCCACAAGGATAAGTTCCGTATTGGACAGGTTCACACACCATTCGAAGAGGTTTTTTATCTATACATAGTAACTGCTTGAGATTACTACAATTCTTATAGCTAAATCTGGGACGTTCACCTACAACTTTCTTAGTAAACACATCCATAATCAGCACATTCCAATTTTTATTTATTACTTTTTTAAGTGCCACAATATCACTGGTATATTTTATAGTAAAAGATAACTTCTCAGTGAAACTATTTTTAGTAGATGAAATGTTCAGTCCCCTTTGTCTAACCCCACAACTGGACTGGGTCATATCTAATGGTATATTGCCAAACATTTGTTGTTTACAGTTGTTAATGATTTTATTAGGATAGCCTCTATCTCTAAATAAAGTTACTAAATTGTCCAATTCAGTTTTAAAAACTTGATCATCACTGCAAATCCTTGCTATTCTACTCAATTGACTGGTAATAATACCTGGAAACATGAATCTTGGATGCATGCTCTCAAATTTCAGCAGTGTGTTTCTCCAAGTAGGTTTTCTATATAGAGAGACGTCTATCGTTCCATTTATATTCAAATGCAAGGTTAAATCTAAGAAACTAACACATTCAGCTGAGGTTTCTATGGCAAATCTCAGGAAGGGACTGGTAGTTTCTATATCTCTAACAAATTGGATGCAGTCATTTTCAGTGCCTTCCCATATGAAAAGGACATCGTCCACAAATCGTTTATATAATTTAATATTTCTGAATTGTGTGTGTTTAAATAGATGGTTCCGTTCCCAAGAATAGACAACTAAATTAGCATAACTATTCGCACAGGGGGTGCCCATGGCAACCCCCCATTGTTGCAAATAGTATTTATCCTTGTATAGAAAAATGTTGTTGTTCAAAACTATATCCAATAGATGGTTAATCAATATTTGTCTATTGTTACTGTAGTTGGAACATGTCACTAAAACCTCTCTTATGGCTTGAAGTCCTAATTCATTCGGGATACATGTAAATAAATCCTTCACATCCATAGTCACCAACAGGTAGTTGGAAAAATTTTTTTCACACTTAAAGTCTCTCAAAACTTGTATTAACTGATACGAATCCCTGAGAATGTTCGGAATATCATTTACTATGGGTCTTAGCAAATGTTCTATGAAGGATGAGATGGTGGAGGTACTCCATCCTTCACCAGAGACTATGGGTCTCATGGGCACAGGTAAAACATTTTTGTGTATCTTAGGTAAGCCCTTAATGACAGGAATAGTGGGAGACTCAATAAAAAAATATTCATATGTTTCGCAACTTATTTGGCCACACATTAGGAGATCATAAAGATCTTCTTGTATTTTTTTAATAGTATCTGTAACAAAGTTACTGGGAACAATTTTATAGGTATTAACATCAGAAAGTAAAGAAGTCATATTCTTATCATAATCAGTTGTATTTAATACAACTACTGCTCCACCTTTATCCGCTGGTTTGATAGTTATATTGTCATTCTGTTTAAACATATTCAGTGACTTTTGTTCATCTTGTGTTAAATTAAAATAAGTGCATCTTTTTCGTTTCATAGTAAACATTTCATAAAAATCATTCTCGCACAATTTCATAAAACATTCTACATTGTGTGGTATTACAGGCACAAAACTACTTTTACGTTTGAAAAGATTCTTTAAAGTGTCAGTCCGTAGGGCTGTCTTATCCTTAAAAAATATTTTAAGTGATACATTGCGGCAAAATAACCTTAGATCAATCAAAACTTCATTTAAAAAACTAGTCTGGGAAGGAATAAAGTTTAACCCTTTGTTGAGAAGAGAAATATCAGATGCATTGAGTGTTAAATCAGATAAGTTACATACTAGGTTATTCAGTTCCTTTGCTTCATTCGTGTTCCATAGCCTTCTTCCGAGCCCTTCCTCTTGCGTGGTCCTCTGCTGGTAGAGCGACCTCTCCAGCCTGTTTGTTTTTTCACTGGGAAGGGTAAAAAACGTGCAGAAGCAGAACCCGTGTCTTTTGGTATAGCTCCTGCAGAAGCATAAGTTCTGGCCGCTTGTTGATTCGGGGGTGGAGTGTCATTTGGTAAATTATCATCATTGGTAATGAGTGACGACGGGATATTGACAGCTGCTTCATTATAGGCTGTTTTGTTGAAGTTGAAACTAGACGAAGTAACAGGAGGTTCTATAAAGGAGTCAGTGGCTACTGGAACTCCTTGTACAGTCTTATCAATATGCACGGTATTAGAGTCAATAGTTGTTCTTGTGTGTTCATTTCTCGGCCAAACGAACACTTGTCCGAGAGAAAAATCATTTGCATCTCTGATAAGTTTCCTTTGTTTCGTTTGCTGTAGCCTCTCACTGAATGCATGCACTTGAGACCATATATTGTCAAGTCTCTTAGTGAAATAGTCAGATTTAAAATGTTCATTCAAATAACACTGCTGTTTATGTATCTTGTTCCGTAATTCAGACTCCAAAGGAGCAAAGTATTCTAATAAAAGTTTAATATAATTGAAGCCAAGTTCGATGTTTAAATCCTGCCACTTTCTTAACAATATGGGATGACTGTCCCCATATGTGGGCATGCAAAAAATACGCATGCCTCTCGGAACAACTTTAAAGTGGAGGCAGGCTTCTAAGTGCAAACGTTGCCAAGAATACCTTTGTAACTTATAGAGGTCATCCTGAAAATCTTTAGTGAGTCTGTTAAAGTCTGTAATTCTCTCACTGTTGTTGGGAGCTGGTGTGGTAACCAGATTGTTGGTTAATTCCAGGGTCAATAAAGGGTTGTCGTTCCGATGCAATAGTGAATCCCATGCCGGTTTGGTAGTAGCCCTCGACTCCGGACGAAAATCCAGTTCTATTTCTACTTGATCCATGGATGGGGAACATATGTAACTGAATGTGGGACTGTCTGTAAACCTTGGGACAGGGAGGTAGTAAGATGGACTGTCAGTGTGTGTGGGTGTACATATATGTGTGTGTGTGTGTGTGTGTGTGTGTGTGTGTGTGTGTGTGTGTGTGTGTGTGTGTGTGTGTGTGTGTGTGTGTGTGTGTGTGTGTGTGTGTGTGTGTGTGTGTGTGTGTGTGTGTGTGTGTGTGTGTGTGTGTATGTGTGTGTGTGTGTGTGTGTGTGTGTGTGTGTGTGTGTGTGTGTGTGTGTGTGTGTGTGTGTGTGTGTGTGTGTGTGTAAATGTGTGTACTGTTATGCAATGCTGTACAGGTCTTAAAGTGTGTGTTTATTTCCCCCACATATGGCGAGATGGGTCAGGTTCCCTCCTGCATGCAGTCTGAGGTTGGTGTCCGTACAGACACCGATGATGATGATGATGATGATGGTACTGTTGAGGCACAGGTGGGGTTGTCAGAGGCCAACACTGTGCCATCATTCATCATCACTCTCCTAACCACCCCAAGCCCGCACACAATTACAGTGCCCATACTCATCCCATCACAAGTGGCCATAGCAGAGGGACAGTTGGCAGTTGGTGCCGCTGACCAGGAGAGTGTGGTTTCCATGCTGACTGCATCAGGTCACAGTTGGCATGGCAGGATGTCCGGCAGGGCACCAAATAGGCAGATATATCATGGTGCTCGTGGGAAGGCCGCTGGTCATCATGCCCCTGGCAGAGGCGCCACAACTGGTACATATGGAAATGCACAACAGACAGGGTCTGAGGCTGCAGAGGTATGCTTTCTCATCTGTAAGTGACAACATCTGTGAACTTGCTGCTGCCCTCCGTGAACAACATAACGAGATCATGGATAGACAGTGGGGTGAGATGGTGGGCCTCCTTAACCATGGTATGTCTGTGCTTGAAAACGTGGTGGGAGTGGTGCGACGGCCACATGGACGTAGGCCAGAAACACCAGCAGCTGGCGGCCAATGTGGACTTGCTAGGATGCCAAGCCGCTCCTGTAGTGGCAGTACCAGCCCCAGCACACCACTTGGGGTGCTGTCCACACCACACCACAGCAGGCCTCATGCACGTGGCCCTGGCCAGTCCCAGGTGGGACATGGCTCCAGTGGACATCTATCATCATCAGGGGAGAGTAACACATCAAGGTCTGTACCTGCACATGCCCATGGAACCCCTGGCAGGCACAGTCAGCATGTCCATGGCCGGAGGCAGTGAACTGCACACCCTGCCAGGTATGGTCTGCAGCTGTCCAAAAACACTTGTTTAGGGCAGCCACATGGCAGAACTGTGTGCATATATACCCACACACTATGCAAGCACACACTTTGGGCAACCCATACCGACAGACACCACATCACCACGGCCCGATCAAAGAATTAAACCTCTCACCACACACATTATGTCAAATGTATGGACCACCCTTGGCCTCTGGCAAACCAGCAACACACACTATGCATATGATGATATCTGTGCCACATCCCTGTCATCCATACCATTGATGCAGGGACAGGTTAATATGGTTTTGATGCACACGGTGACTGTAATAGAGTGCTGCAATGTACTGCAGTGTAAGATGTTGTTAGGGGTAATGTGTAATGCATACATGTCAGGTAATGTAGCCATCCAGCTATGATGCATTTCAGCTGTTAGTAACACTGATTTATTGTGATCTCTATAATGTTATCCATTTGTGTTGTAGGTGTACATGTGTCAGCAGGAGGATGGTCTGCAGTCATATTCCACAAGTGTTATGGCACTGTGGTGACACCATGGCCGTGACATATCAGGTGTACAGTTGCACATATGTCACAGGTTTGTATAACAGTGATTGCCTGTGCCACACTGACAGGTGACCCGCTGGGACATGTATAATCTGCAACCTTATGTCAACCCATCCACATACACGCACATCCTTACTTGGCAACACTGTGACTAGACCCCTACCTAGGTATGTAGTGCTACTGAACTGTGTGGCTTTCATTGCACACACCACACAGTGTTTAGGGTGAGGTGTGTACCAGGTTACATGTTACATGCAGAACATCCACAGACATGTACAATATGGTAATGGAGGATTTAATGGTTGCATATGGAGAATACATAGTGTGTCATACCATAGACACATAACAGGCAGACATACATCTTAGAGATCTGGGCTTATTGTTGCTAACTAACTAGTCCATGTGTCCAATGTGTTACAGGTAGGCTGCAGACAGCACATGCATAACTTGGCTGTATTGTGGTATCAGTTACCTGTATGGTTGATGGTAACAGTGGTCACCAGAAAGTGGTATGTGGGACATATACCGGGTGCACCATGGTGTAATGGTAGTGTACACAGCTCCCACATCCTCCAATGGATATTGTACACACTAGACCCCATTATGACATTTTAACATACCCACTATCATACATTGCCCATGACGGCAATACAACCCATTGTATATCACAACAGTGGTACTACAGGGATATGCATCTAATGCACATGCCACAGGCATAGTACAGTGTTGCATTGCGATGCCTCACCTATGGGTAGCAACAACAATATCTGTACTATGGTGTGGCAATGTGTAGTGTAATAGGAGTATGTAGCCTCGGAATGGTGTACCCTACAGATATGCAGACATGCACACATACACACACTTGGCAGACCTCATTGGGTTTCCCATGCCTATCAACCCATTTGTACAACACTGTTGCGCTGGTACTGCAAGGCAGATGTAGCTGTTAGGGAGAGGAGTGTAACAGGGTACATGTCATGTTCAATACAGCAGCAGCCACATCTGACTATGGCAATGGTAGTTGAGGTGGTTGTGAAGGCCGTCATGGAATTCCCAATTACAGGTGTACTAACACACAAACACTGCTATCCTCAATAATGCACACATACACATGTCAGTACTGTGGTGCATTCCTGCAGGTGGTCATAGCTGTGTACCTGGCTATTGTCCATGGAGGGATTGGATGTGTAGGTGGTGTGTGTACATTGGTATCATGCCACCTGCCATGTGCCAGCAAGCAATCTATCGACAGACACCATGTTACTGACTGTCAGGGTGAGAGTGACATGCATCAGCCAATCCTCTGGGTGCCTTCTGCACATGGCCACTGAGGTGATCCAGTTGACATGTATGCAACATCTATTACAACACATGGTTAGTGTCTGTGATGGAGACCTGTACCCAAGCATGTTCAGTTGACTGTGGTAGTGTAGTGTAGGTACCCGTGGCATGTGGCCCATACCGGTGTTGCCTGCTATATGTGACAGGTGGCCAGACATGTCAGCGTCAAGCATATGTTGTCTGTATGTATCCCAGCTGGATACCTGCCATCTGCACATCTGTAGAGGGACTGACAGACACCAGTTTGGCGAGTAGCTATGCAGTAGGATGAATGTGTAAACAGATGGATGTTTGACAACAATATGTATGCCATTACTACATGTTGTAAGCCCTCACTAACATGTGCTGCACAGACAGTACTCTACAGTTACATTCCACATGTCTGATTATTATCTAGTAGGGGATATATACGGTGACACAGCCCACACACCAGGAACATGACAGTGAGGCCTCAGAGTGCAGCTATGCCCGCAGGTGTACTTGTTGTCAGTAGTAATGTTAGCACTCTACCCTTGCCTGGGACAGTACTGTCAACAGTAGTAACGCCATATTACACTACATGCCAGTGTGACAGCATGTACCCTGGGTTGCTACCCCTGCATGTAACACATTCACACAGATAACAGTGCTGTGCAGGTCTCATATATTTGTGTGTCCCAGACATGGCACTCAAAACCTTTTGCTACTGTAATGACAGCACATAGACACATGTACTGTACATGGCAGTACATACACTTATTACAGATGTCATTTCCCAGGGTTTGACATAGCCTTGTATGTTACGCAGAGATAGCCTCTGTGTAGACAATATGCCATAGAGTATAGCTGGAGGTTTTCTAGATGGTCAGCATAGGCCATCTGCTGTAGGTCTGTGATTCTTATAGTGAGGTATTTCCACTGCCTTCCCAGGTGTTGCAGATGTCTTGTGAGTTACATACCAAACGTGGAATTGTACTCTATACTGGGTTTAATGAGGGATGAGTATAGTGGGACAATTATCTCCTTTTTTCTTGACGTAAAGCCCTCAGTGATGAAGTGTGCCACATAGAAGGATCTCTTTACTGTTGTGGTAATGTGGTTAATGAAGGTGAGACCACTGTCCACCTGTGTCCCTATGTCTGTCAGCACACTTTCGGTGTTTAGTGTACTGCCAACTAAGTGGTAATTCTTGGGTACATGGTATTTCCGAAGGGGATAAATATTCATTACTTGGCATTAAGCTTGAGCCCATGGCTCTGGCACCAAGCATTTGTTTCTGTAAAGCCATGTTGTAGAATATCCACATCATTTGGGGATGCAATAATGGCTCCCAGTTTGCAGTCATCTGTGAACTTTGTTAGCCAGAGTTCCGTAGTGTTGGCCTGTACTTCAGGGAAGTAGATGCCAAACAAGAGCTGTCCCAGGACTGAACCCTGAGGTACTCCATTTGTCACATGTCTGGAGTTGGGATTGGACTTGGCTACTTTTACAGTCTGGGTTCCGTCAGTAAGTCAGTTTGCAACCCATCAAGTGACATAGGTGTTTATAGCCAGCTTCATAAGTTTAACTATGTCTCCAGACTGGGGGATGTTGTTGAAGCCCTTGGCCAAGTCCAGATGGCTGTGTGGACCACCTTACGCTCTTCAACAGCTCCAAAGACTGATTAAAAGTAATCAATCAGGTCCAGGAGACAAGACTGGCCCTTCACGAGCCCAACCTGGGTGGGGTCCAATGTTTGCTGGTTGCCAGTGTCTTTGTTTATAAGTTGCATGATAATGCATTCCATGCCCTTGCAGATCAGGCTTGTTAGACTGATGGGACGGTAGTTTCTGGGATCAAAGGTGGATTCCCCCTTGTGGAATGTGATAACTGTAGCTGTGCGCCACTCAGTGGGATCGAAAACTGAGGTGAGGCTATGATTAAACATGGCACTTAGGTGAGATGCAGGTTTATTTTGTAGTTCATGTAGTGCACAGCCCGGGATGTCATCTGGTCCCATGGATGCTGTATTCCTAGCAGTGGATAGTGCGGTTTCCACCTGTGTGGCTGTGATTACTGGAATTTCACAATTTTTTGGTATGAGATGGGCCCTTGTTGGGGTGAATGTGGCACTAAATTGATCTGGCCGGATATTGGCAAACTCCTTGGAATCAGTATATTTAATGCCATTCTGTTGTAGCTCAGAGCAGTTCTGAGCATTGCCATTTAGATTCTGGACATAACTATAGAATGCCTTGTGATTGTCTTTGGAAACTATGGCAATTATATTTATGTAACAAGCTTTGACGGAGTTTGAGGGATATCAGCCTCTTACTGAGGCTGGTAAGGGAGCAGTTTGCATTTTGGGATTATACTTTTTTCTGCAACAGTTTCGTCCTTCTGTTGTATAGTTTCTTCATGGCAGTGGTGCACAAGATTGGCTTCCTTTTTGGGAGGACAGCATCCGGGTTCTATTTGGGATGGCACAATTTATGCATGAGTAGATGTGCTCATACAGTGCCTTAGTGTAGGATTCACCAGTTGCACTTTCAGCTCCCATCTCCATGGGTGTCATGAAGTTGTCACTTCTGACTTGAGTAGCATGATGTTGGCTTTTGAGAGGGTTTTTATGGAGGTTTCTTTACTGGCAGGTGGGGGTGGGATGTGGATGTCAACAGTGATTACCTTATGGTCAGACCTGACCAATGAGGGGGTGACCACTGGTGTGGAGCATCTTTCTCCCATGTTGGTAATGACCAGGTCTAGGATATTGGAGACCCTGGTTAGACAATGGAATAGGTGTTCCAGGGGGTTGGAATGTATGAATTCCAAGAACTGTTGGTAAAAGGTGTTGGTACCTGAATAGTTTTCCCAGTTAATGGCAGGGTATTTGAAATCACCCAGTATTATGGTGTTTGGTTGTATCTTAATATTTCCCAGTATGTTTATAATGGTGTAGTGAGAATCTTGGCGCATGGAGGGGGATCTGTAGCAAGCTACAATTTGGATTGCAGTTTTACCTAGTGTTAGTTGCATCTGGAGATTCTCAGATGCATTGTGTTGGGAACTAGGCTGGAGGTGTGCATAACCTTGGTGAATATGGACACTCCTGCACCTGTAGTGTTGTGGTCTTGGTTTGTTGCCCAAAATGTGTGACAAGAGTTGTAGCCAGGTATTACAGGTGTGCTCTCTGGAGTGTTGAACCAGGTCTCAGTTATTGCACAGATATCGATGTTTCCCATTTGCAGATGTGCCTCAAGAGAGTACCTTTTTAGGTTTAGACTTCTAGCATTGAGTCGCATTACCTTCAGTTTTGCATGCTTGTATCTGTTACAGTGGTGGTTTTGTCCTTTGAACCTTGCCTAGATAAGGCACTATGGGGGTGCCAACAGCTGTAGCTAGTAACCTGAATCCCAGGGGCAACAGGTGCAGACCATCTCTGGCAAAGCATCGTGGTTTTTACATCCTGTTGTCCCAGGCAGACAGATACTGGATCCCCTTTGAATGACATCAGATGCTTAGCCACTTGTTGAAGTCATTGCTGTGTATATGTATATGTGTGAGTGTTTATATGTATATATATATATATATATATATATATATATATATATATGTACATATATATCTCCATATATGTATGTGGATATGTATATGTCCATATGTGTATGTGGAAATGTATATGTGTATATATCTCTATAGGGGTTCCATTCAGAAGCTCGAAATACTGAAATCTCAAATTTCAACATTTCAAGCCCAAGAAGCCAAATCCACATAATAGCTAAAGTTTAGAAGCGTGAAATTTAAAACCTCGAATACCAGAGGTTTTGAATTTCGCACTTCTAAAGTTCCGCTATGGTCATGTATTCAGGTAAGTGTGTGTGTTAAGGGGTTTGGGTAAGGGCTGTGGTGTGTGTCAGTGTGTTTTGTTGCTGTGATGTGTGTGTGTGCAAAGAGAAAGTAGCTTGTCTGGTGGTGTTTTGTGTGCGTTTGTATGTAGTGTGACCTTGGAGTGAGAATATTTAAGTAGGGGGAGTGTGGGGGGGCACAGCCCCCCTGCTTTCATGTAGTAGAGTGATTGTATCAGTTTGTGTGGTGGATGGTGCGTGTGTGTGTGTGTGTGTGTGTGTGTGTGTGTGTGTGTGTGTGTGTGTGCGTGTGTGTGTGTGTGTGCATAGTAAAACCATGAAATTCAAAACTTCCGGTATTCGAGGTTTTGAATTTCGCGGTTTTTAGTTTTCGTTGTTTTGTGGATTCCACTTTTTGGGCTCACAATACTGAAATTCGAGATTTCAGTATTTTGAGATTCTGAAGTGAATCCTTATATAGATATGTGGATATATGTGTACACATACATGTTTACCATATGTCCAGAACATGGAGTGGAGTCCTACCTCAGCACCAGTATTCCAAACCTCGTAGTGCAAGGGGATGTCATGGATGCATTACAGGTATATATGTAGACTGTTGCTACTATCATAGGGGTGTCTTAACAGACATGTTGGGTGTGGGAGGTCACATCTGCTGTAGACATGTGCACCATTGCCTACAGACAGACATCCTAAGGACATCATAGTACAGTACCACTGCTAGCACAGTAATGATCCTGTGGACTACAGCAGGGATATGACCAATGTATGTGGACAGTTTGGCACTTTGTGGTCAGTCCAGAAGTGTACACATGTCCCCTTCATGCGAGACATGTGGACCATGCCTCTCAATGTGGATGTTACTAGCCATGTACATTGGTATATCACGACAATATTGGGGTACATATGCCCACGCAGTGTATGCACGCACACACACCAGTCTGTCCAGACACATAAAACCTGGTGGTGCTGAGTTCACATGGCCACATACTACCCAGTAGATAGTGACATACATCTGTACAGTATACCACTGCTTTGTCAGAAATACACAACAGTTATGCTGGCGTGACAGCAGTATGTCTTGCAAATAACTGGACATAGCACACTGGGTAATTACAGTAGGCTGCTAGGCATGTCACAAAGCACTGGGCAAACTACAGGCAGACTGCCACAACACTGGACTACATATTGTGTGGGGGAATACACATGTACCTGCGATTATAGCGGGCCCGACATGCAGGTCACAGCACAGCGTAGCAGACACCTGTGAGAAAATGCACACCCACATCCAGTGTCAACGCAGCCACAGCCACATATGATACACAAGCTTAATATGACACTGCAATCACTGTCTGATAAACACCATCCT